>NW_022436959.1:1092695-1231658 GCF_009761245.1 Sapajus apella
TTTTTTTTTTTTTAATCACTACAAATAAACTTTCTAGAAAATATTAACTTCCTGATTTAAAATTTTTCCATGAAAGGAAATCCTTCTCCAGTGAGCAGCAAAATACCAGGAATTCTGTACCCAAAGTGGTGTTAAACCCTGGCTCTCTTTCCTGTGCTGTGAGTCTGGGCAAACTCCTTCACTCCTTTGTGTGTCTGTTTTCTCATCTGTCCAGTGGGGATGACAATAGCTGCTCCAACTCTGTGGAATGTTATGAAGATTAAATGAGAAAATACTTGTTAAAAAAAAAAAAAAAAAAGTTCCTGGTTATTGGGCATTGGAAATTTTCTAAGATAAAACAACTCACCTTTCTAAGCTGCTCTCCTAATTTGCTGAAGCAGACGCCCCAAGTGTCATGTTATTCAGATTATGTCCTTTTCAGGTTTTCCAGCCAGCTGTTACTGGTTTGATATTTAATGCCTTATCCTTTAGCATTCCCTTTTTTTAGTAAATCTCAGTTAAGTACCTGCATGAAGCTTGACCTTTTCCTAAACTGTTATCACAGTGCTTGAGGATATGCTTCCTGAGGTCTGGGGTTGTGTTCATGTGCTAAGAGCACCTTTCTGTGTCCCACTCACGACCTTTCTCACCGGCACTTGGGTGGCAAAGAGCTATTGTCCTTCCCATACTCATTTGTTTAAGGGACTGAACCAAATAGTATATAGGCAAAAATATTAAAAGATTTAATTCTTATTTTTTTTTACTAGTATACATCTCTATCCTTTCTAATCTCACATTGGCAAAAGCATGATTGTCAATGGATCATTCCCTTAATATCCCCCGCATCTCCCTTTGTTCAGGATTAACACATAGTTGACAGTGTTATGCAGTCCTTGAGGCGATATGTTCATCATGACGGAGGCTGGGATGAGCAGTAAGCCCAGTGTCCTGCTCAAAGCAGGTGCCTATAAATGGGGCAGGTGGTGCATGGTAAAGGGAATCACCTTGCTGGGGACTAGGTGTTGGCAATTTTACAGAGGAGGGCTATGCCTCTGTATTTTAAAAACATAATCAGATTTGCTTTTGTTTTCTGTTGAATTTGTGCAATGAATTTGCTTCTTTGTGATGTTTCTCATTGTTCTCTTCTAAGAGAACACCTACACTCAATTTCAGAAAGTTGAGGGAGAGAGGGAGGAAGAATGGGTCATTCTGAAGGATGTGGACTATTTTAAGGCAGTGGGTGAAGCATGTGGGAAGCCTTCCAGAGCGCTGTGTGTCTGTGCTGGCCCACTACAGGAGGGCTGTGATATATGTTGTAAAAACATTGGGGAATACTTCACGATCTGTGCATGAAGTGAAACATAATGAGAGCCACACAGAAGAAGAGCATGTAGCTGGATGCATGAGGAGGCAGGAAACCAGGAAGGGAGTGCAGTCATGTGTTTATGGAAGGCTGGCCATGTGAGAGCCATGAAGGATGCAGACATGATGAAGTCAGCCTCTCCACTTTTCCTAGGCTCCTAATCAAGAGTGGGAATCCAAATGGAAGGAAGAAATGAAAGACCTATGGAAGCATAAAGAAGTGGGAAAGAGCTTTAGAAGTGACGTGCCATTAGCAGAGATCTTGGCTTTGGAGGTTGATTCAGTGAGCCCTAAGAAAAAGGAAAACCACGAGCTTAGCATGTGGAAATGCAATCACAGGTGATTTGTTTGACACAGAGGTGTAAATTATGGTTGGATGTAAGGTGCATTCATAGATCAGAGAAAAACAGGAGGTAATGAAGTGGGCTCAAGTTTAGAAGAGGGTTGAATGCCTTGTTAAAGCATTTGCATTAACAGCTACAGGTGATCACTATAAGGTAATGACTTTTGAAAGGGAGTCAGTTGCTGAGCGCTAAAGAAGAAAGAACCTGTGCAATGAGCAAACTTGGGAATGTCATCTTTCATTAAATTCACATTTATCTAAACAGAATTGCTGATTTTTAGCACATCTTGCCAGCTCCCTAGACCTGGCTAATGCTCTGTGCCCCAGGTTAAGGTGTAATCTAAAGTCACACCATGGCTCTGCAAGACAGACACAGTTCTTACTGGGTCTTCAGTGAGGGACATCCCAGCTGCTCAATAATCTGCCTCTATCCCAGTATAACCCACGAGTACCTATTTCACATGACTGGACATGCAATTACTTATCTCCACAATAAATTTGCCGTTTGAAAGTCTCTTAATGTGCTACTTCTCTGAATAATTTTCCTCGTAAAGTTTTAACAAGGATATGCAGAAATCATTGCTTGAATATATTTTCCTTTGCCCTGCCTTGAACTGTTTACCACATAACTAGAATTTTCCTCTTCATCTTCTACTCTTCCTTCTTGAAATAGGGTTCTCCAGAGAAACAGAACCACTAGAAGATATATATATATACATACACACAAACACACACACACACATTCACACACATATATATTTGGAGAGATAGAGAATTCCTTATAAATCTCATGTATATGTAGAATATATACACATATATATGTATATATGTGTATATATATACATATGAGATTTATTATGAGGAATAATCTCATGTAATTATGGAGGCTGAGAAGTCCTACAATCTGCCATCTGCAAGCTAGAGACCCAGAAGAGCTGGTGGTGTAATTCAGTCCAAATACAAAAATTTGAGAACCAGGGAAACTGATGGTGTAACTCCCAGTCCACAGGCAGGAGAAAATGAGAGGAGATATCCCAGCTCAAGCAGTGAGGCAAGAAAAAGGTCTAAGTTCCTCTTTCCTGCACCTCTTTGTTCTATTCAGGCCCTCGAGGGATTGGGTGTTACCCACCCACACTGGGGAGAGCTATCTACTTCATGAGTCCACTGATTCAGATATTAATCTTGACTGGAAATACTCTCACAAACACACTCAGAAATAATGCTTAATCTGGGCACCCTTTGACCCAGTCAAGCTGATGCATAGAATTAGCTACATCTCCTGATGTTCCAGGAACACTACTCCCAGAAGATAAGTAAAAGATATTTAGCAAAATAAGTGTGTTTCATACTTAGTTTTGTATTGCTAATTCACACCGCAAACTTGATACTCCTCTCCAAAAAATCTGTTTTTGTTGTTGTTGTTTACTGTTCTTTTTTCTCTTTGGGCCAAGAAAGAGCATTTTTTAGACCTAAAAGCAGCTCCAGAAATGATTATTTTGCCAATAGATGAAGTGTAAATGATCCAGGTCCTGTTCTGTGCACGTCTTGATTGTTTTCAACTGGAGGACAAAGGAAAAGAGCAAACACAGAGCATATCAGCAAGACCATTTTTCAATTATAAGCAAATTCCCAGGGGTTACTTAGCGTGCATTTACCAGAAATCTTAATTTATTGGTTTTTCTGCATAGTTGCCTTTCAGTTCAACATCTCACAAGATAACCTTGCTGCTCTATAACTTTCTAGGAGATTAGGGTACCTTCCTAATGCAAAGCTTGTAAGATTTCACTACAAGTTAAACCTTAAATCAATGACCTTTTGGGAAAAAAAATCATATCTGTATTCTGCATAACATTTTGTGACTAATATTTATGGAGTGCTTACCAAATGTCAGGTGCTCAACTAAGCATTTTATGGGAATCTTTCCACTGTATCTTCAGTTAATTCTACAAGATATGCGTTTTTGCTATTCTCATCATAGTAAAAGAGGCTCAGAGACATGAACAGACTTGGTTGGGATCACACAATCAAGTGGCAGAGGGAGAATTCTAGCTGTAGTCCTAACCCCAGAATGACACTCCTAACCACTTTGTACTAAGGCATTTACCTGGATCATCACTCATCCTTAATACACTGAAATGTCAGTTTACTGGATTCCAGAAAAACAAGAATCCTCAAATCACATGAATTTTAATTTTATTAAACAGAGACCAAAAGTAAGCATAAGAAAAGAGATGGAAAGTTGTCACTTTAACATACTCCTGTTTGAACCCCTTTAATGCTTCCCATTGCAGGTGGAATAAGTTCACCTCCCTAATGTGGTCTACAAAACATTCTGTGACCTGATGCCTGCCGGTTTCTTTAGTCTTGTCTTTTACCCATATCCCGTTGTTTATGAGCTTAAGGTCACACAGATAAGTGGCAGAGCCAGGATGCAAACTCAGACAGACTATCTCCAGGGCCATGCTCGTAACCACCTTGCTAGTTAGATGGATGGATGGACCAACAGATGGTCTAATGTGCACATGAATGGATAGACGGAAGGAAGGGAAAAAAGGAGGGAGGGATTGTGGGGGGAGAAAGGAAGCACTCATAAATGGATGAAGGAGAGAATAAAAAAGAGAGGGAGATGATTTAAAGAAACCCGAAACACTTCTCAGAGTTCATACACAACTAGTCAAGTCTATTATAGTTTTACATCGACACCTGCGGTACCCTTCAGTAAGACTGGGATCCCCAATCATGAAAGAAAATGCATGCATAGGCTGGTGTTCATGCCTGTAATCTCAGAACTTTGGAAGGTTGAGGCAGGCAGATCACTTGAGGTCAGGAGTTCGAGAACAGCCTGGCTCACATGATGAAACCCTGTCTCTACTAAAAAAAGTACAAAAATTAGCAAGACATGGTGGCATGCACCTGTAATCCCAGAGCTTGAACCCAGGATGCAGAGGTTACAGTGAGCCGAGATAGTGCCACAGCCCTCCAGCCTGGGCAACAGAGAAAAACTTCATCTGAAAAAAAAAAAAAAAAAAAAGAAAAGAAAAAAGAAAATACATGTATATACTCTTTTATCTATCCAACAGATTAAATTAAACTAACATCCAGGTATGGAGAGCTACCCTCTGCACAACTTTAGAAGCTGATAACAGTTCGGTGATTGGACTAAGATGCTTGAATAAACCAGTTACGTACTTTTTTATCCTGCCAGTGAACCTAGTTTCATAAAATGTCAATCCTATTCCTAGAGGTGATGGGCAGGGCATACACAACACTTGTTCTGAAAAGCCCACTGAAATCATATGTATGACATATTATAGTTTCATCCTGTCTACCATGCCATTGCTCCTGGAAAGCTCATATTCTACCTTAAGTTAAATTTTCATAAAAAGTGTAACTTACATAGAGGTGTTCAAATCCTAAGAGCACACACAGCTCAGTGAATTTTCAAACCACCAACCGCCTGTGTAACTACTACCTAACTTAAGAAAGGGTATTAACCCTCAGAGACCCTCTTGGGCCATCCTGTCACGCTCAGTTTCTTCTCCCTCCCGAAAGAACAATACCTATTTCCATTATCATCAATGAATGTTGCCTGTTCTGAGCTTTAAATAAATAGAATCATATCCTATGGTCTCTTTTGTGTGGGGCTCTTTTTGCTCCACATTATGTTTGTTTCCATTCATTCATGTTATGAGTGTTATTTGAATAATTCCATATTATGTGCAGCATTTTTAAAAATAATTTCTTTGTAGTAAGTATGCTGCTGTATGAATAAACCATGATTTATTTTTCCAATATGTTGGATGGACATTTAGATTGTTTCAAGTTTTGGCTGTAACAAGTAGTGCTGCTGTGAACATTCATATACATTTCTCTTGGAATGCATATGTATGCATTTCTGTTGGGTTTATATCTTTGGCTAGAATTGCTGTATTATAAAGTAAGAATATTTTAGCTTTAGTAAATACTGCTAAACTGTTTTACAAAGTGGTTGAACAATTTTATACTTCTGTCAACAGGGGATGATTATTCCATTTGTTCCACATTCTTATCAACACTTAGTGTTTTCCATCTTTTATTTTAGCCCTTCTGGTGGATGTCTGAAAGTAGCTCATTGTTTAAAGCTGCATATTTTTGTGTGTGACTTAAAAAGCTTAACCCCTTTTCATATGTCACTGGCCACTTAGATGTCCTATTTTGTGAAGTGCCTATTTACATTTTGCCCATTTTCTACTGGGTTGTCTGTCTTTTACTTAGTGACTTATGGGAGTGGTTATATATCATAAATACAAGTTATTAGATAATGTTAGATAATGTTGAAGTTTTTTCTCTATTCTAAGATTCCCATTTTTGTTGTATATTTTGACAAATAAGTTTTTGAGTTTAATAAAATAGAATCAAACATTTTTCTTATGATTAATGATGTTTCTGTTTTGCTTAAGAAACTTCTTCCTCCTTTAAAGTCATGAATATATTCTTATACTATATGAAACAACTTCATCATTTTTCCTTTCACATTGAGCTCTGTAATCCACACATCATTGATCTTTGCAGATGGTGTGAGGTAGGGAGTCATAATTGATTTCTGCCAGATGCAAATACAAGTGGCCCAATTGAAATTCCTTTCCACTGCTGTGTCATTTTTGTCATAAATCCAGTGAGTGTATATATGAGTCTCTGGACTCCCTATTCTATTCCATTTTTCTATTTTTCCATTCATGCACCAATACCACACTATCTTCATTGCTGTCATTTTATAAGTCTTTGTATTTGGTCCCAAAAGTTTTCCAAATTTGTCATTTTGGCTAGGTACAATAATAATTAGTTATTACAACTAGTAACAACTAACATGTATGGAGTGCTTATTTTATCTCAGTTACTATATGAATCACTCTACATTTAATCTTAACAGCAACCTGATAAGATACAAAGCATTGTTGTTGTTTTTTTATGGGGATATAGAGGTCTGGAGGAATTTTAAGGTGGTGAAGGTCACATTGCTATTAAGTAGTGACGTCAACATTTGCATGCAGGCCAACTTGGCTGCAGAAGCTCTGCTCTTTTATTAACACACACTGTGTCCCTGGGATGTGGCCTCCTATTACTTTTGCAGAATTGGCTATCTTTTGGTGCCATGGGTCTGATTTTCAGCCTTAACACTGGTCAGCCCTTTTTTTCTTCTCTCCATGTTTTCAAAAAAGGCCCAAGGGAAGGTGAACAATGAAGCATTGAATAAATTTCATACCATTTTTCAGTATAAATTTCATACTATTTTTAGGATGGCTGAGGATACAAAAGACTATCCAGAGTTCTATTAAACCAGACTTCAGGAGCTGGGAAGAGCTGCAAAGGTTTAAAGCCTCTGATCCCCTGTCCTAAAATAGCAGGGGTGGTAGCTTCTACCTAGACTGAACTCATTGGCAGTGAAGGAACTTCAAGTTCTTGACCCCACTCTCCTCTTTTCACCTCTCCCACCTACAAAAGGTTCTGAACTTTTAGCATCTTCCCACGCAGCACCACCTTCCAAAATCAAACTGTTCAGGAATACCAGGTTTAAAAATAGAAAACTCAAAGTTTTCTAGGTAGGGTAAGATTATTTTTATACAAGGATATAAATATACATCTGCATCAGAGAATTTATAAATATATTATCCAGACTGACCCTAGACCCACAAATAGTTCTAATGTAAGTTTCTGTGCTGTAGATTACCAGGCAGACTTTAATGACTGCTCTGGCAGTTTTTCTATGTTAAATGCTTTCGTGTGTGTATGATTTATTCCCTTTTTCCTGTAATTCATAACTTTATAACAAAATGTCCATTTTGTTAGGCCAGTGTGTGTGTCTTTTTCAAAGTGCACCATTTCCAAAGGCTGTTGGAATAGCTCATAGAGTCACAGTAAAAAATATTCATATTTGCCCAGTGCTTCCCAAATCTCTGTCATTTGTGAATGGTTCCAAAGTCTGTCTAGTATCACCAAGGTCACAGAAAGGATGGAACAGAGCTTTTCAGCATCTCAGAATTTGTATTTGTCTTTGGAAAATTCCTGTGAAAGCAAAAATGGTATGCATTTTCTTGTCATCTTGTCATTCTATCATTAATCAAGTAATTTCCTTATGAAATGGTCTGCATTAGGTGGGATTAATAAGTTGATAGAATATAAAAACAACTGACAATTTTCTTATAAAAGAAAGAATAAATACTTGCTCATCAAACATTTGCTAAACCTATCAAATACCACTCTAATATCTTCATACTTTAAATTAAATGTGTAGTCATTCTGTCAATAAAAGAAATAGTAGTTTAGGAACTAAAGTTCAGTACAGGCAGACTCTCTAAATTTTATAATTTTGGGTGGGCTTTGGGGAGTTGAAGATACATTATCTGATGTGTATGTGTATGGAGACTGCTGGAATTTTGGACTTGGCAGTAAATCAGTTAGCCAAACTCATTTACAGGTAAAAAAAACCTGGAGCCTAGGGAGCTACAATGACCTTTGCAAGGTTATAGTCAGCTCTAGAACCATTCCTTGCACTCATCTTTCATTGCTTGTTTGCTACAGAGCCGTAACCTTTGTTTTCTGAGAGCCAGTGACAATACCTGCCTCACCATACATTACCCAGTGCCAAATAGGAACACATCTACTTTTACAGGCAAAATGCTACATGTGTACAGCATTCTTATTTTTATTTTTAAAAGCTTATATGTTCAGGTTATAGCTGCTTTCAAAGCTGCCCTGCTTATAAGTGAATGAGATATCAGCAAATTAATAGAATCTGTTGTACCCTCAGTCCTGAAAATATGTTAATATTCTACACTTAAAAAACATTGTGTTGGTTTTTTTTTTAAATAAAGTGAAATCTCATTGTGTTAAAAATAGTGTGATTAATAATAATTTCGTTTTTAAAATGTCTTACTATTTTTGTCTCATTGAAAGTATCTCTCTAGATTTCATTTATAATATATTGTCTGCTAATTCAATTCTTTTTTTCTCAATAAGTGTTGTTTTCCTTTTAAAACAATAATAAACCTCACCCTTCCTGGTTTTATTTGTTTAATTAAACCTAAGAAACATATTTTTAGAATTAGGCTATCTCTGCAGGGTGACAAGCTCACATGTATAAATGTGTAGCCTGGGAGAGGCTCCACTTGATGAATGGTGAACATGGCCACTCTGTTGGCCCACACTTGCGTTGAGCTTGCTGTCTTAGTCACTGTTCCCATTTGATCCTCACAGCAAGCTGATGAAGTGTGTATACAAATACACAAAGCTGTTTCTTGTGTTATCTGACAAGGACCAAGTTGTTCTTACTTTTGTTATTTGCCCATATCTCCTTGCAAAGGAGGAATCTTCAAGAATCTTAAAATGATGGCAGGCCAACTCCTTCACGTGGAGGTCAGAAACACCAGTGCTAGAGATAAAATGCTGGGTTTGATTTCTGACACTGTCACTGTTAGTTATTTACCTTCACACTTCCTCAGTTTTCTCGTCTGTGAAACAGGGGTGGTAATAATAGTACCTTTGTTGTTACTACACATTCAGAGAGTTCAGACAGGAAAAGCTCTTAGAGTACCCTGCACACAGCTATCTCCTCATGTGAAATTTCAGCTTTGGAGCCTGAATACTTCAGTAGGTTTTTGACATAATCATCAGGAATGATTGGTTGACTCTACCCCTCCTTATCTATGGGCCCCTAAAGGTCATTTACCAGATTCCTCTTTCCTTGCTCATCTCATAGAATTGTGGGAGTCTTTAAGAAGCCATATAGTGTGTTGAGAATGATGATTAAAAATAGTAACTAATAGCCACCATTTACTAAGCCTATCCCATGTACTCGATCAAAAATAGTAACTAGCTGTGCATGGTGGCTCACGACTATAATCCTAGCACTTTTCAAGGTCAAGAGTTAGAGGCCAGCCTGGCCAACATGGTGAAATCCTGTCTCTACTAAAAACACAAAAATTAGCCGGACATGGTGGTGTACACCTGTAGTCCCAGCTACTTGGGAGGCTGAGGTAGGAGAATCACTTGAACCCAGGAGGCGGAGGCTGCAGTGAGCTGATATTGCACCTCTGCACCCCAGCCTGGGCAATAGAGCAAGACTTCATCTCAAAAAAAAAAAAAAAAAAGTAACTACTGGCCTCCATTTACTAAGGCTATGCCATATGCTTGATTAAAAATAGTAGCTAGTAAGGTCCAGAAGGGGAGCATAACTCTGATGATTCCAACCTATCTCCACGTGAGTCACAAGTAGTAGGAGGAAGGCAGAGGAATCTTAAGCAGTAAATATACATAAGCATTAATAGGTAAAGCTGTACCTCTTGTAAATTTTACTTTGTAAATACTTTCTGTGGATAGAGAAACAATTGTTTCAGATTTGTGTTGGCGGAGGTGCATTGGAGGCAGGGTTAATTGGGAAACAGAGTGAGGAAAGAGAATGCAGCAGAACAATGATGGGCTTTGGAGCCAACTCGACCTTCAGTCCTAGTACCACGACTTGCAAATCATGTGACCTTGGACAAGTCACCTAGCCTTTCTAAATCTCCTATTTATAGTCTTAAAAAGAAGTTAGTAATATCTTCCTTTTGTGCTTGGCATAATAAGTGATGTTAAAGCCCGTCATCCAGGGCCTGGTGCGTGACTGCAGGCGGTGGTATTGCTGGCCTTGGTACTGCTATCTCATGGCCAGGTCTCCTCCATCAGCAGGCGTTGGCTATGCACTTGCTGTGATCCACATTGGACTGCAGGTCATGATCTGGATTTATATTGAAGGAGCAGTACGGGAGACCTAAGAGAGTGGATGGAGGAATTAATTTTCAAAGTAGCAACCACAAAGAAATGCAGTGAGCTCTTGATGTCAACTAAGGCAGGAAACCTATTGCTGAGTCAGCTAAACTGTGGGTTTTAGGTGCTCATTTGTGGCCAACTAAAAAAACCTCATGATGAAAGGTGTTATTTATCTAAGTTTTACCTTTCTCATATATAAAATGAGGATGTCCATGAGGCCTACCTTCCGTTGCAAGAATAGTGCCTGTAGAGCCCTTGGCATGTCATATGCACCCAAAAAGTTAATTATTAGTTAATTGTTAATGATGTCACTTCCCTTCCTCTTCACCCAAACAAGAGCAGGGCTTGCAAGTCTCAGTTTTGTCTGGCTATCTTAGCTCTACTCATCACATAAAAACTTTAGGGCATAAAGTATACACCTAATCACACTAGATCCAAAAGTGATACTGTGATATTGTGATTAATAATGAGTTCCTGGATGGCAATAGTGTTTTAAGGTACAGCTGAAGACTTGTAAATTTCACTGGCTTCGATGCTCATGAAAGTGAGACTGACCGCTCATTGCCCAGGGCAGCAAACTACACAGTCTGCCAGTGTTGGTCTTCTGAGTTTCCTAAATAGCTTTGTATTGAAAGTCAGAACTTCACATTTGCCATCTCTCTGCTAATAACACAGGCTGGTGTGGGATGACTTATATGTTCTTGCTTCTAACTGCTGAAATGCAAATAGGCTGGACTAGGAATTGGGGGGGCAGAAATCACAGAAAAACTCAAGTTCCTGGAAATAGTCGGCAACTGCAATATTTATCGTCATCACCACCACTTCCCTCCATACTGGCGTTAACTTTTATCCTGTCCAAAGCACTTTCCCCTCAATTGGCTCATTTGTTCTGCTCTGAAGCCTAGGGAGAAGGCAGAGGCGATTTAATTTCCCTTTTTTTTTTTTTTTTTTTTTTAGATGGAGATTCACTCTTGTCACCCAGGCTGGAGTGCAGTGGTATGGTCTCAGCTCACTGCAATCTCCACCTTCCGGGTTCAAGTGATTCTCCTGTCTCAACCTCCCGAGTAGCTGGGACTAGAAATGCGTGCCACCACACTTGGTTAATTTTTGTATTTTTAGTAGAGACAGGATTTCAGCATGTTGACCAGGCTGGTCTCTCAAACTCCTGACCTCAGGTGATCCACCTACTTTGGCCTCCTAAAGTACTGGGATTACAGGTGTGAGCCACTGTGCCCAGCCCTCTATTTTTTAGTTAAGAAAATTCAGGCTCAGAAAGGTGAACTGACTTGCTCCTGATTGGCCCGGGCTGCACTTGAACCCAAATCTTCTG
Source organism: Sapajus apella (assembly GCF_009761245.1). NCBI lineage: Eukaryota > Metazoa > Chordata > Mammalia > Primates > Cebidae > Sapajus > Sapajus apella. The sequence continues at coordinate 1,104,494 of NW_022436959.1, forward strand.
TCCCCTGACTCCCAGACTCTTCCTACAGGACTGTGCATTGCTCCTGGCCCATGCCTTTACTTTATGCAGAAGGAAAGAGCATTACCATATCTTCAAATAGGGTTGTGCCCTTTAGAAGTGGCGAGCTGTGCAAATATACACCATTTTGCTGTTGTTTTAAACTGTTCAGAAGTCTGAAATTCACTGTATTTATGAAAGTTGAAGAGATAAGAGGTTGGTGTGTAATAACTTGGTGGCCATGTAACCTTGAGTGTGTTTCCTTGAGGCTTGATGAGAGTTTGTTCACTGGAGGCCTGCTCTATAGGATTCTAAGTGGATTCGCTGCTCATCCACATGGCAGGCACCAGGGTTCTTCCTGAGAACAGAAGGTCCCCCCTGTAAGCCTGCTCCCACCCTTCCCTCCATCCTCTCCTGGACTTCCAGGGCCTGAAACCCCACCATTCTGAGCCTTGAGGATGAATTGACCTTAGAAGGGATTCCAATAGCAAAGGAATGCATGTTCTCACTCATAAGTGGAAGCTGAACAATGAGAACACATGGACGCAAGGAGGGGAACAACATACACCAGGGACAGTTGGGTTGTGGGGGAGTGTCAAAGGGAGGGAGAGCATTAGGACAAATAGCTAATGCATGTGGGGCTTAAAACCTAGATGATGTGTTGATGTGCCACTGTGTTAAAGCCATCCAGTCCTCATGCAAACCACCGTGGCACATGTATACCTATGTAACAAACGTTCACATTCTGCACTTGTATCCCAGAACTTAAAGTAAAATTTAAAAAAAAAAAAAAAGAGAGAGAGATTCCAAATAAAATAGAAAGACTTTCACTGTATGTAACAACTTAGATTTTGTTTTTTAAAAACCTTAGGGTATTGGTTTTGGGGGTCAAAAACCTTAGTTCCTTGGGCTCCACCATATCCTCACCTGTAAGACATGAGTAGTAAGAGGAACTTTAAAGTTCAAATGAGGCATAATGTACAAAAGGGCTATAAAAATGTAAGCTTGACAGATGGGATAAAGGGAGGGGTTGGGTTGCTGGTCTGAGGAGGAGGAGGAGAGTAGGGGCTAGACCTAAATCTCAGAGCACTAGGTCTGACCCAAGGAAGCTCTACAGTGGGGGCTTGAAGGCAATTTTGGCTGACTTTATGGTTTTACCCAGGACTGGACCAGTTGCAGCCTTCAGAGTCATTTGGGTTGCTTTGACCTCCAGCCATCTGTGCCTGGAAATGTAAAACAAATGGTTAATGGCATCAGATGGTTAATGATCTCACATGTCTCCTGCTTACTGCCATAAGAGAGAAGAGCCCCCTGGAGAAATAATCATGGATGTTATTTTCAAAGTTGCAATTAATCGTGTATTCAGGAAAACCCGTCTTCTGCCAGTTATTCTGATAAGAAAGAGGAAATTGAAGGTGACGGAGGAGCTGTGCCTGAGAGGGCAGTTTGAATAATCTGTATAAGGTCAAGAAGGCAGATATAGGCTCATAATCAACACAGCTGTTTTGGAACAAAGCCGGGGGTGTCGTATCCTGGCATGAGTTAGGGACTGACTTTTGTCAGTCAAAAAATGTGCCTAAGGCTAGGTCTGACTATCTGACCTTAAGCTTCTAAGTTGTATGAGGGCCACGGCCATCCTTTGGTTTCTTTTTCAAAAAAGCTTTTTCATTATTATTGCCTGAACCAAAGATACTTCCGCTTGTTTCTCCTTGGGGCACTTACCTGTGGTTATGTCCTCGCATTTCACTGTTTTAAAACTTCTTCCCTTATTTTCCATCTCTTTCCTCCAGCTAGTGAGACCTGCAATGACTTCCACCCAATGTTCTTCACCCACGACAGATCTTTTGAGGAGTTTTTCTGCATCTGTATCCAGCTCCTGAACAAGACATGGAAGGAAATGAGGGCAACTTCTGAAGACTTCAACAAGGTAACGTTGATCTCGGGTATAGGCAGGGGATTCCCATGACGTCAAAGGGGCCTGTTGCATGGTCCCTCTGCTGTGTGCAGAAGGCAGTTAGCAAGGTGGGGAAATGAGGAAGACTGCAATTACATTTGCTTCAAAAATGAAGAAAGAAAAACATGCCTATGTAGACATGAATCTGTGTGCTGGGGATGACCTCATCTCTCGGGGGGTAAGCTTGGAGCAGCTTTGCTCCTTTTGTGTAAGTCAGAGCCACCAGCAGAGACTCTTTCTGGAGAAACACTATCAAGGTGAATGTTTCCTTTCATAGCATTAGTTTGAGATGCCTTGTCAATATTGCAGGATCTACCAGGGAAGGGGCCTTCTCTCCACCTATCCAGGAGACTTGTACAGAGCAAATGAGATCAGGGAGATTGCTCTGCCTAGGTGGTTTATTTGTGGATTATGGATGTGCTGTGATAATCTACCCTGTGCTGTGTCAAAAAGAATTTTTACGAAAATGGAAGATCTCTTTCAAAGAACTGAGTAATTAAAGTTATATGCAGCATTTCTTGGTTTACAGTAAGGATTTGATCCTTTGAACTGAGATGTCCTTTTCTTTCTGTATCATAATGTCTCACAAGAGTGGGACTTTCACATTTTCATTTGTGTGTGAGTAAGGAGTAGAGGGAAGGGCACTGGCCAAATTAAAGAGAGCAGAAGCACTATCCATGCTTTCCTAGAGAAGCAAAATCTTTGTCCTGAGATAAAAGCCTGATTAGCATTAATAACAATAGCATATTGCAGTGTTTAGGTACTTTTAATTTGCAGCTATGTACGGCTCTGAAGGTGGTTGGGCCCATCACCCATGCCTACTCACTCAGCACTAAGGGCTATGACTATAAGAGTCAAAGGGTCCGGCCCTCAGTCATGCTCTGGGGCTTCCATGGGCATGTGCTTAGTGCGTAACAATATCTGAATTTCACCTGTACTTGGTATGCTTGTTGGTCATTGCCTCCCTGTCACCTTGAATATACATCTCATCCTTGTTTCCCACTGTACTTCTGGTTTGTGGCATCTTGAACCAACGCCAATTGAAAAGAAAGAGAATCAGAAAAAGGACTCAAGCTTCAGTCAGGTCCTAACCTAAGGGGCTAAGGCCACTTTGCCCTGGATCATTTCAGCTCTTTCATGTGCTGCTTTGTGAAAGTCATTTAGTCCTCAGCTTTGTGAGCTGCGGACACCTGTTCCTCCAGGAGAAGGAGACCTCATCAGCTATTATGGATTTGGGCGTCAGATGTCTGCTTTCTGAGAGATTTCATTTATCCTGCTTTTCCTGAATTATAAATTCCACATTTTTACAGAATAAAATCTGCAATTGAGAGTGTTGCAGATAGTATTATTGTTGATCTAGGCACAGATAAGCTGTGTAGAAAATATTATGAAAGTTCTGCAGAGGGCTGACTCTGGGGATGAACATTCAGACACTTAAATCCTATAGAAGTTATGGTTTGTAACATGAAGCACCAAGAGTTCCTTGTTAGCAAAGGAAGCCAGAGGCCTCAGGATGGAGGAGGTGGGCACAGCTGGTGGGGGGCGGTGACCATAGTTCTAGGGTCCCTGTGGCTTATCATGGCCATGTGCTCAGATTGGTGGCAGACATCCTGCCTGTTCAGGGTGAGGGCCTGCCAGGTGACAGAAAGCTCCCCAGAGTATCACCCTGAAACTTTTATCATAATTAGCCTAGATGGCTGCAAAAGCTCTTCAGCAAGACCTAAGAACCAGGTTTTGGGTGCAGTTTCTTACTGTAGCCCTAGTGCCGTCTTTCTGTGTTGTTTACAGATCATAGTCTAATGCTGGGTCTCTACTGCCAAGTAAGGATGGCAGCTTATGGCTGAGGACAGGCAGCTCCGGGCCCGGGAGGCAGAGGGTCCTGTTTCAACATACAGATAGCCATCAGGCAAGAGCAGATATCAGAGGAAAATCAGGGATGAAAAGTACTAGGAATTTTAATTTTCTACATTAAATACTTTTGTTGTGTTTGCTTTTTTGTTTTTCGGTACTATGCATGCCTCACGTAACCAAAAAATTTATCAGGTATTTACATTTTTATCATGTGTGTATCGATTTTCTATTGCTGATCTAACAAATTATCACAAATTTAGTAGCTTAGACAATGCAAATTTATCTTACAGTTTCATAGTTGCCAACAATGGATTTCACTGGGCTAAAACCAAGGCGGCAGCTGAGCTGTGTTTCTTACCAGAGGCTCTAGGAGAGAATTCGCTTCCTGGCCTTTTTTCACTCTCTGGTGGCCACCTGCATTCCTTGGCTTATGTCCTTGTTGTCCATCTTCAAAGCCAGCAGGGACAGCTTGAGTCCTTCTCACATGTCACCCCATTACCCTGATCCCCCTTCTGCCTTGGTTTTCCACTTTAAGGACCTTGTGATTACATTGGGCCACCTGGATAATCCGGCATCATCTTCCTGTCTTAAAGTTGGCTTATAATAACCTTAATTCTACCTGCAACCTCAATTCCCCTGTGCTGTGGAAGGCAGCGTATTTGCACGTTCTGAGAATTGGAGACGTAGGCACCGTGGGGAAGCTGTTATTCTGCCTATTCCAGTGTGTATTTGATTTACAGTTATATTACATTTTTAGATGTGTAGATCAGTTTAAATTAGTGAAACATGGACAGATGAGCCTTTCGTTTGTTTTTCTTTTTGCTGGTAGACATAATACCTGTTACAGGGTTTTGCTGGTGGCAGCTCAGATACAGATATAATTATGTCCCTTTTCTTTTATGCTCCTGTTCTGCCTCCACTAGCCTTTTTATAAAAGAAGGCCCCTGTGTGAGCCTCTAGTTCATTTTGAAAACCCCCTTTCTAATTTTTTCCTGCTGCCCGTCTATCAGCCACTGTTCTGCTTTACCTAATAATAAATTGGAGAAGAGAGAAAAGCTGAAAGTTAAATCAGTTCACTTTTCTTCTTGTTATTAACTCGGTAGCAGAGGAGATTGAATTTAGGAACAAATGTGGGTTGTGAAGTTACTGGTAGATTTAATGTTTTTCTCTTATCCCCTGACTGTCCAAATTCAAATTCAGAAATATCTTTAAAAAGCTCAATATGAAACATAATTTCTTTTCAACTTTCATGGACATTCATCTCAGGCTTTTGCCACTGTAAACAGAGCATGGAAGGTGGATTTACTTGTCAACCCTGAGACCCAGGGCTCTGTAAGCAGGGCTTAGCTGTCTGCTGTCTTTAGCTCCTCACTGGAGGAGCAGTGTCCCTCAATTTGAAATATTGATTTGCCCAACAAGCTACTCTGGATTCTATTAGAGGCAGGAATAGCTTCTGCAGCCCGCCTTGCTCGGGACACCAGTTTATAGATATCTGGTGCTTGGTAGGTAGTTAATGCCACTGCTGGAAGAGCGTGTTTGGAAAAGCAGCTGTCGTCTGCTCTTCCGGGCTTGGGAAGCAGCAGATGGAATGTTTTTTATTTATATAAGAGAAGTAGAATTGGAGAGTGATTAAAATATTTATGCTTTGAAAAGTACTTTCTTTCAGTTTCTCAATATAGCACTTTGCAGAATAATCCATTGATTCAGGCCATTGAGTTTGTGTTCTATGTTTTTTTCTTTTATTACCAATATTTTAGAGCATGCATTATTCATTTTTATAGGCATTAGGGAAGGGCTAAACTGCAGCTGGATACCTCAGCACACAAGTAGCCCCATAATCATTTCATTGAAATCTTCATTTTTGAGCGGGGTAAGAAAGGGGACACAAGTAATTTGGGTATTTTAGGTATGGGGATCTCATTTAAAGCATGTGTGCCTTACTACTCCACTGTAAAAAAAAAAAAAATCTAATGAGAATATACCCTTTAAAATATATGTCCACGTGTAGCAGTGTTTCTCAACGTCAACTGTACAGTAGAATCACCTGGGGGCTTTTGAACAACCTGTTTTCCCACTGGCCAACTGTACCACAGATTAATTAAATCATTGGAGGGAGAAAGCTGTGAATGAGCATTTTCATTAAGGTAGATTTGATCATTAAAGGGGATTTATGTCAATGGAGTCGCCATCAGTTGACACAAGTGACACTTATCATGAGCCACTGTAAATTTCGTGCATTGATGGAGTGGGATGTTCATTGACCTGTATGACCCAGGTTTTCATCCTGGATCTGTTATTCAAGAGCTGTATGTTTGATAATTTAAAAAATAATAATAGTTTTTAAAAGGATACATCACCCTGTTTATTGGTGGGGTGATAATAAATTGAAGCAATTAGGGTAAAAATGCTTTGAGGGAGTAAAACTGGCGTATGTAGTTGTGGAATGTTCTTTTGTATGAATAAGATAAAACCTGTCTGTGAAAAATGAGCAAATTGCCCTTCTCACAAGCAGACATTTTTTTGGCTATGTTTAAAAAAAATAAGTGAAGCCTTGAATTCCACACAAAGTTCTGAACTGAATTAGTAACCCCTTTAACTTCGACAAAAATAGGCTTTCAGCTGAAATTTCCATGGATTTTGGAAGTGTCTTCCTCCCAACAAGTTTATTTGGTACCTTAGTTTCCCACGTGAAACACAAGAGTAGTAGCCTAAAAATCAGCAGGGCCCATGATTTTCACATATTTAATGGCTGTGAGAATTAAGTCCTCCCCAACAATTACTGGTTTCCCAGATCTCTTCTCTGATGACTGAGCCCTTTTAGATAACGTCAAAATATTTGTTTCTAGCATTGGTATTACTTTAGACACTATTAAAATCGACATTATAAACCAAGATCAGGTGATTGTGCCACGCTTTCAGATTACCAAAATGGAAGAAACTAATTTGAAAAATGAAGTCACTCTAGAGTAAAAGCACTATTTTGAAACTTTATCCAGCAGCATAATAAACTAAGTGCACACAATAGAGCTTAGAATCTCAGGCTTGCAGATGAAAAACCGTCTCTTAAAATAGCAGAGACTGTGCATAGGGAGAACCCAGGCCCATTAAACAAAGCTGCAGCTGCCCCTGGCCAGGCTGTGAGCTTCATCCAAGTCAATGGAGAAAATCTCAATTAGGAAGAATGGGAGTGCCGGACAGAAGAAAACATCCTGAGAAATCCCCTGGAAGATTATTCATAGGAAATAGCCACCAACTAGTCACATCTAGCAGATTATAGTGTGGGATAGGAAAGGGATTGTGTTTAAAACTTTAAAGACAGCTAACACATGAATAAAAAAGGGAAATGTGTTTGCTTCTCAAACTGTTTGCAGCTTACTGACTTTCTGTGCATGCTGTTCAGGGGACAATTGTATATTCAGGAGTCTCCTTACTAGGACAGTTCAACTTCATAGTGGTGCAGACGGCGCTCTGTTGGTTAGCTGAGCTGGCCTAGGGAATGAAAGGTGGTCTGTAACTCTCATCATGAATAAACATGAGTCTCCTCATTTGCATGAGGCAGGTGACTGTAAAATATCTTGGAGCAAGCTGTGAAAGGAAGCTTTGTGCATCCATGCCCAGGGAAAGCTGGAAGGACTCAGTGTTGTTTATCTTCATTAGAATTCCATCTAGTGCTGCCGTTATTGATCGGAACTGGGCCTGGTGTGGCTAATAAAGTAGGTGTACGTTTTAATTGAAACATGAATATTTGAGTGGAGGAGAAGTCTTTTAAAGAGCCCTAATGTCATACAATGAGGTTTTCCATTTTTCAACTGACTAGGCCATTAATAAGCATTTTTTTTCAATCGGCTTCTGATGTTTCACAAAGGTCTTACACTTGCCACACAGGCAGTGGAACCTCCTCTAGAAGCAAATGCATTATATGAATAGATTGAATTACTTCTTTGATATTTCTTGTTGGATAGGTAGCAAAGCGTTTCATATGTGTGTCTGCTTTTAATCTATTCACATAAGATAATGTTACCTTTTTGCATGGAGTTTGTCACTTATTGTTGGACAGCAATCAAGATATTTCCTCTCCAGTCCTCGTCAGTGTCAATTATACTATCCAGAGGCAGCAGAAAGACCAGGAAAGTGACTTTGGTAACTTATCTTTTTCAATAAGTGTATGTTCAAATAGACCTCAGTGTCAACATAAACAGATATGTATTAGTAACAGTTAACATGACCCTGGCTAAGTCAGGGAAGCACTGTGTTATAGAGCAGTATTTGTCACTCTCTTTTGCATTATCCCTCCTAGTCAGTTTTTATAGGTATTTTTCCCCAGTCACCCTCCCCCTGAAATTGTAATTACAGATATATTATATATCTCTTTGTGTATGCATACCTGTGCCTTATATGTAAAAAGAGTAAGATTTACTCCTCCAAGAACTGTTTTTGTGCCCCACCCCCCCCCGCAAGGATGATGTCCCCACTCCCTCACCAAGAATGCATGGTGCAAAGGCAAGAACAAAGGCTGAATTAGCAGGAGGATCTTGTGGCAGTCCCAGTTAGCCCTTCACCAGCAGTGTGACCTTAAGCTTGTCCTTTAACCACCAAGTCCCTTCTCACCTGTAAACTAGTAGTGGCAATAGTAATAAATAATACTCCCCAGAGTCACTGTGAGGATTAGGCTCTCATTAGGTTTGCTTTGCAAATTGCCCTATACAAATAGGAGGTGCTAATCTCAACAGGCAAAACCTAAAGTGGCAGTAATTTGCACTTGGTGGTGCAGTGTAATTGAACTGCCTTGATTTCCCCAGATAGTTTGATCAAATATTCATAAATACAGATTGTTTCATGCCTCTAGATGGGGTGCATTGAACTTTAGTTTGGCCACAGAGGGGATTTTGACCACTGTGGCCACTCCTCCCCAGCCCTCCCACGAACAAATGTACTGCAGGTGATGCAGGGGGCTGGGGACAGTCATGATTAAAATGCCAAGGGCCTCCCTTCCAGCTGGGTAACCCTGTGCAAGAGACTTGGTCCTCTCAGCTTCAGATTCCTCATCTGTGAAATGGGAATAGGAAATTACCCACAGCTAAGATTGCTGTGCACCCTGATGGTATCAGGCAGATAACATGCCAGGCTCAGCGCTGGCCTGGATCCAGCACCAGTCCACAGTAACAGGGAGCTGAGAGAAGACCAGGTGACACGGGATTCCAAATGCCTCTGAAAAGGAAAAGGATGCTCATAGCAACACTGACAGCAAACATCTTCAGGAAAGGTAGACAGGCTGCTTCTTCAAGTTTAGTAATTAACATAGTAGTGACTTAATTTTTTTTTTTTTTTGAGATGGAGTTTCACTCTTGTTGCCCAGGCTGGAGTGCAATGGCACGGTCTTGGCTCACCCCAACCTCTGCGTCCCAAGTTCAAGTTATTCTCCTTCCTCAGCCTCCCGAGTAGCTGGAATTATAGGTGCCTGCCACCACGTATGGCTAATTTTTATAATTTTAGTAGGGTTTCATCATGTTGGCCAGGCCAGTCTTGAACTCCTGACCTCAGATGATTTGCCTGCCTTGGCCACCTACCCAAAGTGCTGAGATTAGGGATGTGAGCCACCGTGCCTGGCCAGTAGTGACTTAACTTCTGAATGTCCTCTTGTAATGGTCTCAGCTACATGGGGTCCATGGCAGCTTTTATGAAGAACATAGAAAAGACCTCAAAGGGTGACCCATTTTCAGGGACTGCCCTGCGGCTGTGTACTGTGCCCTGCATCTCCCAACCTTGTACCCCCCAAATTTACAGCCATAGCAGCATCTCTTTATAAAAGAGGAGCATGCAGGGACTGTGAGTCATCCAGGAAGAATTGGATTTTGTTGACTCTGTTAATGTAATTTTCATAAAAATGGTTAAACTATTTAAAACCTGTTTAAAGGTTGACTGCTATCCTTAGCTGTAGACATTGCTAATATGTTTTGCTTTCTGGACATTTTCTGTAACTGGAGAGTTTATAAAATAGGTTATTGACCAAGAGTGACTCTTAAAATTTTGAATAAGTCTGACAGTAGTAAATATACTTCTTGGGTGTTCCTTTGTGTTCAAGATTTTGCATAGAGTTCTCATTTCTGAAGTCTTTCTAGAGCCAGTCTATCTTTCTTTGCATGTATAGCATGTGCTAACTTGAGATTTGCCAATTAGGAGGAGAAAATAATTGATTGTTTCTTCTGCTGCACAGTAGTGAGATATGTCAGTCCCTTGGTTCAATTTCTGACCAGACTTGAACATAAGACTAATGATGATTTTAAGTTAACTGCTTTCCCTAACTCTGTTCAGTGACTTCTGAAACTTCTTTCCTTTTTATTAACTATACATTGGGGCTGTGTAGGAGTTGTTAATTGGTTTCTATGACCTGAATTCCAGATTCCATTGTGGATTATATGAGGGGTTTGATAATGGCACAGAAACCATTTTATTAGTATATGTCAATTAAAAGGAAATTACCTACATTTTGAGTAAGGCATGATGAGATTTAGGCATTTTAAATTAAAGGACAGAAAGGAACCAGAGTTGAATAGCTAAGAAGGGTACCATTAGGTGGGACTCTCTCATGAAATACAAGTCCTCATTGATTTAAAAGAAAATATTAGTCTTGTAATTGCAAAGTAAATTATGTTACATGGGAGGTTGAGAACACATGTCTAAAAAGAGATGAGTCCCCTAAGGCAGAACAGAAGAGCACATAGGTGCTATCATATAGGTGCCCCTTATTGCCAACTGAGGGTACCAGATGTTGTGATGAGTGGAGGATTCAGGGCAACAAGGGGCCCTAGATAAGATGAATCAAGAAGTCAGAATGAGAGAGTGGGATTGGAAGCTATTTGCAAAGACTCCAAAACAAGAGCCAGAAGAAGTTAGGAGATCCCAAGTGAGATTTCCAAATATCTTCTGCAGAATATCAGATCTAGGTGCTTGTAGTTAAAATATGTATTTAATGACTAAATAGCTAAATATGCATATACAACCTCATATGCATATTCAACCTCTAATTTGCATTGCTTATATGTCTGTGCAAATTTTTCAGAATTGTACTTATTTCTGAGCAACAGTGACTTATGGATCAGGATTATCTGCCTTCATTTTCCAAGTAGGAGCTAAACACTGATCTGCCTTGTTCAGCCCACACACTGGCCCTCCTTCCCTTTCACCAGTTATAGAACCAACTCATTGAGTCGGGCAGGTCCAAAGCAAGGACAGAGGTTGAGAGGCCAGAAGAGGCTATCAAAGTAAGGCTAAATTAGATAGTGGTTCCTTCCTTCTTTTCTCTTTTATATTTGAGACGGTGTCTCATTATGTTGCCCATGCTCATCTCAAACTCCTGGCCTCACACAGTCCTCATACCTGAGCCTCCTGAGTACCTGGGATTAAAGGTGTGAGCCACCACTCTCAGCATTCCAGCCCTTTTTTGGCAATTATTACAGGGAGAAAAATGACAATTAAAGATTGAATTTGAAAGATAAGAATTCCAAACCGAATTTCTTCTCCCTGCCTCCTTCTTCCCTTTATTTTCTGGTTTCTGTGTGTTTTCTTGCTATTCTGTTAAAATTAAAAGTAATAGATGCTCAGTACAACTATGTAGGAGGAAGTCATTCAGGCAGTTAATCAGCTCAGGCATTAATTGGGTCAACACCTTCCTTAGGAAAGAGCTCAAGCCTGCAGCTACCACTTTGGGCAACAACTCCCTCAGATGCCTCTGAGATGTCCCTCTTGCTCTGTCCCTAGGAATACTCATACCCTAGAACTTATCTCAGTGAACTGCAATTGTCTAACTATCAGGCTTCCTAAGAGCAGAGCCCTGCTCTTTCTCTATTCTCAGTATCTAGCACTATGCCTGGGATCTAGAAGGTACTCAAACTTACTGTCTCACAGCCATCATACGTACGGCAGAGCCACATCAGCTTTCCACATCTTGGTTAATAGGGTCACTATCTAGCTTACTCTTCAAATGCTATATGTTCTTTCAACAACACAGTGCTTGTGGTAGATAATGGGAATACAGAGCTGAGCAAGGTTCGATGGTTCCTGCTGTCACAGAGCTGGCAGTCTAATAAGTTTCTACTTAGAAATGTATGGGCTAGTCCTGCTTTGTGAAACTGATTAGTGGCCAGAGTCAGTACAATCACCACATGGTTCTTTACCTTTTCATCATTGCCTCAGTTTCTGTCTTCTTCTTCTCTCACCCCAGTGTGATAGATTGGATGGCTGGTCACCAGTTCTTCACTGCTTCATGGTAGTAGCATATTTACATTCCTTGCCATGACCTCATGATGCATGAAGGGTATTTCCTCAACCCTTTGACTTTTGACTTGGCCAACTGACTTGCCTGGGCCAGTGAGATGTGTGTGGATGTGAAATGAGCAGAAACTTGACTGTTGCTCGAGTGATTTTTGCACTTCCGCCATCATCATGAGAACTATATACCCTTGGTAGCCACTGCCACTTCACTGTAGGTCCCAGAATGAGATATATGGAGCACAGTTATTCCAGTCAGCCCACAGAATTACAGTTTGAAACAGCCACCTCAGCTAGCATGTGGATCTGTGAATGCGAGAATACCTTCTTCTTCTTCTTTTTTTTTTTTTTTTTTTTTTTTTGAGTTGAAGCCTCACTTTGTCTCCCAGGCTGGAGTGCAATGGCACAATCTTGGCTCACTGCAACCTCTACCTCCTAGATTCAAGTAATTCTCCTGCCTCAGCCTCCCGAGTAGCTGGGATTATAGGGGCGTGCCACCATGCCCAGCTAATTTTTTTGTATTTTTAGTAGAGATGGGGTTTCACTGTGTTAGCCAGGATGGTCTCAACCTGCTGACCTCGTGATCTGCCCACCTTGGCCTCCCAAAGTGCTGGGATTACAGGCATGAGCCACGGCACCCAGCCAAGAATAACTTCTTACCTGTTGAGGTTGTTTGTTACACAGCATTACTGTGACAATAGCTGACTAAAATAGCAATTGTTACACCAACTTACCTCCTCCAACACAGATCTGACCATATCATTCTTGCTTTTAAAACTTCTGTGGCTGTCCATTGCCTGACTCATTAAATTTTATGGCCTTAGCAAGATGTTCAGATTTCTCTTTAATTCACCTGAAATACTTTTTCTGCTTTATCCCCATATCTTCACCCTGCACCTACCCTAGGTTCTAATTGAATTGCCCATCATTTCTTGGACATGTAATTACACTTTCATATCTCATTTCCCTCTACTAGAAACATCTTCTCCCGTCTGCGTGGTGAAATTTTATTTATCCTTTAGGATTTTGCAAGTGTCACCTTAGCAAGATAGTTATCATCTCCCTTTTATTCAGAATAAAATTTTGTATGTCTGCTCCCACAGCATGGAATTCAAATTTTTTTTTGAAAATATCTTCTAGTTCTATATTAGTTGTTTGTTTTTAAATCTCTCTTTCCAAATTAAGTTAATATCTCATCAGAAGCAAGAGCTAGATTTTACATCTTAATATCCTCCAGGTGCTTTTAAGTAGTATCTGCTCAGTACTTTGTGTTCAGTGTTGAATTAATGAATGGCCAGAAATGTTTAATTCGATGATCATTAAAAATGGTCCACCTGACCAATAAGCTGAATTCATTTACACCATCTTAATATGGGATGGCCACTGTTGTTCAGCTCCTGAAGGCCAGGCATATTTTGCAATTCCACACGATAAAGAATTTTTTTGTCCCAGATGCCAATAGGCCTTATTGAGAAACACTTCCAGACCCCTCCATCAGAATCTCTTCAGATGCCAATAGTCTAAGGAATTTATGAAATGATTTTGCCATCTGTTTCTTAGTACAAATGGCAGTTGTCATTATTTTTCTACCCATGTAGCTTTATATAAGGTGAATAGAAAGCCTCAAAGACATTGAACTTTTGCAAAAGAAACTGAACTGCTCCTTTTCCAAAAAGATTGGTTGGAACTCCTTGTTAAAAAAACATATGTGTGTATGTGTGTTTGTGTGTGTGTGTGTGTGTGTGACTATACAGACACACACATACATATGTATGGGTGTATATATGTGTGTGTATGTATATATATAATCTCCCTCTGTTTCATTTTTACCTTCACTCATTTATTATATCGCTCTTAGGCCTGCTTAATCCACATACCCTGATCATTCAGGGATTCAGGGAGCATTCTTTTTCTCACTAGCCTTGTTTCCAGGCCAGTGGGAAAAATAACATAAGTAATGGTGTTTATTCTTTCCCAGGATGGCTGTGAGAGACCTTCCAGTGCCAAAGACAAATGCGACTGTCAACCTTCCATCCCATGTAGGGGACTAGTGTCCAAGAAACGTGCTTATGCAGGAGGAATATTGACTCACACATGTGAGCGCATCATGCCGTTCACAAAAATTATCTTTTGTATTTTTCCTTTACCTCCTGAACTTCTTTTAAATTGGAATAAAAAATACATTCTCCTTAGACTGTCATAAGACTGGGAAAACCAGTTCTTGCCACAGTGAGTGTTTTAACTGCCAGAGGCAATCAACTCCCAAGAACTCTTCTGGTCCTGTTCTCCTTATTTCTCTTTTTCATATTTGTTTGCATGGCTTGGCTGGATCCGAGGTGTATGACATATGGCTTTTTGCCGCTTGAGCTGCCACAGAAATAAATGTCATTGGCATGTAATGCCAGATTTCCATTTTGTGAATCACAGAGCATGGGATTCTGTCCGAAAACTCCCTGGCCACTATGCGTTTTTAAAGCAGAAGTAGAAAAGGGTAAGACCCATGCATCACACAGAGACCCTTTTCCTATTAAAATGTACTTATTGCCACAAAAATTATGTATAAAATGGACATACTTTTGCCCCAATGTGTGTTCGAAAAAGCCGCTTGGCTTGTTTTATTGTGGTTTTGGCACTGAGCAAGCCTGGACATTTGCTCCCAAGCCTCAGCTAAGCAGATGCTGGTTGGTCAGGGATTCAGATGGATAAAAATTTGCTTGTGTGTGTACCAAAAAAAAAAAAAAAAAAAAAAAAAGGCTGTGAGTAAAAGATGTCAATGTTTTATGGATGAAGTTTGCCAGAATTTTGTATTCATTAAATTTTCAAGTTATAAAAGGCTTTAGGACAGAGGTGGCTAATAATGGAGACCTGAAGCTGCCACAGATGCAGCCTCAGCCTTTGCACCCCTGCATGGCTAAGAAATCAAGAGAGGGCTTTGCAGATTCACACACACACACACACACACACACACACACATATTACATGGAGCCATATGCAATTGCCAGTATTTGACGTTTTTGTCTGACAAATACAATAATTTCAAATGGCTTGATAAAAAATTGTTGTACATTACATGGAATCAGCAGTACTTACCCATAAACATTTACTGTTGATTTCTGATACACTCTTCTTCTGTATTATTCACAGTACCTATTTCTCTTTTATGTTATTATTCTGTGATCATGTAACTCACCACAATAAATTGCAGTAAAGTCTAACAGTCAGGAGCATCAGCCGTGGACCCAAGGAATGGGGTTCATACCCTAGCTCCTTCGTTTCCTTGCTGGATGAACTTGAGCAGGTTAATTACCCTGTATCTCAGTCTCTTCATCTGTAAAACATGGATCATTGTAGAGTTGTTCTGAGGGTTAAGTGAACCAAGATTAGGTGGAACCACATGAAATGGCCAATATTGGACCGTTTCGGAATTGCAAAATTTGTAGTTCTGTTCTGGTCATCTTAATAAATGGAAAGCATTTGGGGCCATTCCATGATAGAAATGACAAGAAGGATCACACAGCACACACAGTGCTCCAGATGAGGCATGGAAAGGCATGGTTCTAGTCCGGCTCTGCCTGTGACCTCCTGCATGACCCGGGTCTTTTCTCCTGCTCCTGCACTCACCAATCTCTCCCAGACAAGGCTGTGGCCCCCAGGGATGGCCTCCTGTGCTTTGAATTCCATCCCCTCTCACCTGCTCTGGGGTTCTGTCCATTATCACTTCTAATCTTTATATCATCAGTCTCTTCCTCTTACATGCTGTCTTCTCACCAGAATATAAATGCACACAAATCTCCCACATTTTTAAGAATAAATAAATGATTTTCTCAACCCCCTATTCACCTGTGCCCCTCCAGCTTGGTTTCTGAAATAGTTGCCTCCGTTTCCTAGCTCACCTCTTCACTTATTACTAGTCCACTGCAGCCTGCCTTCTGCCCCCACCAGGAATATAACTGAGCAAAAGAAGAGAAACAGGACTCTAAAAAGCACTAAAATATATTGTCAGTCCTTGAAAACCTCCATAGCCACAAAAGCTACTGATTTTGACAAAAAATGACCTCCGATGGACAGTTTAAATCTCAATCTTGTTTGCCACCTCTGCAGCCCTTGACCCTGTGAGCCACTCTCTTCTTCTTAATTCTTTTTTTTTTTTGCTGTGGCTTTGGAAATGAACATATATGCAAGACAGATATAGATATACAGATACAGACACAGATATATGTATACAGTGCACATAAGATCTATATACAGATGACACATTGAATATATATGGAAGAAATAAAATTATTATTGTCCCAGTTACCAGTGTTATTTTTAGGAAAAAAATTAAAGGATAACTAAAAATATAACTTAGCACAAGAAAAGAACTATAACTCTAAAGTGCATTAATATATATTTTGAATACTTGAAAACCTCTGTAGTCACAAAAGACATGATTTTAAGAGGCAAGTGGGAATTGAGAGGAGTCTTTGAGTTGTTCTAAATTTAAGACTGGAAAGAAGTCATATTGTTATGAATCCCGCTCTGATGAAGAAGATAGACATCAAAAAATTTGTAAAAATACATCTTTTATCCCTTACACCTTCATGCTATTCACATCCTCCCCCACCCCCATCTCTTCTCTTCAGCCTAAAAATACACCAAAATCATTCCTGTCCTTAAACAATATTTTCCAACCCTGTTCCTCTTTCAAGTTCTTATCCAATCTCTGTCCGTCTCTGCACTGCCAAATTTTCCAGAAGAGAATGCCATCTCCACTTTCCCACCTCCTCCCCTTGATGTGGTTTGATGTTCACCCACACCCACCTGCTGCAATCACTTCATTTAGCTCAAGGTCACATTCTGATTGTTCTTGTTCATCCTCTTCCCTGGCCCCGAGGCACAGACTTGTTTCCTCCTGCACTTCCTGGGATCCTCTCCATTCCTGGATTCCTATGCCACTGACCCTTTTAGCATGGCATTCCTGGAGGCCCTCTTCTTTTCCTCTCCTACCACCATCTCCTTCCCACCTTTACCCATCACCTGAGACAGACAGAAGTCCACCTCCCCGTCTCCTGTGGATGGTCTGCAGACTCCTCAAACTTGGGATGTCCAAAACTAAACTCTTCATTCTCATGGTTCCCTTCCTGCTGCTGCTCCTGTGGGCTCTAACTCCAGGAGTGACATTACAATCCACCCCATATTTCAGACTTGAAATCCAGGAGACATCTCTGGCTTTCCTACCTTTTTCTCCTTAGTAGGTCCCCAAGTCCTACTGATCCACCATTGTATGAGAAGGGTCACCTGCCTTTCAATGCTGTGACTCTGCTTTCCTGCACCATTATCTCAGTCCTGGTCTCTGTGCAGGAACACATGCTAGCATGAAAAATCAATTGGCTTTTGTCAGGCTGTAAATACCACCAAAAGAAAATCTAAAGGTGTTGTTAAGGCAGAAAAGAAAAAATCATTTTCCTTCTCTCCTGGAAATAGCTTAATTTTTTTCTTCTGGTCTTAAAAGAAATCACTAATCTCAAGAATCACTTTATCCTGTCATAGCTTAGCTACCCAGTGCCTTTCACTTATGGATTCCATTTGTTCTGTATCCTGCCTTCCTGCTGCCATCATCTCTTGTTTGTCTTTTAATTGGTCTTCCTAAATCTGGACTTGACCCAAGGCTAAGTTCTCTTTCCCCTAGCTGCCAGAAACACCTTTCTAGGACACAGCTCTCTCATAAGCCATCGGTCTTCAAAAACTTTCGGCTCTCTCTTCTTCCAGCAGGATAGCAAAGTTGCAGATTCTGTCCTAAACCACTCTTCCAAGAAGCGTGCCTATTATGTCTAGCAGCACATGTCCTACTAACCCATCATTAGTCATACTGAGTGCTGCAGCATGCTTTGCACTTCCCAGCCTCTGTCCTTGCCTGGGTGGAACCTTCACTCTTTCTGCTGAAAATCTACCTGTCCGTCAAGGCCCAATGTATGGGCTCTGCAGAGCACCCCCACAGGGACAGGAGTAATTCTCTCTTATGTTCACTTTTCTTTCCCTCTCTAATAGCATTTAACTTAATCAGCCATACATTGAGTTTGGAAACTTATTTTAGCCAAATAACTTTGCTTTAAATGGGTTCCCATTCATTCTCTGTCCCACCACATGGCTACCTTGAGGCAATGCTGCAGAATTGCAAAGGCCTGAAAATCATGATCTTAGATTATGGGCATTATCTACATACTCACATACTCTCTCTCTCTCTTTTTTTTTTTTTTTGAGACAGAGCCTCACTTTGTCACCAGGCTGGAGTGCAGTGGTGCAATCTCGGCTTATTGCAACCTCTGCTTCCTGGATTCAAGCTATTCTCCCACCTCAGCCTCCCAAGTAGCTGGGACTAAGGCAGGCGCCACCATGCCCAGCTAATTTTTGTGTTTTTCATAGAGACGGGGTTTTACGATGTTGGCCAGGATGGTCTTGATCTCTTGACCTCATGATCCACCTCCTCAGCCACCCAAAGTGCTGGGATTACAGGCATGAGCCATGATGCCTGGCCTACTTTCTCTCTTTCTTGACTCTACTCCTAAGAACCAGGACTAATTCTTACTTGCCATTCTACCCCAGAGTGCCTACCAAAAAGAAGGAAAGAAATTATGTGGACTTAACAAATGTTAATTGAATTGACTTTTTATCCTATCATTGATAAAAATATTTATCCATGTTAATATTAATAATATTTATTTTAAAATCAGCTGATAATGTCTTAAAAGGAAAAAGCACACTCTAGAACAAACTTTGCAATCTACAGAACAAATTGAGTCTTATGGACTCTATTTGGCATTGAAGGGCATTGTGTGGCTATGACAGGAAAAAGGGGGATTCTTTGAGTGGCGATTTCTTTTAAGACCAGAAGAAAAAATTAAGCTATTTCCAGAAAAGAAGGAAACAGAATTTTTTTTTTCTGTCTTAAAAACATCTTTAGATTTTCTTTTGGTGATATTTATTGCCTGACAAAAGCCAATCGATTTTTCATGCTGGCATGTGCTCCCCCACAGAGACAGGGCTGAGATGATGGCAAAGAATTCCCTTCTCAAACCATGCTGGGCCGAGGCTGGAGAGTCCTGGCTTCCAGCTGTTTGTGAGGTCTATTACACCCCTCTGCATGGGGAGAAGACCTGCACCTCCTCCTACAAAACAGAAAGGAAGAACTGGCATTCATGATAACACAAAAGTATGCACTACTACCACTTTGCTGGCAGAAACCTTGACATTTCACTAGAATTTTAAGAAACTGGTTGAGGCAAGGTTCCTTTGGGAAATTCACCAACATTGATTATCTTGTTTGTAGAGCCATTCCATATCATTCAGCTATTTAGAATCATAGACATTCGGGGGGGAGGGGAACAAAGATATGCATATAGATGTCCACTTCATTGTTATTTATGAGTGAGAAATTGAAACTAGCCCAATTATTCAATAGTAGGGATATGATAAGTTAATTTATGGATGTGTTTATTTATATGTTAGAATTCTTTACTCATTCAGAATGATATTTGTGAATAGTATCTAAATATCAGAAATTACAGTTTATACTATGTTAAATGTGAGTACAGCAGCATGCAAAATTATATCTCAGCTGTGTAAAACTGCAAGCTAAAAAGGGTTAAATGATTTTAACAATGGCTTCTATGATACTGGGTTGGGGTTTGAAAGAAAAATGGTTTCTTCTGCATAGTGTGATTAATTATATTTTTCTTTTTTATCATGTTTTTAATGTTCCCCATATTTGCTACCTAACATGTATGATCTTACAATTATTATTTTTTTTAAAAAACACTTTAAATTATGTGGGTGTAGAACTGGCACCAAGCTCCAAGTGTGATCTGATCAGTCAAGCTAGGGGGAATTTCTTTATCTTGACATTCCATGTTATAAATTTAGGCTAAGTTTGTTTATTCTTCCTTGAAATAAAGCATGGGTTTGGGCCAGCTCTGCCAGCCCAGCTAGTGCCCAGCATCTTAGCCTGAAATTGATTGGTACTGAGATCAAAAGCCCTCTCGGGCTTGATTCAAGAAAGACTCATTAACTGGAAGGACATTCTAAGCAGATGTGACACCCTAAAAAAGCCACATTGCAGACAGAGCTGGACCCAGCACCTGGACTGCTTGTAAAATGGATTTCTGAAGGGGGTAGTGTTCAGGAGTGCTTCACAGAGCGCCCTTGTCCCTCTCAGAGTGGGATTGCAGGAGTGGGAGAAGAAGAAATCGGAGACAACAGGGATGAGCCATTGAGTTGTTTTCAGATATCCTCATCCCATGAAAGATACCTGATGAAGGATACCTTCTGAGTACTGCTGTCATTCTACCTACCTATGAAGGTGGGTAGAATGACAAAAGTACTCAGAAGGCTTGTATAACCTCTCTAAAGTGTAAGGTTTGCAGTAGGATTTTGTCTTCTTGGCAAAGATATCAGAGACATCTAGAGATGGTATTCCTGGTGTTGAATTAGTAAATCCAGCCTTAAAGGGTTCCCAGTATTGGGGAGAGCTGTGAAAAGAGATAACTATGCAAGAGCCATAGCACATATATTGTATGGAAAGAATGCAAGGAAAAATTACATTGAGGAAAGACTTTATTTAAGAGAGCATCATATGCATAGAAGCTCTCCAGGTGAGCAGAATATAGTCTGCTTGGAAAAGAGATTTAATATAATGAAACTCATGAGCAAAAAATATAATAAATGGAACTTTGTTATTTTCAAGATATTAAGGCTGTATTTTTGGTTCTTGAAAGAAACACAGGGCAGCGTGTTAGAGTGCATTGTCTCAGGCGCTTCCTGAACATTACTTGAATAATGCACCAACTCTTCACTTCCCAACTGGGATTTTTTAGTGTGAAATATGTTTTCTCAATGTATGTTCAGAACAGCTGAGAGGTCCAACACAATCGATTCTCACAAAACATAAGCAAGAGCGTTTATTCAAGGTTCAATGTTTGTGATTATTTGAAAGATTTGCTTCATTTTTCTCATGCTTGTGATTGTGTGGAGAGAATTGTAGGCAATGCATTTTGGAAACCATGTTCTATATTTAGCTTGAGATGACTTGGTGGGGGCAGGGGTACATTTTTACATTGTGTATGCATGGATTGATTATTGCCCTTCAGGTCAATTTTTATTTATATCAAATTAACTTCTCTCCACAATTAGTAGCTTAAAGTTGCAGGCAAGTATTGGGCAACAAAATAAAATGTTATTTTTTTTCTAAATGTAGTTTCTCCACCAGTTAGGTTATAAAGCTTATTCTTGATGAAAATTGAGAATAACCTGTCAAATATCATTTGCCTAGGGGTCATGCTTCACATTTCAAAGCTTCCTTTGATGGGAAGTATTAATAGATAGAAAACAGTTTGAAGTGATCTGGCTCTTACAAGCTGTTGCGATTGAAAGATTGGGTTTAAGAACAGCAGTCCTGTTTTTTGTGATGGCAGTGCTGGTTTGCTAAGACCAGGCACACTCTTAGTTGGCTTGTTTAGAGAGGTTATCGGTTGTTGCTGATATTAATTGAAACTCTGGACACATAATTGTGTCGTGACTGGCTTCTGATAAAGCCAAGTTACTACCAAGATCCAAAGTTAAAACAATTGGGTTTAAACAGGACTCACCCTAGAATTTCATATAGTGACTCACTGGGCCTATGGGTGCCCTCCCCTTGTGGTTCCATATCTGGCCCTGAACAGACCTCTTGGATCTCCCTTTAAGCCACTCTGCTTTGTCCACCCCCTTCCACGTCTCAGAGCATGACCTCCCTGGAATTGACTGCCTTCATCTCTCTCTAGTTTCTTCTTTTTCCTTGCTTGCCTGGGTAAACTGAGTCTGCTTGTCTTCTTGAGCTTGTTGGTTTCTGTCTTGCTCTTCAGACCCTATATTCTTCCCCACATCCCTGATTGTAGTATAATCTTGCTGTCACAAGAAACCAGACTGCATAGGTTATCTGTGAGCCTTTTAGTTTGATAAAATACCTATGAAGAGAAGAATGACCAGAAAAAGTAAGGGCATCAAATGTTTAACCATTTGATAAAATATGGTGAGCCATGGGTTTAATACCTACAAACTGAAATGAAATTTGTCCTTTAATGAGAATATCAGAAACAAATTTTTTTTCTCGAAATGTAGAATTATTTGAATGTAAAATGGATGTGCTTTGGAATTGGAAGAGGTTTACTTGTTCATTAGATCTGAAAACCAAGGAGGATGTGATGAAAGTCCAGAAGCTTCCCTTTTCCTATGGTGAAGAAGCTGTTTCCCACTTTGCACCATCTAAAGGATATCTTACCATTGGCCCAGTCGCTTTTTATCACCATATTGCCAGTGGATGTGCTTGGCAAGACTGAACTGAGAATTTTGGCATTTTCATTTTCCCTTCTGGCTTGATTTTTCATCAGCCTGCAATTCTGTAATTCATTTCCATGGTATATTTGGAAAATTCAAATTGGCAAGTGATAAACTCAGAATTTCACCAACTATCCCATTGAAGGCACTCAGAATGATCAGAGATGCATTGTTTTGGTCCTTGTTCCTCAGGCCCATGTTCTTCTGAGTCAGCCCCCTCATTTATTAGGTCTGTGATGCCCCAGGAACTTCCAGTCCTTAACTTTCTAATCCTGTGAATGTAAATCAGGGTCACCTGTCTGAGGCTGGTACTCTGGAAGAGGCAGGAAGAAGTGCATGGGTTGGAGATCTGCTTATAGGATGGGTATGTATTATGTATTTTGTGGATTTTGGTTTTATTTCATAGTGTTTGTAGGTATCACTTATATGTTAGCCATTTTGTGGGTAATAAAAATAGCAAAGTCCAGGGAAATAAACTTCATATTAATAACTCATATTTTATAACTCAGCCTTAGGATGCTTGGGAACAATCCCACCCGCTCCAGCTGAGGTCACAGTGGGGTGTGCTGCTCAGGGTGCTTTGCAGATGGACACCTGAGTTTGACTCCTGAGTGCCTCACTTACGAGATGGCAACTGGAGACATGTTCTCTGAATATCTTGGGCCTTATTTCTCCATTTGGAAATGGGGCCTTTTATAGCACAGGCCCATGGTAAGCACTATATCTGCATTTTCTGTTACTCTCCTAAGCTTTCACAGGTGTCCAGGTTTATCACAGAGAGCTCAGCATCCTGGGACAAAAAGATAAAGTGACAGTGTGGCAGGCTTTGCACGTTCTCCTCAGGATCATCTCTCCATGAAAGTGAGGAAAATAGATGCAGGTGCCTATGTATGGGAATATTTCTATTGATTATTATTGATATCTCCCTTTCAGGTAAAAAGAGTTGTAAGAGTTCCTCTGGCTGTGTTCAGTTGAGGTTTTGCATATGTTTTGATTTTAAAAATGCACCCTGTAAAATGATCAGAGATAACCATATGTCAGCCCAAATACTAAAGAAATATCTGTCCAAGGTCTCTTGAATGAAAAAAGGTAGTTTCACTGAGCCAGTAGTGGCTATACCCACTGGGGAACAGTCCTCACTTCTCACCTCATGCCCTTGGAAGATACAGTCTGATTGAGTCTGTACTGGGCCTGTTGCTGTTTTGAAAGTGATATCAGTGTGTTTTGTGTGTGTGGGCACAGGCATGTACATGTGTGTGTATGACGGCGTTCCATAAGAGGGCTGCACTGTAGTTGGAGAAAAGCCTACTGCGTATACGCCATACTTGTTTGGAATTTTCTTAGGCTCAGTTTGACCCTCATGATCTCCCTCATAAGAATGAATTAATCAAACAAAAATGGGTTGCAGCATAACCATGTCATAAACTGTAAAGACCATTTACCATCACCTTCATTGCCAGCAATGAACATGCACCCTGATGAAATGGATACCCAGTGGAAGCATCCAGTTTGGGACCAGGAGTTGAAAAATGAAAGGGATGGGTATAAGTGCCACCTCTCTTAGGGCCCAATAAATCCCTTCATTCGCCTTTTAAATGCTAAAATAAAAGGTGCTCATTTCAGTTAAGGCCTATAGGTGAACTAAGGAGAATTTGGACAGCCAGTTTAGAAATCATTCTATAACAGTCACTATATTTTTTATTCAAAAATACATGCATATCACCTAACATTCTTTTTTGATTTGTGGATTTATTTTTAAAGTATTACAAATGTATAAGAATTAGATCAGATTTAGTAACAATACATTTAATAAATCGTGTTTATGGAAAGGAATAAAATTTCATGAGATCAAATCTGCCCCAAGACAGTATGAGATAAATGGTACTGACAGTGCCGGCTCCAAGCAGAACAAGGAGTACAGGTTGTAACATGTGAGTGAAATAGAGATTTCTTCTGACTCTCATTCAGATGCCCAAGGATGATTCCCACTACACCCCCTGAATTTTCTAAATATTTGATACTGTGATTCCCTTGTCCTATCTGTGGACAGCACATAATAAATCTGAGTATGTTCAGAAGCTGGATGATAGGCTACCCATCATCTGTGTTAGCCCGTGGAGTACAAGTCCATTAGGTGTATGCAGAACAGCTTCATGCCAGTTCTGGGGAGCTTGACAAGCAGTCATCCAAATACCATGCCAACAAAATCTGAGCTTCCCTCTTTTTGAGGCTCACCAGCAGCCCTATAAGCTGGCATATCCTCTTTTCATTACAGTCTAGAATGGGAAAAAAATCTCCAGAAAGGCCAGGTTAACTAAATAGAGCACCCAGTCTGTGATCTCCATAACAAAACCACTGGACAAGATCCCATGGAAAAATTATTTGGAAGTTTCCTCAAAGATGCTACAGCTATGTTTTCGTGACGTGGCCCCTCTAAAAATATCAATCAAGCTGCTTATTTTCTAGAAGTAAAACTATGACTAGCTAGGTGAATGAAAGAGCTATCTTGTTAGCTTTCAAATAGATGAGGGGGAGGAGGATTGAAAGCTAAAATAAAGTTATCTGTTTACCTTGCAATTTTGTCTTAAAAATGAGTTTTCTGGGCCAGGCACAGTGGCTCACACCTATAATCCCAGCACTTTGGGAGGCCGAGATGGGCAGATCACGAGGTCAGGAGTTCCAGACCAACCTGGCCAATATGGTGAAATCCTGTCTCTACTAAAAATACAAAGATTAGCCAGGTGTGGTGGCGCATGCCTGTAGTCCCAGCTACCCGAGAGGCTGAGGCAGAAGGATCACTTGAACCCCGGAGGTGGAGGTTGCAGTGAGCCAAGATTGCACCACCACACTACAGCCTGGCGACAGGTCTCAAAAAAAAAAGGACTTTTCTGGGATAAAAATTACCTTAAAGAACTTTATGACATTTCACATAGTGTCAACAATAATAATACATAGCCTTCCCACCTTATTGCTGACAGATCTAATAGCATCTGTATTACCTAGAGAATGTGGTCTTTGGGAACATGCATGCTCTTGCTTCATAAACCTCCTAAGTAGGATAACTACCACGTGCCAGACTGTGCTATCTACCTACCCTCCACTTTAACTTTGGATTCTATGATAGAACCAGAATTCACAGTCATTCAAAAGAAAGATGGTCTTATTCTCATGTAGATGGTCTTTTGTAATGGCTTGAAATAGTGACACCCTCTGTCGCATTCTCAAAAAAAAAAAAAAATGCCTTTTTCCATTTATACATGGAAGATTAATTTTGGGGTAGTCTTCTCCTTCTTTATGAAAATATCTCTTGGCAGTGATTCCTAGACTGTGGTGTGTATAAGAATTCCTGGAGTGCTTAGGAAAATGTTCCTGATTCTACTCTTCTGAGATTCTTGTTGGGGTGAGATGCACTTGAACCCAGGAATCTGCATTTAATGAGAATTTCTAATGTAGGTGATCCTTGTGGATCATATTTCGAGAAGCTAGACCTTGAATCCCTTGATTCAAATCCCAGCTATGCTACTTTTTTTGTGGTTGTTATTTCAGTCAAGTTGCTTAAACTCATGCCTCAATTTCCTCATTTGTATAAATAATATAACAACATCTCACAGGTCTTTGGGAGGATTAAATTGGTTAATCTAGATAAAGTGCTTAGAATGCACTGGATTATTAATTGCTGGATTAATTCCTGGATTATTAATTGCTCAGTAAATGTTAGCTAGATCAGCCCAACAAATCACGGATGTCTTGAAATAGATTGTTTCAATCAGATTGGTATTCTCTTCATCTGTCATTCAGATCAACTGAGGAATATATTGGGTTATGTTGGTATGTTAGGAGGGGCAAGGGGTAATTTAATGTTGCACTGCAATGAGCTGTCATTGCTTGTAGGTTAAAAACCAAACTCCTTAACCTGGTGTCTAAGCACATCGTCCTCCCAGTCATTCTCACTGTGATTCTTTCACATTTGGCTTCTTTCAGAATTTCAAAGATATGGCTATGTTGCCTCCTAGCACGCCTGAGTTTGGGTCACTCTTCCCTTCACTCTCAATATATTAACTTTTACTCTTCCTTCAGGTCATGGCTTGATGTCACTTTCTCCGAAATGCTTTTCCTGATCTCACTAAGTGATTATTTGTACTAATAGAACACAGAGTTCATAGCTTTGTTTTTATGCCCTGTATCACAGCTGTGTTTAATATTTTTGCCTCCTCTACTAGGGTCTGCAGGTTGTAAGGCAGAAACATGTCAGTTTGTTGTATCACTAACACAAGTGCCTGGCATAGAGACACTGGCTAAGTATTTGTTGAAATATTTATTAAATTTTTTTAAGGGAAGACTTGGATGGAACAATGGTTTCTGCATAAACAGTGAGGATTTAGACACCCTTCAAGAGATGGGAAGGCAAAGGGTAGGTGTCCCCATGGCAGAGGAGATTAGGCAGGATAGGTTAGAGGAGACGTTCCAGAAAGGTGGTAGAGAAAACCTGAACAATCGACAACACTGAGGGTGGAGGTTGTCTGGGCAGAGCTGAGAAAAATTGCCAGTGTTGGCACTGGATGCTGCACCTGGGTGATACTTTCTTCCTACACTTAGTGGCATAAGGAGACAAAATGGAAAACCAGGATTCAGATGCTTGAAGGCACAAATCCAACATCAAGACCAATGGGCAGTCGGGTGTGGTGGCTCCCACTTGTAATCCCTGGGAGGCTAAGGTGGACAGATCAGCTGAGGCCAGGAGTTCGAGACCAGCCAGGCCAACATGGTGAAACCTCGTCTCTACTAAAAATACAAAACTTGACTGGGCATGGTGGCACATGCCTGTAATCCCAGCTACTCAGGAGGCTGAGGCAGGAGAATTGCTTGAACTGGGGAGGCAGAGATTGTAGTGAGCCAAGATTGTACCATTACACTCTAACAAGACTCTGTCTCAAAACAAAACAAAACGAAAACAATGGGCTACAGCTGCGTATTTGGATTGGATGGATATGGAGTTTAGACTGAGCTTTGTTCAGGAAGAAAGAAGGCCTAGGGCTGCTGTTGCTGTTTGGACAGTGCATGTGTGGTGGTAGATAGAAATGGCTTCAAGAACCAGAAATGCACAAAGAGCAGGCTCCAGCCTCCTCAGAAGCCTCATCTGGGTCATTATGGGCTGAGGGTACCAGGTTTGCAGAGACCTTTAAGGAAGAAAATGTTCTCCTTGAGGTTGTTATGATGCTAAGGCAGATGACAATAGGGCATAGGATAATTCCTTTCTCTCTAACATAAGCCCAAATTGGAGCCTTCAGTGACACTTACCATTTTCCATCAATCTCTGTGGAACTAAGGGCTTCCGCAGACCTCTGGGTGAGATTGCCAACTTCTGATCCCCCGCCTGAGTCTGAGCAGGATGTGTAGCCATTTACTGCTCAGTGGCGGCCCCTGCTGCTAAGGAGAGAGATAGCAGCACATTCAGAGTTGGTGACATTAATTCTAGTCATGCAACCAGGGAATTTGGAGCAAGCAGGGGAAGGAATCTGAGGGTATAAAAATGGGCTGAGAAAATCCAGGGAGATCCCCAGTGTTCAGAGTGCCTTCGTGAGGTGCTAATGCAGAAAAGAGCTGTTCCTGAACACTCCGTGCTTGCAAAATCTTCTACAGGGCTCTCATGTAATCGCTTCATTCCAAAGGTTTGCTAGTAACCACCGCAGTGCCCCTCGGAGAAATACGATTACAAACTTTATTTTCGGAGCTCTCAGGGCTGTTAGGCAACAAATATTTTTAAAGATACTCCCCTAATTCTTTAGGTTAAAAGTTGCAGTAATTTTAATTAGGGGAGAGGCTGTTTATGTTTGTTTACATCCTGTGTAAGAATTAGAGTGTGGATCCTCCCAGTGGGACCCCTGCTGGGATACACTCTCCAATGCTTGCATTCCTGGGTATGTGAGCACCCCTGGTGTGCATGCATTGTGTGTCCATCGCTAGGTGGTTCCGTGACATTTCTGGACAAAAACTGTATGTGAAGAGAAGGTAGGAGAAAGCAAACTCACAATCAAATAAAAGTAGAGAGAGGGGAAGAGATGAGATTGCAGTTGATTATGGGTCTGGCAGCAGATGTTCTACACGAATCCAACTCGCTGCAGCCAGTCTGTTTCTATGGCAACAGAATCAGTAATTATTGAGCCCAGGCACACCCCCGCCCTCTTTCTCCCAACAAGGTGGAGGCTGATGAATATGAACTATCTCCAGCCCATCACCAGCTTTTTCTTTCTCTTCTTTTCCTTATTTGTTTTTTGGTTCTTTATAAGAAAATGGGGATATTGAGAAGGACTAAGAAGGGGAGCTATGTGTTTATTGAAAAAAGAGCATAGGGCACTGAAATAGAAATGAAGTTATTATTTTTCTCCTGTCATACTCTAAGAGAAAAGCTCTTCCTAGAAAAGCCGATGATCTCTGAAGATGCTAAATAAATGAGCAGGAGTTTCCCTGAAATGGAGGCGCCCTTTGATTGGCTGATCTTTCCTCGACTCCTGCCAATCGGAGCATCCCTGGGCTCCAGCTCCATAAACATAAGCAAAGCTACATGCTTATTCCTCTGGACTTGGAGTGTATACCATTCAAAGGTGTGCGGCGGGTCTCTGTTCACATGGCTCAACTGGAAACCTGTTTCATGAACAAGCTTACTCGGGAACCATCTGGTGGTATTCCGGCACATTGTTCTTCTGGGGGACGACTCTAAGTCGCTTTGTGGTGGCAGCAGCTTAGAAGCAGTATTTGTGGTTGGGAAAGATGGACTTACGGGAGCTTGGTGAGTAAACCTCAGTCTCACACATCTGTCCACTGGTATTAGCAGCCGGAGCTAAATGTAGCTTTGTCCTATTGTCTGCCGAGAAAACCAAATTGGAACAAGCACATGGAAGAGCGGGCATTCAAGGGTTCCCATGATGCAGGAGACTCTGAATTCAAAAGACTGCATGCTTTGCTTGGGTCTGATCCGATTTGTAGTTGACTGTACATTATACTTGGACATTGGTTGTCTAGTTAGGATTAGTGTAAAGAGCAGAGTTCTGCTTTATTTCCCTGGGTGTTGATGCATTTTAAAAGAAAATGTTTCTAAAGCTACATTAATAGCAAGAGTCAACCCTGTGTATTGCTAGGAAGAGAGAAAAAGGTGCAGGCACGGAGCCCGGAGCTGCTTGATTATGTTGCTGGTGTTTGCATTGTGAAGAGAGATGTTATTACAATGGCTTGTCAAACACTTCTTCAGACCCCCAGCCATGGAACGAAGCATCTCTTCTCCATGTACCACTGTTCTCTGCTTGGGAAATGTGTAACTGAGCTAGGTCATGTCCTTTACTTCTTTTGTGAAACCCATCTCCAAATTTAAATATGTTTTTTAATTAATTGCAAAGATAAATTGAGGTGCAGTTGGAAAGATTTCAGCAGTCAAAAAGCATGCTTCAGAATCACTCTATTTTGCATCCTTTTAAACCTCGGAAAAACCAGAGAGGGTTTGCAAACTTATATTCAAGGATTGGCTGTCTGCCAGGAAAGGGATGCTCTGAGCTATTGCTCTGCTCCCTGGGGTTTAATTTTCTGACACTGGTGATGAAATTTTCAATTTCGTTGGGTAGAAACAGGAAGAACAAGAAAGCAGTACTATAAACAGGCAATGGAGGGGCAGCGTGAGGAGAGAGAAACTCTTTGCCTGTAGGGACCCTTTTAGCTGAAAACTTAAAAATGTATGTGGCAAGACATAACCTAAGCAGAGAGCAGGATTCCAGAGGAACTATAATTTTTCTGAACGGGTAGAGGAAAGATATTGCCATTGGCTTCGGTGCAGAGAGTGGGGGCTGAACTCGGGGCTTCTGTCTCTGCCTTAGATCTTTTCCTGTGCTCGTCTCCTGATTTTGAGGACTCATCACTGTGGCTTTTTTAAAAATGTGATTTCCTGTCTTATGTGCCTGATATGTGCCTGAAAGTGTCATTGCACACTTGATGTCTTCTATTTACCATCCACTTGACTTCAAATAATGGAGCGAGGAAAAGAGAATAAGGCATTATCATATGGCTTATGAAGAAATGCATATGAAATAGTCAAACAAGAGAAATCTTACTGGTTTATCCTTTTTAAAACATGTCCTTTTGCAAAGGAGAATGTTGTGGGTCTTCACATGGCTCTAGGTTAGAATTTACTTTATCCTAAATGGGATCTGTGATGAATGGCTAAAGAAACAAAAGAGCTAGGAAGCTTTTGCCTATAGAAGACTCAAGGAGGGTTGAGGGCGACTGGGTGTCAGAGAGAGATCTCCTACTCCGTGTCTGTTAAAGAAGTAGGGCTGACGACGCAGGAGATGGAGAATTCCCTAACTGTGGGTGACAGTGTGACAGTGCATCAGGGACACCTGGTCACTTGACAGGGTCAGTGACCTGTTTGTTAGCTGAAGGCCTTTCTAGAGATGTAGGCTGGTCTCTGATCCCATGAGGCTCCAGATGGCTGGATACATTGACAATTCTGCCTGACTGGAAGCGTCTGTGTGCACATTAACTCTCCCTGCTGCAGCGCGCTCCTCAGTACACCTCGATGGTCGATTTTGAGGAAGTCTGGTTTCCAGAGGATGTGCATTAAGTGACAGTCAATGTCCATCTCACCTTGGCCCCTTCTCTCCCCCAGTAGTATCACTTTACATGAGCAAAGTGCTGGCACCTGTTGGTAAGAATGACAGAAGAAACCAGCCTTTTATGGAAGCAGTAAAAAATGTTTATAAAAAAATCTGAAACAGTAGTTCTTAAGCTATTATTGGATTATGGAGCTCTTTAAGAATGTCAAAGCTATGAACCTCCTCTCTGCCCCCGCTAAAAATACATTCATGCACACATATAACACTTTGATAATCAGGAATTTTAATGTAAAGCAAGATCCCTGTCCTGGGGGAATAACCAAGAATGTATCAAACCCTGAAATTCATCGTCTCCTTCTTTTCAGATGGATCAGCTAAATGCTGCAGCCCCATCTCAATCTGCCTTGAGCATTTACTGTGTGCCAGGCACTGCTCAATACATTTTATATGTGGATGTAATAAGTCACTGAATCTTCCAACAGCCCTAACAGGACAAATTTTGTGTGTGTGTGTTCCTGTTTTAGATGAGGAAATTTACTTGCCAAAATATTAAGGACCTTGGCTGTGTTTACCTTGCTAGGAACTGACAAGTGCATTGTGTTTCCTGTATGTTGATATACTTGTTGCTGCATTCATATATGGAAGGAAAGTGAGCAGATAGGGGAAGATGGTTTCATCAGCCTGTCAGCCTGTCAAGTGGAGTAAGGCCATAGGTGATTGAATTAAACAATCATCACAATAATTAAAGTCAAATTGAAAAGGCATTTTGGGGTGGTTGGGTGAATTATTAATAATGCCATTTGAGAAGTGTGAGCTAAGAAAAAGCTAATTACAAAATGCCCCATTCGTTGCCCCTCTGTGTTACTGTATGATGCAGCCATCTCATTCCTGTAGCATTTATTTGCCTGGTGTGATTTGGGTCAGTTTACCTAGGAGACCAGTTCATCCTGGGCCATCTGGGAGAGGTGACAGGTCACCAGTGTCCCACAGCTGCCCTTTGCTTGCATTTGCCAGGAATGATTTACAGTGGCCAAAACAATGGCAA
Source organism: Sapajus apella (assembly GCF_009761245.1). Classification (NCBI taxonomy): domain Eukaryota; kingdom Metazoa; phylum Chordata; class Mammalia; order Primates; family Cebidae; genus Sapajus; species Sapajus apella. Next base: position 1,136,559 of record NW_022436959.1, read on the forward strand.
GGGTGATGAAGAACGAGGCACCACCAGGAAGCCAGTGTGGGTGGGTGCCCATGACCTGCAACGGCTGCAGGAATCACCAGGGCTACCAAGCTTTCTCAAGACCTGAGCAGGGGAGATTGGCCCAGCTCAGAAATAAAAACTGTGTTCTTCAGAATTTGAGGGAGAATTGATGGCTCCTAGGGCAATGTGGAGCTGGATGGGTGTGTGAATCCTCCACACCCACTTCAGCCACTTCATCTCCCCCTCTGTTTTATAAATGGATTCACAATGAAGATGTAACAATAAAAAACGAGAAGGAAGGGGTTAGGCTGCTCGAAGGAAGAAGAAAAGCTATTCATCTTATCAATGTGTCTTATATGACATAAAAAAATAAGCAAGATTGTAATGCTAAGTGGAAAGGAATCTATAGGGGTCATGGTAACAGGTTTTTAAAAAATGAGTTCTTGGTTATGCTTGCCTAGTATTATGCACTTTGTAGTATTATACTAGGTATGTAAATGTGTAAAAGACATTTTAACAAGTGTACAAAAAATGTACTACAGAGACAATATAGCAGACCTCATTTTACACCGATGCTGTCCAATAGAAATATGATACAAGTTATGTACGTAATTTTAATTTTTCTAGTAGTGCACCTGAAAAAAAGTAAAAAGAAACAGATCAGTTAATTTTAATGATATATGTTATTTTACCCACTGTGTCCAAATTATTATCATTTCAACGTGTATCTACAAAACTATTAACAAAATATTTACATGGAATTTTTCATGCTAAGTCTTTGAAATATGACATGTGTTTTACACTTACAACACAGCTCAATTTGGATACTGGATTTTCACAGGAAATCTGTATTTAGATCTCATAAAATTCATAGTTTAAAAAGTAGATTCATGTACACAAGTTGTTCCAAACATACATCAAAGTTTTCCAATAACTGAATTGAGTATTGGTTTTTAAATTTAAATTTGCTAAAATTAAATAAAATTTACAATTCAGCTGCACAGTCACACTGGGCACACACTTCAAGGCTTCCCTAGCCACGTGTTTGGTGGCTACTCTACTGGACGGTGTGGCACTAGGATCTCAGAACTTTCCTCACGCACTGGGCCAGTAACTTCCCTCACTCTGTCATCATGCCACGGCACCTTTATCTCTTTTACCTCCACAAGGCACCTGGACTGCCTGCTCTGGTAACAGAGAAACAGCATGTTAGTATTCACAAACATGTTAACTTTTGCTTTCACCATTGCTCATAGTGAACTCAAGATGGACAGCTAAATCTTCATTTCTCTGTTACACTGTTTGGCAAGGGGAATTAAAATAGTATGCTGTTTCCTCTTGCAGAGTCAGCACTCATCCATCTGTGGCATTTCTTTCTTATTCCTCACATACCTTGGCCCTGCTACTTACTGTGCTTTGTGGCCCCCTCTTTCAACTCAGTATGGAGCGTGGGTTTAATTTTAATAATAAACCATGACTGAGAAGGTAACTCTTGTTATAAGCAGATAATTCTTCATGAAGACAAGTATAAATTCAGGATAAGGAGTGATTTAATTACTAAACTTACTCAATTCTGCAAATTTTGTTTAGTGAGAAAATATTGACTAAATATTCTTTCAGTTAATTTGTCCTTCAAAGTCGTGCCTTCAATACCAGATATTATCCTATATCTGCACTCCCTAAAGATTTATTTTAATGTAAAACTCACCATGAAAAAGTCATCAATCTCTTCAATAACTAAATCAGAATCATGCTGCAAAGCCTTCTTAGCGGCATCTAGTCTCAGTCTCCTAAAGATGTTCCCCTTGATGATTTCATCTAAATCAAATAGGTGAAATGAGTGAGCTTTGAGAAAGTTTAAGAGGACTGAGCTTAGAGTGAGCTCTGGCAAATGGAGGCCAAAGCTCACTCTAAGATCAGTCCCGTTAAACTTTCCTTTAATAAATAGCTCTATTAAGAATTCCACAAAACATTAAGAAAAAAAATCCATGTGGTTGAATACCATCTTTTTTATCAGGAATGCCTTCTGGCCCAATGGTCCCCATTTCCTGCATGTTGGACAGAATTCCTAAGAATACGTTGTGCACTTAAACATACAGCAAATGTTGCTTAGAGTAAATTGTGTGAGTCCTTTACAACTTCTTTCTTTTGATAATATTACTTAAGCTTTTGTAGTGAAGCAACACTGGTGGAACAAAGAGATTAAACCATAGGCAGGGTTGAATCTCAGAGCAAGATGAGTTGCTTTGCATATCTGCTGATATTCAGCCAAGCCAAGGCCTAATACTCTCAGTCATGAATGGAAATTAGTGATTTGGGATTTCAGTGAGTGCAGAGATGCTGGGAAGTAGCTGAACATCACATAAATAAAATTATCATTACAGTAAGTATCTTTGGATTACCACAGGATTTGGAAGTCTACTAATTTGCTAGCTCATTTCGAGCAATCTGTGATATCCTAGAAATATAGGACTAGAAAAGCTTTCACATGATGACAGAGCAGTAATCTAGAATCTAAGGCTTTAGAGTGTTGTTTCTAGTTTAGCAACTAAGTTTTGCAAGTTATTTAAACTTTGTGCTTTTCAGCAACTTTACATGAGTAAACTGAAGTGCAGACTTGGTGACTTCCTATGTCATCATCTCTGTGTCAAACTTCTGAAATATCCAGCCATCTGTCTTCTGGGGCCCATGTTCCATTGAGCATAACAATCTTTCCCAGTATATCCAGACCGAACTTCAGAATCCTTCTTAACACAGTACTAAGTCAACTACTAGTGAGATATCAGAATTGTCTTACAGCTGAAACTGATTTTTCATCCCTCTGCTATGTCCTTGCCTCAGCTCAGTGCCTTGTGCAAGACTTTGACAAGAAGCATACAGGGAATTGTCATCAGTATGCATGGCTTTGGTGATAAGGCAGACAGCTCTTTACTCATCCTCTTGCTCAGCTGTTCCGTGGAGGTGTTGCCATCTGACAAGGAGGGCTGCAGCCTGGCGCTTTGGGAGCTCACTTCTCTTTTCCTTTGAGCTGTAAGTGATGAGAGACCTGTCAAGGAGAGCTGTTCACTGGCATCATTCCCAGACCTGGAAGTATAATGAAATAAAGTTTCATTCCAACTTGGTTGGAATTCTTGCGGCTGAACATTTAAGATGGCATCTGGGGAAGTTCTGACATACACTTGCCTAGTGGGAAAGAAGCACCCATCAGCTAATGGAACTCAGGTCTTCACGCTGGAAGCCCAAGTCAGGGCCACTCTGGGCAACTCAGTTCCAACTAGAGTCAACCAGGCCATCAGATGAGATGGATCCCCCTCCTTGCCTGATGAGCCAGTAATTTGAAGTCTGCATTTCAGAAGCTTTGTCATATACCAAGAGGGATATCAAAGCAGGAACTGGTTTGAAAACCACCAATGTTGGTACTGTCCCTAGACCTAGACTACTTAATTCTAAGGGTTCCAGGGCATTCTTTTTAGTACCATGAGGGTAGTAGCAGGGCCATATATTTTAGCGTTAGAGAATGATGGGGGACTAGGGGTAAAAGCTGCATCCTAGATCCCCTGAGCCAGGCTCAAATATCTGGACAAAGTAGGCATAAGAACCTTTGCAAAGACCACCTTACGAGCCATCCTTCTGTCCTCTCTAAAATTTTCCAAGAACTGGGTAGAGGGACTCCTTAATCTCTCTGAACCTTCGTTTCCTCATCTGTAGAAAGGGAAGTAGGTACATTTCCCACGGGGCTGCTAACAGATGAAAATAAAAATGATGTCTGTGTGAGTGATTAGTAAACTATAATATGCATGTGAGGAGAAAATTGTCTGATTCTGTCCCTTGGATAGAAGCCATTTATTTTTCATCTCACACAATGTCTAGTTCTGCTCTTTTGCCATGGAAGGTTCTTTCCACCTTCAGATTATTCTCTTAAATAATCCTCAGACACTACCCCAACCCTGCCAGCAGTGCATGCCACCCAGAGAGAAAGGCACTCCACTTAAAAGCCAAGGCCTGGGTCAAGTTTCAGTATAGCCACCAAGTAAGGTTTAGGTTTCACCACGTTGCCTCTCCGATCTTTAGTATTTTTTTTTCCTGGACAAAATATAGATCATATCTACTCTACATAGAAATGTTTAGAGAGTGCATGTATTAATATATCCCATGTACTCTGTGGATTTTAAAATAAAGTCTTATCTATTATGCTTCAAATCTAGTATCTCCTAATGACAGCCTTGTTTATTAAGAAGGAATAATTGGAACCTATTTCTAAGGTAGCAGAAGCTCCAGGTTGATGACGTGTAGTTTCCTGGTTTTGGAAGCCAGTCAACATCAAATGATATTGTGCCTCCAGGGAGATGCCTGGCAGCATTCAAGAAGGCTGTGACCTGCCATATAATTGGTGGCTTTTACGTTTGTAAGTCAAGATGTTCTTGGTCTTCACCCATGGCCCATAAATCTTTCTGGATAGCTGAGCTTTAGCCATCCTATCCCAACTCTTTCTTCTTCTTGAAGGCGTAATGAAAGCTTTGAGAAACATGTACATTTTTGGCTCTTTCATATTGCAAGTTTCCCAGCCACTTCTTGATGACTTTCTTCTCCACCCACCCTCCACTCCCGCCAGCCACCCACTTTATATCCCTGATATATTCTGTCAAGAGAGGAGAAGGGGTGATTTCTTTCTCTGTTATGTCTGGACATCTATTTACTGTAAACCCATAGCATCCTAGGTCTTGAAGTAACCTGAGTTCTGTGGTGTCAAATAGAATTCATCTGGTGACAACTTAGGTCCACTGGCCGTGGCTGCCTGGGGCTCTACATCTGGGCTCCATGAGCCAACAGGGAGTGAGGGGAGGGTAACAGCATACAGTTACCTTATTACAGGTAAAGAAAGTGAGGTTCAGAGACTTTCATTGACTTGTTAATATCCACTGTTAACAAAGGACAAAGTTCACATTTTCTTGTTCAATTTATTCAACAACCAATGTTTGCTGAATGCCGACCCTGTATCAGGTACTGTTCTAGGTCTTGAGATTCCCAGTTGTGAGTATATATAGATTAATCTGTATGGAGATTTATTTTTCAGGCAATCATTAGCCTCAAAGTTGGAACTCCCCAGAATATGGAAACTACAGTAAGAAAAAGTTTCAACAAACCACATTTATTTATGTATTCACTAAGTCGTCTGTGCATTCACCTATGCATTCATTTCCATGCCTGTTTACATAAAGAAAGTTCATCCACTTTCAAAAATTGGGCCTTTGTCAGAGTTGTTTGAAAACAATTTGAAAGTAATCTGTGAAAACAAATTAGACAACAGCTGTCTTTGCCTTCCTCCCTCCTTCCCCTCTAAACATCTAAGAGAAACTGAACTATAAAAATGAATTCAAGAGCTATACACTATCCTAGTTTCACAAAGCAACCTATGAGTAGAAACTGGGTGGACCAAATTTTTTCTACTCTGTCAAGTTTCTGAACTGTTGAAACTGTTGAGGGAGAAAGAATTTGCAGCTATGGTGATCTAGAACTGTTGCAATTCCATGTGACATGGGTAGAAGTATAAATGGCAATAGATATGAAAATCTATTATCCCCATATTTGAACACTGTAGGTAAATATACAATACTCTTACCCCCTGGGTGTGGTGATCTGTCTCTGTCTACCACTCCTGGTATAATTGTCCTTTGTAAACTTACTCCCCCTTACTTGCTTCAAGGCCAGCCCAGTGTGAGAAACACTTGCCTTGATGTTTTAAGAGCTGTACTCTCTGTGTGCCGGGCATTTTGCATATTCCTTTAGTGGAATTTCTTAAACTTTTCTTAAAATTTTCAGTGTAATTATTATTTTAAAATTACCACATGACATGCTCTGTTAAAGCAACAAGTTTTATTAAAGAGTACATCCTCCTATGCTCAAAGGATACAGGGCCAGATTCAGGGAGACTCCAGTTCTCAGTCTCTGTCCTTTTCCTAACCGTTTCGGTGGAGTGTTAAAAGCAGTGTTAAAAGGCATTGTAACCCCTTTTATAGATAAGGAAACAGACACCCAGAGAGTTATCTTATTATCTGGTTAGTAAGTGGCAGAATGAAGTTCAAATTCAAGTGTGTCTGATTCCCAAGCCCACATTTTTACTGAGATCAGGTGCCTCCATTTCAATGCCGTCTGTACATAGATGTATAGCTAATACACTGGAAAAATAATCTTCAAGTTGGGTGCTCATTCTCCTGAAGGGCATGAAGACTTTTTAAGGGAAAGAAAGGCATGGATAATTAGCTTTACAGTAATCCAGTTTCAGATTCTCAGCTTTCACACGTACGTTAAAACTGATCATCTTGCAACAGCACCTGTGGCTTTCACACCACCTTTTCCAACCACTCGTCTCCCTCTTGATAAAAGAAACGCTCCCTCTCACCTTCATCAGATCTTACTATGGTGTGTTGCTCAAAATATACGAACCTTCTCTGAGAGCCAAACAAAAGAACTTGTGAGCTGGATGGGTCCCTATCATGTTAAGAGATGCATTCCCAATGGGATACTTCTCTTGGGTTTAGAAATTATGTATCAAAATTTGTAACAAAGTCATGTTTTAATTAATTTATATTAATAATAATTATGCTATTAAGTTCAATCAACATTTTTTTTTTTTTTGAGACTGAGTCTTGCTGTATCACCCAGGCTGGAGTGCAGGGGCACTGTTTTGGCTCACTGCAACTTCCACCTCCCAGGTTTAAGCAATTCTCCTGCCTCAGCCTCCTGAGTAGCTGGGCTGACAAGTATGTGCCACCACACCTGGATAATTTTTTTTATTTTTAGTAGAGATGGGTTTTCACCACATTGGCCTGGATGGTCTCGATCTTTTGACCTCGTGATCTGCCTGCCTCGCCTCCCAGAGTGCTGGAATTACAGGCATGAGCCACCATGCCCAGCCAAGAAGAAAATTTTTATTAGAGCGTTCTGTTCACAGGAAGTATTTTTTAAGTTAGATCTTAGTGTGTATGTGTTTTTGTTTCAGAGAAGTATGATATGATGATTAATAAAAGACTTTTAAGCATAAAATTCCATTATGACAAAATTCTGTATGAGTAGAATTGAGGTAGAGTGGCAAAAATGGGAAGTAAAATGGGAATTTGGGTTCTAGGACAGGCATTAGTGGATAATGGCCTGTAGGCCAAATATGGCCCACTACCTGGACTTATAAATACATTTTATTGGGACACGTCTGTGCCTGTTTGTCTGTGTATTGTCTGTCGGTGGCTGCTTTGATATTGTAGTGGCACAATTAAGTAGCTGTGACAGAGACTGCCTAGAAAGCCTAAAACATTTAGCATTTGGGCTTTTACATAAAGTCTACTGACCACTATTCAAGGAGGAAAATCATGATTAAAATTTCCAACTGTTCAAGAAGAGATTATTCATGTTTTTTTAAGTAAGTCATATGGTTCTCAAATTACTGTTGTATGTATATTCAACTATACATTAAAAGACAGCTTACAGTTTTATCAGCTTTTTTGTTTGTTTGTTTTGTTTTGTTTTGAGACGAGTCTCACTCTATTGCCCAGGCTGGAGTGCAGTGGTACCATCTCAGCTCACTGCAACCACCACCTCCCGGGTTCAAGCGATTCTCCTGCCTCTGCCTCCCAAGTAGCTGGGATTATGGCATGTACTACCATGACTGGCTAATTTTTGTATTTTTAGTACAGACAGAGTTTCATCATGTTGGTCAGGCTGGTCTTCAACTCCTGACCTCAGGTGATCTACCTGCCTTGCCCTACCAAAGTGCTGGAATTAACAGGCGTGAGCCACTGCACCCGGCCAGTTTTTATCTTTTAAATGTCAATATTGTAGTACACCGAAAATTATATTCTTTGAAACTATTTCAACTTTGATGAAAATTTTCTGGGTTTTGTTTTGTTTTTCAGAGTCTTGCTCTGTCACCCAGGCTGCAGTGGCTGGTGCAATCTTAGCTCACTACAACCTCTGCCTCCCAGGTTTAAGCAATTCTGTCTCAACCACCCAAGTAGCTGGGATTACAGGTGTGTGCCACCACACCTGGCTAATTTTTGTATTTTTTTTTTAGTAGAGATGGGGCTTCACCATGTTGCCCAGGCTGGTCTTTAACTCCTGGCATCAAATGATCCACCCGCCTTGGCCTCCCAAGTGCTGGGATTACAGGTGTAAACCACCACAGATGGCCTGATGAAAAATTTCAACTGCTGACTTAAAAATGTCTGAGTGATACACATAGTTTTTAAAACAGGGAGTAGGGAGATCACTGTCCTAGAAGACAGAATCACAAATGTGGCTTCCATAGTTCAAGACCATCCTAATGATGGGCCAGAGCTTGTTTCCTTTCATGGAGCAAATTAAAGCCTATGTGGGCATCTCAGCCCTCACTCAGGCTGTTGTTCTGCAACTTAGAAGGTAGCTGATAAAAACATGGGGCTTTAATGGGACGCTGTCAAAGCAGTCTCCTAAATGTCTGGCCTCAGTATACAGATCAGAAAAATTCTTCCCTGCACTGGTACTTCTAATTAGCCATCTAGGGGAGAAAAGTAACAGCAGTCTCCCTCCAGGAGGCAGAAAGCTGGCCTTTATTGGGATATACCTGTAGGATAGATGAGAGCCTGCACCATGCTCTGGCTTCACTGATTGAGTTGTACCAATCAAGTGGACATTTAAAACTGCTTAGAAACCTTGATGCGTGCTATAGATTGAAATATATCCTCCTCAAAAATATGTACTGGAGTCCTGGCCAGGCGTGATTTGTTTACAGCTGTAATCCCAGCACTTTGGGAGGCTGAGGTGGGAGGATCACCTGAGATCAGGAGTTTGAGACCAGCCTGGTCAATATGGTGAAACCTCATCTTTACTAAAAATACAAAAAATTAGCTAGGCGTGGTGGCAGGTGCCTGTAATCCCAGCTACTTGGGAGGCTGAGGCAGGAGAATCGTTTGATCTTGGGAGGTGGAGGTTGTAGTGAGCTGAGGTTGTGCCACTGCACTGCACTCCAGCCTGGGCAACAGTGCAAGACTCTGTCTTAAAAAAATAAGGGGGTGGAATATTGGATGCAGAGACAGACATGCATAGAGGGAAGATGATGTAAAGAGACACAGGGAGAAAATGGCCCTCCACAAGCCAAAGAGAAAGGCCTAGAACAGAGGCCCGCACAGCCCTCAAGAGGAAATGACCCTGCTGATGACCCCTTGATTTCAGACTTACAGCCTCCAGAACTGTGAGACAATGAATTTATGTTGTTTAAACTACCCCGTGTGCCAACTTCATCATGGCAGCCCTAGCAAACTGACATGGTGCACTCAAAAGCACAGATTCTTTTAATGAACTTTCCAAAGCCCAGGGACTTCTGTTTCTTCTAGCTGTGTTTTGAAATTGCCACATGGCATGGGCCATCAGGATGCAAATTGTCATCTCTGTCCCCTAAGAGCAGTTAAGGTCAAAGACTAGAGCCAGAGTTCTTGGGTTTAAATCCTATTAGCTGTGTGACCTCTGGCCCAAATGATCTCTCATGTAAAATAGTATAATAATACCTGCTTCTTAGGTTACTTGGAAGGATGAAGTGAATTAATAACATGAAAAACGCTTGGTGCTTGGCACATAGTAAGTGCTTGACAATGAAACCTTCCTTGCCATTGTTGGGGGGCCAGAAAGTAACCATTCCCTAAGAGTACCCCAGACCCATGAATCACATAGCAAGGAAGAAAGCCCGCATGCTCCTCTGGAATTCTAGAAGTTTTATTTGTGAAATTACCTTACAAATGTTGGAGAGGTTTAAAAAAATCTCTGCTTGCCTTTTCTCTTGGTTTACCCTGTCTTATTCTTGGAAAAGTTAATATTTGAGAATAGCTAGCATGTCCTGTTAATCCTTTTTTTAAAAAAGACTCCTCTCCGACACCAGTTGGCAGTTAGGTTTCATCAGTCACTTGAGATTATGGATTAACTCACTGATCTTTTTACCCTTCGAGCTAATTAGCCTCTGGACAAATACCGCTAGTCACAGAGGCCAAGCACAGCTGACCAAACACATTGCAAAGAGTAAATTTAGTGAGTAAATAACACCAGGATTGGATCTCTTGGTAATACTGCTTTTCTGAATCACTGGAATCTGGATGATCTTTCTTTCCAGGGAGAGATGGAAGTATAATGTTTACAACCCTTCAAAGCAACAGAAAAAAAATGTAGCTAATTAAGTCAGCTACTTCCTCCCTTAACTCCTCCTGTTCCCCCATTTAAAATTACTTCTTTTCTTATGTCTTCAAATAACAAGCTCAGTTTGACTTTAAATGGCTTAAGTGTATCCTTTGGGACAGTTGTTTAATAGACCTCTCTCAAGGGGAGGCTTCCCTGGATGCCCAGCAGAAATGTAATTTTTCTCAATTTAATCTAATTATTACCACCTGCCAAAACTTTCGCTCACCTCCACAAAGCATCTTGAACGATTCATGCCTCACCTTGGTGGTAAGGCCTGTTAAGTATTTTAGATTATTATCATCCTCTTAATGTTTGGTAGAATTCAGCATTTCCAGACCTTTCGTTCTTTGCTCAGGAAGACTTCTTCAGGTAGTCCTTTCCAAGCCCCCTTCGCGTTGAAATGATTCATACACACAGCATCACCAGTGAGGCCTCCATAGCAGGGTTCCACAGTTGCAGGGAGAACATCTCCCAAGGGTGGGCCCATCACCTTGACAATGGCAGTGGGGATGGTGTGTCCATCCTGATGTCCAGTTCCGTCAGGCACCAGGTAGCTGGAATGGCAAGGCTCTTGCCCTCTCCCCTGATGTCTCCCTCACGTGAGCAGCCTTATGCTGTGCATCCATGTTCTTCTGAATATCATGTTTCTTCTTGATCTCACAGCGCAGAGTTCTGGAGAAGGAGGAGTTTCAGATTGAGTGGCCAGCTCTGATGTTGCCCATACCTAAGTGACTCAGGTTTTGTTTTTTGTTCTTGCATTCAGGAAAAGAAAAGACAGGAAACTATTGTGCTCTTATTTCACAAAAGTGGTAAAAATGTGCTCATTTTGCTACCTGTCACCAGTATTCAGTGATTCAACAAAACCTTTATCAAGTGAATACTGCGTGCCTAGTAATATGCCAGGGACATGGAAGGAATTCAAAGAGAATGCAATCCAGCTTTTGCTCTCAGGGATCTTAGAAAACAGTGAAAAGCTTATAAGGTTGTAAGCAACATTAGCTAGTTAACCAGAGAGTGGGAAGCCTCAAGTGGACTAAGTTATAAGCCACTGTTTTGTGGCTACAACATTTGGAAGCAGCACCCTCCACACTGGCATGGGCTTCCCAACCAGGTCATCATGTCTGTTGCCCAACTGTGTCTGGATACATTGTGTAATATGATTTTATTGTATAGAATGCAGTGCATCTGTGTGTATTTGACGGAAAAAGATTACCAAGAAATACTTCATGGAACAAAGAAGGTAGTAGGACAGTGTACAGCATATGATCCCGGGAGGTGTGTGTGTGTGTGTGTGTGTGTGTGTGTGTGTGTGTATTAAGTATATGAACGTATTTGTGTGTGTGTGTGTGCATGTATAAGGAAAGTCTGAAAAATGAATACAATGCTGTCAAGAGTGGGTAATGCTGGAGAATGACACTGGGGAATCTAGAAGAAGAGTTTTATTTTTAATATTGTATTCTTCCGTACATATTTTTACTATTGGTATGTTTTGACTTTTATAATAATTTTACTTAACCATCAAAGTGAATTCTTGAAAAATATAAATCTTGTTAAAATATTAATAAAAAGAAAACTCCTTGCAGTAATATGGACTATAGGGAAGTGGATGAAGGGGTTCATAAAGGGAATGTTTTACTTTTGACTTTAATTATTAAAGAAATACGATTTATTGAGAGTTTGTTTTGGAAATATTTAAAGCAGTGATTTCCCTCCTTTGCTGGATATAGTCAGCTGTTGAGTCTTTTAAAAATTGAGACCCAGTCCCAGGATCATCCCAGAATTTCCAAGCTAGTATTTCAAGTGAGGCTTAAGCAAGTGTGTTTTTAGACAACACATACACACACACACACACATACACACACACACATACACGCACCATAATACACAGATACACCACCAGCAGCTTCCTCAGTCAATTCTGATGTGTACCAACTTAAGGCATAAAACTGGAAAGTGATGAAAATGGGGGGAAGCAATGCACTGTGGCTGTAAACATACTGAGTTAAACTTCCTGTGAAATGGCACAGATCTTAAATTGCATTGAAAAACTATATACAATATTATGAATCTTGAATTAGCTGCATATCAGTATCACCCAAATATGAGAAAAAGCTAGAAATGCAAGAAGAAATGGACAAAAATATAGCTAGAATGACATTAATTACCCTATTACTCTATTATGTTAAAATATGATATACAGAATACTTTAATAATTAATGTGTCAACTAATACACACATATTGAATTGATACCTTTAAATATACCTACGATGGCATGTCATTACATTATTACTATATTATTGTTATAATACAATATGTAGAATACTTTAATAATATAGTTAGTGTGTCAACTAATAGATGGGTACATATTGAATTGATACCCTCCACTGAGAGTATGCCTTCTTTTTCAGTATCCATGCAACTTTTTCAAAAATGCACCACTTACATGATTAATGATCCTTAATAAATTATTAAAATAAAGGTTTTTAAATAACCACTAAACCAAAGAAGAAATCTAAACTACTAAAGATTTGAAAAATGTTGACAGTGAGAACATCACATGCCAAAACTTATGGGATATAGCCAAAGCAGCCCTCAAATAATATATTTATTGCCCCCAAATTATTATTTTTAGATTATTTATATGGAAAGAATGAAAATAAATGAACTCAGGATATAACTCATGTGAGAAAATAACAAGGAAAGCACCCAAAGAATACAAAAGGAAAGACAATAAAAGACAATAAACTAGAAAATAAATAATAGAATCAATAAGCAAATCCAAGAACTATTTCTATTAAGTCAATTATTTAATGGAAATAATTGATGATTGACAATTGATCAAATAAAATGTAGAGAAAACTAAGAATTAACAAAATTTAATTGAAAATGACATAGAGACATAGAGCTGATTAAAACATTATTAATGAATTTAATGGGTGGCAATATACCAGTGTGCTTTATAAAGCTCAATTAGTACACAGAGACAAGCATGCCTGCACAAACAAAATAACCACAGGCTACCTGTGAATAATATATTTGGGATAAAATATATACATTGCTAATAAAGCAAAGTAGCATACTTTGCTAGTTGAAGTATAGATTTCTGAAAATAGCAATATGTATCAAGAACTTAAAATTTTTCACAATGTTTGATCCTGCTATTCCAAGTCAAAGAGTGTATTCTAAGAAAATCAGAAATGCAGAATAAATATTCTTTGATATTTTAAGAGAGACTTTAGGAAGGCTCATGTCATGGGAGTGTGCTGATGACTTTAATGATTGTGGGGAGAAATAAAACAAATAGAATGATTTCATTTAGAAAAAAAGCATGAAATTATAAACTTAAAAATAATTCTGGAAGACTCTACATCACAATGATAACACTCATTGTTGGAGTGTAGGGATTACCAGTGATTTTTAACTTCTTTCTTTTATTTTTATATTTCTTCCTAATATTATTCAATTAGAATGGAATATTTCTGTAATTAGATCATAAAATTACTAAAACAACAATTTAACATAAAAATAATGGAAGGGTTATAACAACAAGCAAAGCACATATAAAAATCATGCATGCATATCGAGACTGAGGATACCACAAAATCCTAATATTCCCCGCTTAGTTTGTTTACTTTCCATTTCCCTAAAAGGGGCATGAATGAGAGGTGGAGGGAGAAGATATTAGCTAGGTTATGTTCTCTTTCCAAAACCTGAGTTCTTTTTTATTTCATGTTTCCATCATTGGGTCTTTTATCATTAATCTCTAAGATGTCAGCTGTTCATCGCCAGGTGCCTGAATCCCTACCAGTAACTCCTCTTGCTATTACCTATCCAGGGACACAAAATTCTTTTCTTGTTTTTGTCTCCGTCCTTTCCTTGAATTCGAGCATCTTTCTGGAAGTGATCAGCGCACCCTCCCCTTGCCAGAAGTGCAAAGTTTGGCCAACACTCCACCTAGTGGCAATTTAACAAACTCCTAAAATGACCAACCCAAAAGCCAAGGCCGAGTACTGATGCCACGTTGGGTTAACTGGGGCACTTGTTAGTTAAAGACATATCATTGGGCCCAACCTCAGGAGTGTGGCCCAGAAATTGGTATTTTTTAACAAGCATCTCAAGCTTGGTGTTTGGCTCATTTGTACCTTTTCATTGCCTTTTTTTATGGAATGCAATACACAGTTATTGTGATTCAGTTTTTAATAGAAACTTGATTCCAATTTTTCATGCTGAATGTAATAAAAAAATTCAAGCTTCAAATCGATTGGGCTAGATCATATATTTCTATATGTTTTAGAGAAGAGAGGCAATATGATAAGAGAGAAGCGCTTGTAAACTTAGTATAAATTTCTAAAAAGAATAGAGACCAGGGGTGTTTGTTATTAATGTTCTCCAGTGAACACTTGTGAAAACACTAGCTGCTACTTTATTCCACCTGCAGCCATATCAGAGTATAAATTCCAACCAAGCACATTATACCTGGGCACTGTTGCTTTCTTGCTCTCCATTTCTATTTCTAAATATCTCATACCTGAGATTTGTTCTCCAGTGGCCGGCCGGCCTCTTTGGAGCAGCCTTCTGATTTAATCAACATGCTGCTTATCATGTTTTCCAGATGGTTAATGCATCTCTTAAATAAAACTGGCCCGAATTTGAACTGGTGTTTCTATTCTGGTCCTTTTCTGTAGAATAATTTGTCTTACGGTCAAAGTTTCTTTTTCATTATTTCTCTGTAGGCTTTGGTGATGTCATTTTACCACTTCTTTGTTCAAAACTGTCAAGTGGCACATTAATTCAATTCATTGATGTTAATCATACATGGAGGAAAAAGGAGACAGTTCATATTAATGTCAACACATTCCTCAAATCATTTATCACTTACATGTAAAGTTTTAGAGAACAGATTTGTCAGAATTATTGATTGAGAAAGGAAAGAGCCCTTTGTTGTGGAACCACAGACTGGTGTCTTCTCTTCATTGCTGCTTCTACTTTGAGGAGTGTCCTTGTCATGTGAAACAGCATTATTTGGGGAGCAGTAGATATAGGCCAAGTTTTTAGGAGTCTCACTTAAAAAGCCGTGGTCTTAATATTACACAAAGGATTCCAAATATAAATAGCCTTCAAGCTGACCCATAGATTCAAGTCTGATTCCCATTTCACAAATGGTTTCCAAGGTATACAGTAAGGTCGTCTAAAAGTGACATTAAACTCATATTGGCAAAATGCCACTGTGGCGTGACTTCTGCAATAATGAATGGCTGGAAGTAGGCAAGATAACGTAAGATTTGAATGGGGCTGCATTCTGAAAGGAAGGCAGCCAGAGGTCCTGAGAATTAAATGGAGGAGCTGCAGTAAAAATATGACTGTATTACACCAAGCATTTTCCTCTTTTCCTTTCCATTGCCTGTCTGAGATGATTTGGCAGTTTAAAAATAAATGAGATGTATTCATTTTTGCTTCAGAGTTTTGCTTTGAAGGCATTTGGTAAGGGGAAAGAAATGAAATACTAATACAGGCAGGATGGGGGATCAAGACATCAAAATGTAAGCATTATACCCAATATATATATCTTTACATGGGGAGGTATGCTTAGTTCCAATTAAGGTCACATCATACAGGCAGATGTGATGCTTCCAAGCAGTGTTAATGATCTGCTAGGCAATGCAGAGGAAATGATGTGTTTGCAATGGGATTTTTTCCCCCATTTTTACCTTTCCACTGTCATCTTTATGAACTGCAACATGTAATGATTGGGATTAGGTTTTTTATAGAAACTTGATTTCAATTTTCAGTATTGACTAGAGACAGGATTCTTTCGCAGGCATATCAGTAATGTTGAACATTGCTTTTCACATTTTATTGTAGCTGCCAAATCCTTATGATAAACAGAGTAGAACCCTGCATGTAAAACTCACGAAAGGGCAACTCTGATGGAAACCAGGTTGAGTATTTCGGCACTTCCTCTTACTGAGCCATTTTCTCCAGTGCCTCCCTCACGTCTCTCACAGCTGCATCTTAAACAATCTTCTGGGAGAAAGAACAAGGTGTGTTCTGTATAACCTAGGGGGAAAGTGCCTTTAATTATTCATTCATTCTCTGATGGAACAAATATTTGTTCGGTGCCTATGATAAGCCAAGCTCTGCCTCTTCTAGGCACTGGGTTGCAGCAGCGGGAGGAAAGACAAGGGGCCTGTCCTCAGGGAGGCAGCAGTAGGGGCAGCCAGGCCCCCTCCGCCATGATGCCATGAAGAAATTAAGAATGGGGAGAAACAGACCTTAGGGAGGGGACTCATGGGGAAAGGATGGTTAGGTAAGGCCTCTGGAAGAAACTGGGATGCTGAGAAAGAGTAACCTCATCAAGAGCTTGGGAAAAAGTGTTTCAGGCCAGGAAAGCTCCTAGAAGCCCAGAGACAGAGGTATTCAAGGAATGGGAAGATGGCCAGAGCCCATCCTGGATGTGGGATGCTGGGTTTATGGCGGCCAAGAGATCAGAAGGAAGCAAAGCAGGTTGGAGGACATGTGGAAGGCCGTGATGGAAACTCAGTATTTTTCACTTTAAATTTGCTTTAAACCTTGGTTTTATTGTTTATTATTAAACTTCTTATGACTAAGCTGTTTATATTTTTATTCCGTCGACTTCCAAAATGGTGCGGTAACTCATGTATGTGTTGTGTATGCACAGGTTCATTCAGTTTATAAAAGCTCAAGACCATGTGGAGTGAGAAGGAAGTAAGTTAACTGTAGGGTTTTGTAGACACATGTAGATCCCCATGCCAAGTGGGATCGAGAATTAAAAATGTAGTTCTGTGTTTCCTCAAAGCTGGAGTAGAAAAAACAAAAAGAGAAAAGAATGGCTTACAGAATTCTAATTAGTTAAAAAAGGAAGTCTCTTAATTCTTATGAAAAGAAACATCTACTACTAAATTCCAAACCTAATGTGCAGACTAAGTTTCCGGCTTATGATGGTTCAACTTAAGATTTTGAACTCTATGGTGGTGTGAGAGTGATATACATTCAGCCGAAGCCATACTTGGAGTACCCATACAACCATTCTGGGTTTTACTTTCAGTGCAGTATTTAATAGATTACATGAAATATTTAACCCTTTATTATAAAATATAGTTTACATTCGATGATTCTGCCTACCTGTAGGTTAATGTGGGTGTTCTGAGCATCTTTAAGATCAGCCAGGCTAAGCTGTGATATTCAGAATTACATGTATTTTCAGCTTATAATATTTTCTGCTTATAATGGGTGTATTGGGACATAATTTCATTATAAGCCAAGGAATATTTGTATTTCACTGAGTTTTATATATTAATTCATCAGTAATTCTCTTTATGAATATTAAATGCCAAGTACACAAAAACTATTGTCACTCTAGGGAATGCAAGCCTTAATCAGACATAAATTCTGCCTTCCTCAAGCTTGCAATGTAATATAATATATAAAGAACCTAAACAAATAACTATATTACAAGACAGCAGATACGAATATTAGTTTTCATAGGATCTAAAGGTAGGTTTTCTAATTGCTTTCTATCAATTTCAGATGTCACATTAAAGCATAACTCTGGGACAGTTCAGGGTGAGGGGAAAGAGTTAAAGTAACCAGTCAGATTTATAGCTTTTCTGTTAATCAAGGACTTAACATACAGTACCCAGGAGCAGGGCAGAAGACCAGGAAGATGTCCTTCAAAGTTGACTCTGTCAGGAGCCTGGGACATAGGTGTTCTACATAACTAATTGAAGACACATTGGATATAGACATATAGGTGACAAATCAACATTGTTATGAAATTTGAATGGTGCTTTTTGTTCCTAATAAGACATATCTTTTATATAGAACTAATTCAAGCTTACAGGTGAAAATTAGAAAAAGTAGGCATCTTAAAAGGAAAAATGCCTATAATCCACCCACCCAAAGAAACACTGCAGTATTTTGGTATTTATCTTTTAGACATTTTTCTGTGTATGTGTGGGGAGTATCACACTATCTCAGTTGTTTTGTGGTCCCCTTTTCTCACCTCTAGACATGCAGTTCAAAGATGCCTTTTTTTTTTTTTTTTTTTTTTTTTGGAGATGGAGTCTCACTCTGTTGCGAGGCTAGAATGCAGTGGCGAGATCTGGGCTCACTGCAAACTCTGCCTCCTGGGTTCAAGTGATTCTCCTGCCTCAGCCTCCCAAGTAGCTGGGACTACAGGTGCATGCCACTATACCCAGCTAATTTTTGTATTTTAGCAGAGACAGGGTTTTACTGTGTTGGTTAGGATGGTCTCGATGACCTTGTGATCCGCCTACCTTGGCCTCCCGAAATGCTTTGGATTATAGACATGAGCCACCATGCGACATGGCACTGAAGTGTATAACTGTATCAGGATTTATTTAACCAGCCTTCTAGAGTTGACACATAGGTTGTTCTCAATTGTGCACTATTAGAAACAATATTACATGAACATTCTTTAAAATATGTCTTTTTTCACTTTTTCAATTTTCTCCCTTTTCCAATTTTCTGTAATACTTTTCTAGTAGTAGAGGGAACAGTGTTTTGTGATTCTACATCTTACTGAGTCACACACATACCTAAAGCTTTTAAGATCTTTGTTTATTGATGCTAACTGCAGACAATGCTAAGCTATTCTTTTTGAAGAAGGAAGGAGGACTTCAAAGCACCTAAGGAGCTCACGAATTTTAGATTCGCCTGTGTTGTGCTTTTCTTTCCACCCCCACGGCACCCCCACTAATTACTTTACATGGGTTACTCAAGCCAGAGCATGGAAGGCGCTTTCAGCTCCTTCTGTTTATTCAACACCTACCACATCAGTTAGTCACCAAACTGTTTACATTCTGCCTCCTAAAAACTGCTCTGAATCTCAGCTTATCTTCTTCCCACATCGCTCATCTTTCCGTGATATTTGACCCGAGGTCACTAGAGAACTTCTTCAGTGCTCTCGGCTTCTTGGGTTTGGCTCCCACGCGAATCCATCTTTCATACTTCATTTTCATGTCAACCTCATGATGCAATGCCCTGCCTCAAAGTTTTTAATGGCTCCAAATTGTTTTCTAGGTACACTTCAAACTCCTCAGCTGGGCATGCAGCCTTCATTTCTGGATCAAGTCACTGAGGCTGAGGCGTGAGAATCTGTATTCTTTAAACTTCTCCTATGATTTCAGTTTAAGCAGCTTAGCTCTTCAGGGGTCTCCAAAATGGGCACTTGTGGAAGCATTGGTCTGCTTGAAACCGACACTAGGTCAGGAGGCCAGTTATAGCTGGAAAACTTCCCTAAGCTACAGCCAAAAATTTTCTAGCGGAGTGTGGTTATTTTAGGAATAATTTAAAAAACATTTCACCAAGGAGCAGCATGTTTGCAAGTATAAATTAAAAGATCATTTCCATTTAGGAAGCCTAATTTAATTAAGTAACACAATTTTTGAGGTATGAAGGCTTTTCTTGCTGAGTCAGGAATTTTTGCTTTTCTGCTAATGCAAAGCAGGTAGTTGAAATTAAAGACTTGCTCTGGGGCAATGCTATTTACATGCCTGGCCACGTTAAAGGTCAGGGTAGAAGGTACTGTTCTATGGGACAGAGGGGCAAGAGGATATTTTGTTTAAATCTTATTAGAGCACTATGTTAAACATTTTTTTTTCAAGTAGAATATTTAAATTTTAGGTTCTTTATGAAAAAAATGCTTAAAAGCCATTTAATTATTTGTGTTTCTTAGAAGAAAGGTATTTATAAATATCAAACTACTAAGAAAAAGATTTTTGAGCAGTTATATGTTTCTATTGATTTAATAGTAAAGTTTTCAGAAAAAGTACTTTTGTGAAACTGAAAAGAATATTGCAACAATAGCATTTTATTTTCTATTTTATCTTTCACTAATCTTAAAGTAGTTTGATGGGTTAAGACGTTCTAATTTTTATACCATGTAATGTAAACTCAGTTACTAATGGTTACTAATGTTGTCACTAACACTTCTGAAAAATGGAGAGATTAGCTTTTCTGGTTTTTTTTTTGAGATGAAGTCTCACTCTTGTCACCCAGGCTGGAGTGCAATGGCACAATCTCAGCTCACTGCAACCTCCCCAGGTTCAAGTGATTCTCCTGCCTCAGCCTCCCAAGTAGTTGGGACTATAGGTGCCCGCCACCACTCCGAGATTAGCTTTTAAAACAACTTTGGTTACTTTTGTTTCTCTTTTTTCCACTAGTATGTAATTTCCACAAAGACTGTCTCTATCTTGTTGTGATGGCAGACCCAGGATAAATATCTTCTGAGCGTATGCTTGCATAATGAAGAATGAGAGTTTCATGAAACATGCTCTTCTGAGAAGGCATATGGGAAGGAGAAATTTGATCCTTGACCTAGGGGAAGCTTATAATAGTGGAAAATACTTTTTCCTAGCCTATATGAGTTTTCAAAGTATTGTGCTATTGATATGGCTTCAATGACTGAAGGAACACCAGCGTCCATGGTCTTGCACCAGTTTAGATAAAACTACACAGACACACGTGGAGTGGTTTTAAGGAGCCAAGAGTCTGTTAGGCAAGAAAGAAGGAAGGGAAAAGAAAAAGCTGCCCCGTACAGACAGAAGGAGGAGGGAATTTGAAGAAAGAGAAACCCCGGGTGTGACAGAAAAGTGGTTGCTTATGTTGGGATGCTGGAGGAGGCGGTGCCTGGTTTGCATAGGGCCCACTGGATTGGTTTGGCCAGGTGTGTCATATACGTAGCCTGCGGAAAAACCTGGCCCTCCCACCTTTAGTCCTTCAATATGTAAACGTGGGTTGCCATGATGTTCTGAATACACGGTGTTATCTGGAGGCGGCCATGACACATGGCACACATGATGACAAGAAGGCAGGAATCACCATATTGGGGGAACCATTTCTAATGGCCTGTATTTGCATATCAAAACTTGCCAGCTTGGTCCTTCAAGTTGTTTTTCTGTTAGAAAAGAAATGGTTTGGGGGGTGCTTTTATTAAAAAAAAAATTCTTACCAAGAACTCCTTTCTCCCTATCTGCCTAAAAATTATTTCTTAATAATTCCTGTATTACTATGTACATTGCATAATATACACATCTATTCTTTCTCATCACCCTTAATACCTGTCAACACATACATTCCAAAGCTTTCAATAGTGCATATGTCATATGTATATGTGGGTTGTGGGAGCAGGAAAGCACACTTCTTCATGTTGTCTCCACGTATGTAAATTTAAAAAAATAGTTTTCAAAACCATAGATAAAGAATTGCCAGAAAGACTTGGCTAGATGATTACATCAATGTTATTCAAAATGGTGGTCTTTGAGCTCTCTGTAACTGGCCTATAACAGGATAAGGAGCTTGCAGCAGAATGTAAAGCAACTATGTCATTAAGCGCATTGTTGAGTTCAGTTCATGTCTTTTCCTTCATAGACTTTCTCAATGAAGGAAGAAGAGAACTGACTTGCATTCTCATGCAAGCTCTTTTTCATGTTGTGGATGGGTCTCAAACAGTTCATGGATTAGCACTAATGTCCATCCACAGGTTGAGTAACGCTGATCTTCATGGAAGTTTTATCTAGTTCAAGGGATCTCCAAGCTGCCTTTTTACAGTACTACTTTCAGTTTGTTGAATGGTTATTTCTTAAAATATAAGACATAAGTATTAACAGTATAGATAGATGGATGGATAATACTGTCTGTTCATAACAATGTCATGGCAAAAAAATAAAGAAAATTAAGGGGTGAGAGACCAGGCTGGGGGCTGCTTTTTCAGTCTATGCTTGCTGAAGGCCATTTCTCTGAGGAGGTACCCCTTGAGCTGTGAAGAGAGAGCTACAGAACTATAGCTGGGGAAAGAGCATTTCAGAAAGAGAGAACAGGCTTTAAAGGGCTTGAGGTGGGCAGCAAACTTGGTGTGTTTCTTTTAAAATGCAAGGCAAAAATTAAAATAAAAGAAATAAAATTTTAAGAAGCCAGTCAGTCGTGACCAAGGAGAAGCACGTTAGTGGACTCAGAGAGCTAGTGTTAGAGCAAAAGGAATTTCCTCTCTGCCCTCTGAAGTTTCCATAATTGAGTCTCCTGAAATCAACTGACAGTAGACCAATTAACTGGAGAAAAGGCAAATAAATGTATTACCTGTGTGGGGGTACCACAGGAAAGTGAATACCCAATAACTCAATGAGATTTAGAAATACATGTCCCCTCTTCATTTGGGAGAGGGAACTGGGGGCTGTAGGCACATTTAGAAAAAGAGTAAATGGTTTTTAGGGGAGATGAATGGGCAGAGGAACAGAGAGTAGACTGAGACAAAGTTCCTGTAGGCCGGGTGTGGATAGGTCTTTCCTGGGAGTTAATCTTCCCTGTTTGATGAGATTATATGCTTTGCAAGGCTGAGGCAGACAGATCATATGAAGTCAGGAGTTCAAGACCAGCCTGGCCAAAATGGTGAAACCCTGCCTCTACAAAAATACAAAAATTAGCCAGGTGTGGTCACATGTGCCTATAACCCTAGCTACTAGGGAGGCTGAGGCAGGAGAATCACTTGAACCCAGGAGGCAGAGGTTGCGGTGAGCTGAGATTCCGCCACTGCACTCCAGCCTGGACAACAGAGTGAGTGAGACTCTGTCTCAAAAAATAAAAAATTAGGGAAAAATTTTAAAAGAGATTATAGAGAGGGGGCTCAATTGCTTCTAGAGGAAATTCCCTCAGTTAGGCAAGGGAACTTCAGCAAAAGCCCATTGTTTTGCTTAAGAAGAGGTAGAGGGATGAAATGGAGATACAAGAGGGTGAAAGAGACCTTGTTCCTGAGGCTGTTTCTTTAGTTCAAAGTACGAAGATGTCAAAGAGCCATACTTTGGGGTATTATTTTATGAGATTCAACATTTGCCAGGGGCCAGATTTTTCAGGACCTTGAAAGCCATGGTCAAGACTTTGGCTTTTATTTTGAGTGAGGCAGAGAACCACTGTAAAGTTTTGAGCACCCAAGTGATAGGATCTGCCAGATTTTAAAAAAACCACTGAGACTGCAGAGGAAAGAGGGGGGATGAGGCAGATGAGGAGGCCCCCGCTGCAGATCAGGCAAGGGGCAGATGTGGCCTAAACGAAGATGGAGGGGTTGGAGATGACAAAGAGGGGGCACATTCTGAATTTATTTTAAAGGTAGAGCTGACAGGATGCACTGACTGGATATGACAGACGGGCAGTGTGGTGGGAGAGACTGGATGAAGTCAAGTATGACCTTAGGTTTTGATGGCATCACTAATAGAGATAGGGAACGTAGATTCAGGTGAGGAAAGTGGAAGAAAGAGTTGAACTTGGACCTGTTGGCTGTGAGATGCCTGGATAGATACCCAAGTGCAGATCTAGAGAAAGCAGTGGAATAGATGCATCTGAGTTCAAGGCAGTGGTTAGTACTAGAGATATAATTCATAGTTGTTCACACGTAGATGATACTAGATCAGATCACCTAGGGAGTGAAGGAAGACAGGGAAGGGGTCCAAGGGCCAAACTCGGGGCATTCCAAAAGAGTCAGGAAGATGAGAAAAACCTAGCAAGGGAGACTAAGGAGGTGATGCCAGGAGGCAAGAAGTGTGCAAACAACAACAGGTGTGATGCTTTAGAGTGCCAAGAGAAGAAAGGCTCTTTAGGAAGAGGCCATTATCCGCTGTTTCAAACTGTGAAATGAAGATGGTGAGTGATCAGATTTGGCCTCATGGAGGTCACTGGTGCCCCCAATGAGAGCAGTTTCAGCTCTCATTCACTGCCTGATGATGGAAATTCTCTCATGATTGCTTTAGTTTCTTGGTGAAATGAGGATCTAAGTTATCTGATGAAAAATGAGGAGGGATGGAAGGACTCTGGAGGTTTGTGAATAGAGGGAAGCTGTACATAGTTGTCTGAAGAGTGAATCAGCTAGAAAAATACAGTGAGATTTCCAAACAGAACTGAGAACTCTCTTGTTAGCTAAGGTTATAAATTTAAAATGAGACCAGGCAGCACCATTGTATGCTTTTCTCCAGCCTGTTCAGCTGTTTAGGTGGGTGGAGGAGGCAGAGAATAGGATTTAAGCAAGATTGGTTTTGCTAGGCAAATAGGATAGAGAGAAGAGGTGCTGGGGATGTATTCATGAATATAAAAGGAGAGATTATAATTATAATGGAATAGAAGTTAGGTAATGAGGAAAGTGAAGCCATGAATGGGATGATGGACAAGAAAAAGGTGGCAATGTTAAAAGTCACGGTACGATCAAAGAACTTTTGGAATGTGTTGCAGGTTGCATCTGTTTGGAGACAGCATTGTGGGTGGTAAAAAAATTTACCAACTCAGTAGCGAGTTAAAGAATGCAATGGGTAGCACAGCAGAGAAGAAGCTATCTGCAAAGAAACAGGATCTGGAGGGAAGTTTTATGGGTGGTGCTGGAGGGGCTACCTACAGATAAGTTTGTGCTGCTGGGGCTACATGCAAAGCAAGGTATTTGGGAACAGGATGTTGTATCAGCAGGTTGTTTGTGGTTAGCCTTCCCTCAAAACAATTGTTCTCCCCACACATGGGGCATCTTCCTTGTAGTTTAATTATCTTATCAGGACTCCACAGAATGGGCATACTAGAAAGAGTGAATTGGAAAGACATGAGATGGTGCCTTGTAAACTTAAGACTTCAGCAATGGTTCTGTATTTTCTGTATTGTCAATGACAAGGCTTAGGATACAATGGTGGCAAAGCCTGTTTTAGGAGATTATAAAGGACAAGATCTTTGGGTTGAGGAGGTTGTGGAACTGAGAATCTAGATGTTGGATAGATCATCTGTGAGGATATTGAAGTTACTAAGAATGATGTTAATGAGAAGGAAGGGTAAGAAAATCGTCAATGAATTGTGGTATGACCAGACGGAGAGTAAATACCATAAGGAGGAATAGTGTATAGTTTAATGTCGGGTACCTCAAAGGAACTGGGCAGGGGGTTAGGGAGTAAAAAGGATGGTCTAGAAGCAGAAAGGAGGAGCATGAAGCACAGCTATCTGGCCTCCAAGACAGCAGGACCAAGGGTGTGGGACAAAAACCTTAGGAGGCTGTAAGAGAAGAGCAACTGTCTAGAGAGTCGCTAGGTTTCCTAGCCCTGAGGTCCAAATGGCACCCTGGAGGTGGGGAAGAGGGGAGATAGGAGTTTAAATTAGACAGTAAGCAGAGCCTTTGATACTGTGAATCTGTGAGAGCCTGGATGTTATGCGGATAAACTGGATGGAGTCTTGGGCGCCTGCTCCTGACTGAGGTACCCAGGAATGAGAGGTGTGACAGGGCTGCTTGCAGAGGGGAGAATGGGATACTCGGCACTGAATGTAGCCACTTGTTAGGACTCGTATTTAGAGTGGTTCTCATGATGAGCTGGGCAAGATTGGAGAAGGGAAAGTGGAAATTGCACGAGAAGCCTAGGGTACCATGAGGACTATGTGGAGGTGGGGAGAGATTGTCCAGTAGAGGCTGCAGAGCTGTAGGGGCTTTGCCTCAGTCCTGTCAAAGGCAAACTCAGGGTATCTAGGGCCACACTCCATTTTCCATTACCTTCTAGATTAGAAAATCACCACTCAACGACCGGGGTCTTTGCCTGAATGTATTTCAGAATTACTAAGTTGGTTGAATGCTTCCACAAATACTGTTTTCGTGGAGAGCACTTCGTATTTACATTGGAAAGAGCTGGTGCCATCCTCTCCACAGAAACAAGGCTGACAGCCCTTAAATAGCTTTGGCTATCTCTTGGGAAGATCACAGTTTGTGGGAAATCGACAGCATTACCACAGAACATAACTTGGAAATGATATTTTCCTTTGCTCGCCACTGAGAATTTTGGACTTGGAAAACAGGTTACCAGAAGAGAAGTTATTGGGAAAGGGCATTCAATGTGTGCTTGCCTCAGCTCATGATTTCTTGCCATTTTTTCCCTGCGTTGTAATCAAACCTGTAGGCCACTGATTATTTACTCATTAAGTTCCACGTTCTCACTCTTTCTGTTTCAAAGTAGTTATTTAAAATATTGCCCAATTGATGATTTTTATATAGAACAACATATTTTTGATGAAAGTCTTTCTCACGACTGCTAAAAAGTTTTGTCACTATAAGCTGTCAAAAGCTGGCATCACTTGGTAGTCTTAAAGTCTAATTAGTTTTCTTGTATGCCTGGGTGCATTTTTGAGCCATAAAATAAAACTTGTTGAATAAAGTGACCTTTTTTTCTATATGCCTATTTCGGAATTGTCTTTTACAAACCTGTAACATGGTGATTGATCGGATGGCATTTGGGCCTGAAATTACTTCTTGGATGCAGAAGAGAACAAGGCCTTGTTTGGAAAGCTTCTGACTTAATTATTTTATTCCCAAAAAGAAAAGAAGACAAATGCAGAATTTGAAGGGAATTACAGATTCTGCCCTGACCAAGAGAAGGATAAGAAAATTGTCAATGGACCGTGACATGACCAAAGGGAGAATAAATAACATAAGGAAGGCTGTAGTCCCACGGCGGACACCTCAAAGGAACTGGGCAGGAGGTTAGGGAGTAGAAAGGATAGTGTTCTGGAAGCAGAAATCAGAAGCAGGAAGTATACCTATTATGCCCCCAAGAAATATGGATAGCCTTTAAGGCATCCTAGACAAGAAAAGACTTTCAGAAAGGGAACAGATATTGAGATACACAAATTTGAGCTGGGCACCTAGTTTATAATCACACACTGTGCTAAGAGACAGAGATCTAAACATGAAAAAAAAATCTTCCAAAGCATGGAATGGTCTAGCAGAGGGGAGAGACATGGAAGCCTGTAGCCCTGTTGAGTTAACATTAGATTGAAATAGAGGCATGGGAGTTCTTGGGGGAGTGGGCTGAGATCCTATAAAGAACAAGAATGGAGATATTTGAAATGGACTTTGAAAGATAGCAAGGATTTACCACCCATTTTGGACAGGAATGGGCCAGAGGGCATCGAGGAAGGAATTTAAAGGTGAAGCAACAACCTGAGTAAAGGATTAAGCGTATGAACGTATGAACAGAGCAGACTTTGGGACCCTGGGGAAGTATCAAGGGGCAGAAAGAAGTGATTTGTATCCTTTCATATGGAAAAGACTCTGTGAGTTTCCTGGCACCCTACCTTTGACAGATTTTTTAAAAGATGTATATGTGTTACCAAGACATTACAGAGAACGCTTATATTTATTTGATACTTATATACTCCAGGATAATCAGAAATCAGATTATTATACCAAAACAATACAGAATTGGACCACTCTTCTATGACAATTCTAAATTATTTATCTGGTGGGTGTTTTCATAAAGGAAGGTTTTACACCTGTTTGGTGTGTGGCTTTTCCAAATACCTTTACTTCAGAATTTGTGCTTGAAAATGGATTCTCTATCTTTTGGCAAACAGGAGCCAACGGGTATAGTGGTGAGTTTCAAGGGAGATGAGATAGTGTAGAAAAAGAAGCAGCTGTAGAAAAAATGTGGTGTAGAGACAGATAGTGTAGAAAAAGAAGACTTGAGCTGAGAGGAGGGTTTATTTCCTAGTGTGACCAGGTAGGAGCTATTTGACCTTAGACTAAAGTCCCTTGACTTCCTGGAGTCTCATGCCTTCCGCTGGCCATGTAGAGGGAACTGATGAGCTATTCTGAGGCTCATAAGATAGCACGGGTGAGGCATGAGAGAGCCCCTTTGTGTGCCATAAAGCACTGTAGAAATTGGAGCTGGTAGTCCTCCTGATCTCTTGGTATACGTTGAGACTTTAGCTTTGTTACAGCTTCAGGGTCACAGGTTGTGGGATGAATGGCTCCTTGAATGCTTCTCAAGCTTTAGGGATGCAGAAACATCTCTCACCTGGTGTGCTTGTAAAAACATCAAATTTGGGAACCACCTCCAGAATTCCTCATTTATTAAGATTTAGGACAGGTTTTAAGAATCTGCAGTTTGAGCAGACATCCCATGAGTTGTGGAAAAGGTGGTCCAAGGAGATCTTTTTCTTACAGAAACTGTCCTGAAAGATCCAGTAAAATCAGGCCAGAAGCTGCCCAGACTATTAATAAAACCTTGGACTCACCTTCTGAGAGAAAATGCAGGCACCCCTTGTTAGGCTTCCGAAGGTTTTTTTGACAGGCACCCCAGCTGAGATTGGCCTTGTTCTCTTGCACCAAATAGAGGAACATTTTTGAATTCCTATGGTCTGTTTGGTGTGGAGGATCACTAGCATTTTTGAATTCCTATTGTATGTTTGGGGTGGAGGATCCAAGAACAGGTTACCCTGCTTGCTGCTAGCAGAAACTCAAACCCACTGCACACTCCCATCACATTGACCAATCATTTGTCAGCAGTGTGCCGGGATAGGAATCAGGCTGACTCCCTTCCACAACCTCCCCTCTTGTCCCTGCTTTCCCCTCACCCCTGCCTCAAGGGACATCTGTGATGCACTGGAAGGTGACCGAAACATTTGGCCAGAACCCTAATTCTGATACTTCTGGTTCTGTGACCCTGATTAATTCCTTTACTTTCCAAGTCTTCCATTCCTCACCTGTGAATAAGGAAGGCGCACCTGGGTTGCAGCAGTGCTGTGAAGATGAAGACAGTGCTTGAGGCTCTGTGGGATCCTGCTCTGTGGGGTGTGCTGTCCAGGTCACGAGGAGCTCTTGCACCCCAGGAACCTGTATGTAGCATTCTTCTGAGCAACAAAAATGAATTTGGAAATCCTGCCTAGGACCCAAGTTGTAGGCATGGATTTGAAAGTAAAAAACAGCTTTTTAATTTTTACTAAAAGATGATTAAGTTCTGAATAAAGATAGTAATTTTGTATTGAAACATTTAATTTCCCTTCTTCCAAAGTTCCTACTGAAATGACTAACACACACGGGCGTGCGCGCGCGCACACACACACACACACACACACACACAAAACAGATGCCATATACTGTACCAGGGCTGAAGCAGGGAAGAGTGAAATTTAGTCATTCATTCAGCAACATGCAAAACACACACACCTTTAAGTTGCCAGAATCTCAGTGGATTCATTTTATATGGCTAAAATTGTTACATGTTTAACAGTAAGGGAATAGTTAAATAAATAAAAAAAACTGTGTTGTCCTTAAAGATGATGGTATATAAGCATCATTATTTACATATAAAAATATTGTTACATTAAAAGATTAAAAAACAATATATACAATATTATATTACAACCATGCTTAGAAAAACTTTTTAAAAGATATGCACCAAAAGTTTTGACAGTCATTTTCTGTAAATGATAGGATTAGTCACCTTTTAAAATATTGCTTATCTATTCCGTCTAGTTTAATTACTTTGAATTTAACATAATTGTGTAATAAACACATATGTCTGACAGATTGCAATAATTGGGGCTTTTAAACTTCAGCTGCAGACCTAAAATTATTTGCACAGCTAATTAGGGGCTCTTGTGTGATGTCCATCTTTATGTCAAGAGTGTAGTATCTTCCCTTATTTGGCACTCTGACCTTATTATATTGACACGTCTTGAGAGTCTTTTACTCTCTAGTGGGTCACCTAAGAAATGCTTGGGGAGTAACAAAGAGGTCTGTCTCCTCCAAGAGCGGATACTTCTCTCGTCCTCCTCTGCTAGCTGCATATTTTTTTCCTTCCCAGCTATTCACACACCAGTAGAATTTCTTTTATTAAGTGGACCTCTCTTGAGACTCTCTGTGATGGAAAAGAATGTATTCAATTTTTTTCCCTTTTTTGAAAAAACATCACTACAATTTCTGCTTCCCATCCATTCATTTTCATAACCAGTCTAGAATGATTTCTTTTTTTCTTGTACTTGACTGTACCTCATCCCTTTCACAAGAGCCCCTTTTACCTGGGAGCCTCAGAAGGTTAGAATGAAGATATGGAGGGGCTGCCTTATTAATCAAACGTTTGTTCTGTGCTGAGCATTAATCACTTAAACCTGCACAGCTGGATAAGATTCATTAGTGTCGTCTTTCACTATGTTCGTCTCCCTGCCCCGCTTGCTCTCGGAGGCATTCATTAAAATGCCACCATTGCTTCCATCACCAGCTCCATCTCTCTCCCACCTCCTGTGGCCACGTGCTGTGTTTGGCCCCCGGGTATAGAGAAAGATCACTAAGAGGTTACCAAGCAGAACATTAAATTAAAACGCCTCTGATGGCTTCTTTGACTGATTTCCTTTCAAATTCGCCTGGATCTTTTGGAAGCTTCTTCTTAGGATGCATGTTCCACACTGAGCCCAATGGTTGCCCTTGGGAGTAGATGCAGGCCTCAGAGATGCTGAGCATCTCTCTGGCATGGGTTTTCCATGGGATGCACCTGCTCATCGGTCGTGGTCCCTCCATGTGGGGACATCCTGCTGGTGCCCAGACCTTCCTCCCTCCTTTCCTGCCAGATCCTTCTCTAATCCACTTCCTGACTCCCCCAGAGAGTTCTTTGACTTCAGAGTCCCTTGCTTTGGCCTTTAAACCCCGCTTCATTTAACCATTCTTCAGTAAACATCCATTGAGTGCCTATTGTATGCCAGGCTCTGCAGCAGTCTCTGGGGACATAATCCTGAGTCAGAGAAACATGGATCTCTGACCTCATGGAAATTTCTAGCAGAGAAGACATGTAAAAGCCAAACAGAAGAGTAAACAAAGCAATGTGGTCTCAAGTGTAAGAAGTGCTGTGAAGTCAACAAAAAGAGACAGTGACAAAGACATAACCTCCTAGGAGTGAGCACCATATTTTGAATAGTGTGGCCAGAGAAGACTTTGGTCCTTGGACCAACACCATCAGCACTGCCTTGGAACCTGCTAGAAATGCAGAGTCTCAGACCCTATTCCAGATCCACTTCAGTCTGATTCATCAGAGGCTCCCCCAGCAGTCTGTGTTTAATGAGCCCTCCAGGTGGTTCCAGAGGCCACCCTAGATTGAGAACCACTGATTTAGGCTGTGCCTACATGAGGGGAAGGAGGTTAGGTATGTGAAGTGTGTAGAAAAGCATGTTCCAGGCTGAGGGTGCAGATGAGCAAAGACAGGAAAGAGCTTGGCTTTTTTGAGGAACTGAAACCAAGACCATTTTGGCCAGAGCCAAGTGTTGGTGATGTGGGCAGGCGTTATATCAGGCAGGCTCTTTCAGACCAAAGTGAGAGGATAGGATTTTAATCTAGTTAAATTAAGGAGCCTTTGAAGCATCTTAAGCAATGCCTTGCACTGATCTGGACTTCCTTTTAAGATGATCTCTATTGCTGAGTCCAGAATAGATTGGAGTGGCTTAAGAATGGAAGTGGGAGACCACGAAGGAGGCTGATGCACAGGTCCAAGCAGTAAATGGAGGTGGCCTGGACCAAGGTGGCAACAGTAGGAATAAGGTAAGAAGGTACTTCTGAGATATGTTTTAGAAATAAGCTCAAAAAGGCTTGTTGACTGATTAGGTGAGGGCGGGAGTAGTGGTGGAGATGGGGAATCATGACTGAGTTCTGCTGAGTCTGACCTGCAGACTGACTGAGCAACAGATGAAAGGAGTTCACAGAAACAGGTGTTTTGCCTGTGAGAGCATGGGTAGGGGAACCCATGGCTTGCAGACCCAGAAGAGGAGTCTGGCTGTGCAGCCCCAATACACCGGAGATACTCATATTTATTTTAGAACAGATTTAATGACAAAGGTCTTGAGCAAACACCATTTTTAGGTAATTAACATTGCTGACACCCTGAGTGGAGAACAGTCTTGCATGTGAACGATCAAAGGCCAGTTTTAGGACAACATGAGTAAACAAACTATTTATATAAACTCCTCTACATTCCCTTGTTATCTGCTTTTTGCTATTAGCTCAAGGTAAGAGGGTTAGGCTGCCTTCAGCCATAACCCTTTCCCAAAGTTTTGCAAAGCCTTCCAGCCTTCCAAGAAGGTTTGCATCTTTCCTATAATTTTTCCCACCATTCTCGCTGATCTCCTACAGACTTCCTGGCATCTGACTTTAGTAACTGGATAGATGGATGGGTCATTTGCTGCTCCAGACAGGCAAGAAGCAGACATGCCCTCTCGGCCTTCCTCTCAGACACTCCATAACATGCTTGGTCTGGAATCCCACTGTAAACAGCTTCATGGAGTCCATCCTCAGCTTCTGTTCATGGGCCAGTCCTCAGTTCAGTCCAGACCCCTCAGCCTTTATGAAGATTAAGGAGCCATTGCTTTGATCCCCATAAGGACTCTATCTCCCTAACACAATGTCTTATGTGCAGTGAACATTTGAGAAATACCTAAATGACTCTGCAAGAAGAGCAGTATTCCTATCAGAAAAATATTGAGTCAGTCCCCATCTTTGGTTGAAGATGTATAATTGTTACCTTCACCTTAGGAAAGAGAAAAGCAGAAAAGAGATACATTGCCTGGAGGCATCAGACAGCACAATGTGTTGAACTAAAGACAGAAGCAGAAGATAGGAGTGGCTTGGGGCCCAGGAGAAAATAGAAGAAAGCTGTGGCTTGGTGGTGAGTGACCCTTTGCCCAGTCACCCACTGTGAAGAATGAACTGCAGGAGGGAATAGGAAGGAAAACAGATCTTTTAACTCTGCTCATCTCCTGCAGAGAAGGTGGGCTGGTTACATAAAAAGCTACTGTGGGCTGCTCAGTTTCTGAGTCTTGCTCACAGGCTGAAGGAACCATCACCTCTTTCTCTCACAGATGCTAATAATGAGCATGCCAATCAATCCAGCAAGTCAGGAGTTGCTCATCTTCAGCTGTCCATGGCACTTTGGTGATGGTGGATCTTGCATAGTACATTGTTTCTTGTTTACTCTGCCTGTTTAAGATGTACAGGGAGCTGTATATTCTAGATTTAAATGCTGAAAAAAGTGGTGAGATAGATGGGGAGAATGGAAATGAGATGTATAGGAGCATGGCATGAACATGGAATGAGGGAACTTCAACCAAAAGAGCCATAACCTAAATCTGAAAGGCTGATCCTGCAGAACCAGCTTAGCCATGGGACTTTGGGGATTTGCTCTGGAAGGATGTTTGCATTGTCTCTGTGATTGGCATGAGGCCACACAGTAGTTCTCAAATGGGAGGAGGGATTTTTCATGGGGATAAGGGGATTGGGCAATGTCTGGAAATAGTTTTGTTTGTCACATCTGGGTGGGCTGGGGCGGGGGGCACTGATATCTAGTGAGTAGAGGCCAGAGATACTGCTAAACATTCTACAATGAACAGGAGGGATGTGCCAGGGGATGAGGTGATTTGACAATGTCTGGAGATAGTTTTGTCTGTCGCATCTGGGTGGGGGTGGGGGGGCCACTGACACCTAGTAAGTAGAGGTCAGAGGTGTTGCTAAACATTCTACAGTGCACAGGACAGGCTCATAACGTAGCATTACCTGGCCCAAATATCAGTAGTGCCAAGGTTGAAGAACCCTGGGCTAGACCGAGTGAAGACAGAGCAAGAGAACCTGGTCTGATGTCTGCCACCGAAACAGGGTGTGGCCGTGCACATTGAGAAAGGGGCTCTTCAGCTGGTCCATCATCAGAGGAACCAGATGAGAGAATTCTGTGAAGTCCCACCTGTCTTTTCAGCCCTTGTGTGAGTCTCCCTGAAAATCAGCAGGTACTTATATCCTCCATTTGTGGTCAAGGCACAAGGCAAGGGGATGCAGGGGAAACACAGTGGAATAAGAAGTGGTGTTCACCCTGTGGAGTTTCCAGTTCAATGATAGGGTCTCCCATCACTCAAGGCAGAATGAAGTAAGTGCCTCTACCACAGGGTGAAAACGTGTTATGATGGCTTTGAAGAGTAAGTGAGCAGGCCAGGAGTGGTGGCTCATGCCTGTAACCCAGCACTTTGGGAGGCTGAGGCAGGTGGATCACTTGAAGTCAGGAGTTTGAGATCAGCCTGACCAACATGATGAAACCTCATATCTGCTGAAAATACAAAAATTAGCTGCATGTAGTGGCGGGTGCCTATAATCCCAGCTACTCAGGAGGCTGAGGCAGGAGAATCACTTGAACCTGGGAGATAAGTTTGCAGTGAGCCAAGATGGTACCATTGCACTCCAGCCTGAGTGACAGAGCTAAACTCCATTTCAAAAAACAGAAAGAGTGGAGTGAATGAGCAGTACTTTCTATAGGGAGCATATCCTAGAGGATCTGCCATACAGTGGAAACATTTTTGAAGCCCTTTTGCATCTTGATATATATAGCATGGCTGTTAAGAACATGGATTTAGGAATGGTGAGAACTGGGTTTGTATCCTAGCTCTCATTCCTTCTTCACAGGAAGGAGATAATCGTAGGTTATAGTGAAGACAAAAATGAGATAATCTAAAATGGTTCACATAGCACCAGGCACATAGTTGAGACTTAAGTAAATGGTAGAAACTGTTGTGGTATGGAGGAAGTTATTGCTCTGTGAAGGGGACAATGTATGCCAAGTACCTGGTGCATAGATGACATTCTAATCCAATGCAGAATCTTATTACTCCAGACTTTAGTTGAAGGAGTCTGGCTTCTTCTGCACACAATGATGTGAACTTGGGCCCCACACATTGCCTTAGTGTCCTTCATCCAACCCACCAGTGTAGGATGCAGTGGGCCTCCCCACCCCACCTATTGTCTATCCCTCTAAATGGTTCTAGGAACCAAGTGTTTGTCCTCTAAAGTATTTATAAGCTTCTCTATGACAAATATTTTATATAAAATCAAGTACCTCCTGACCCTAGTTATGTTTTTTACCACTTACCTATTCAAACTATATTTATTGAGCAACTACTGCATGCTAGGAACCGACAGAAAATTTGGGGGTGATAAGTCAAAGAATGTATAATAGCTTACTTGACTGTGTCTATGATAGACAAGTGTTTCCCTAGCTTATGTCACTTGAACTTGACCTTCAATAATTTTGCCATATTATTTAATTAAATAAACCTGGGCTATATCCTGAAAGATGATGGAGAGTCAGCTAGGAAAAGAATCCCCAGAGCCTAAGTGGATAGGGGGATATGATGGGACATTCCAGGCAGAGGGAGTGGCCTCTCAGGTAAAGGCCAGAGGAGAGAAGGATCCTTCCAGGTCACTGGCCATAGTGTGAGGAGGAAAGGAGCAAGAAATGCAGTGGGTAAGGTGAGCGAGGCCAGCTTAGGAAGGGCCTCATGTGAATTGCTATGGAGTTCAGGCTTTGACCCAAGGTTCCTGAAGACTACAGAAATATCTTAGGCTAAGGAAAGACATGATCAGACCTGTGCTTTGGAAAGAAAACTCTTTAGATTGAAAAGATTAGGAGGCCATCACCTGATCCAAGCAGGAGATAAACACCTGCTCAATATCGTGGCCCAGATTGGGAACATGGTCAATAGACGTTTAAGATGTGGGATCAGCAGGCTTGGATGGTTGATACGTTGTGATGGAGAGTGAGTTGGGGAATGAGAAACTGGGGTTGATTTCTTGGTGGGTAATAGTACCTCCAATTGGGATAGAGAATGTGAGAGTAAGAGCACACCAGGATTAGGGGAGAGAGGAGTTCAGTGGATAAACTAGACGTGAAGTGCTTTGGGCACATGCAAATGGAGATACTGTCCTGCTCAAAGCTAGAAAGTGAATTAATACAGAAACAAAATCATACACAGCATGTTATCACTTATAAGTGGGAGCTAAACATTGTATACACAGACACATGAGAGGAAACAGTAGATACTGGTGACTCTCAAAGCAGGGAGGGAGCAGAACAAGGTTTGAAAAACTACCTGTTGGTTACTATGCTCACTATTTGGGTTACAGGTTCAATAGAAGCCCAAACCTCAGCATTGCACAATATATACATGTAGCAAACCTGCACATGTACCCCCAAATCTAAAATAATTTTTAAAAAATAAATTAACAATTAAAAAATAAATGCATGGCGATTGTTTTTAAACATTGCTGTAGAGACTAGAGAGAAAAGGTGAGTGAGATGGGCTGGAGAAATTGGAGTCATAAGAATTAGATAAAATTGTTAAGTTTGTTAATTAGATAATATTGTTAAAATAGATGATCTCACCAAGGAAGAAGGTGGGGAGTGAGAGGAGAAGAGACCAGGAACGTGCACCTGCATTTAAGGGACAAGCAGGAGAAGATGAACTCACAAAAGACAAGAAGAAAAGTAAAAGAGATGACTATTTCCAGTGAAAATTGGAGGGTCTTGATGGTTTTAGAAGAAAGTGGGTTTTTAGGGAGAGCCACACAACCCCTCATCCCTACCATAGATAGCAGTCTTCTTTTGGAAGGCACGGAGCAACACAGACACAGAGGTGTTTGCAGAAAAATGCCATTCTCATTTTAACCAGGGGTGGCTTTAAACTACAAAGAAGCAGTTGGGAGAATTCCAGTTTTGGGTCCTGACAACTTTTTGTCTTCATAGCATAGCAGGAGAGTCCAGCGTCCACTTGGGCGACAGATGCACTTACCCTGTAACCTTGAATACCACTCATTCTCTCACTTACTGGGAGGGGACTGTAGTCCTTATAGCCGCCCCCAGTCTCCCTTCCTTCTGATGGAAATTTCCATCATTGACGGAGAAAAAGCAGGCTAATGGCACAGATGAATTGTAAATTTTGACAGCCCCGACAGGTAAATATTGGCTTTGCACAAACAAGTTTCTATAAATAACCCGTCTGCTGTAGAAACTCCACAGATGGCAGCAGGGCTGCCCAAGTGTTGATTTTTCCCAGGATGCTCAGTGCAGAAAAGCACAGCTGTCAGCTTTGCTGTTCCTGTTCCCAGCTCAGGCTACCTCGGCTGTGCCTGCCGACTGTCCACGTCCCATCCTCCTTTGGCAGGGAGAGAGAGGGACAGGTGGAAATCAGTCATTTCAATAACCTACCTCTGATACCTTTCATTCCAGGATTCCTAAGGGGTTTCTTAAAAATGTCACTTCTCGGGTTCTACAGTCCAAAGTGGGAATTTGTCTGATCTGGGGATGTGTTTGCCCCTTTTAATTAAAGTTGGTCCAGTTGGAAAGAAAGTTGGATGGAGTGAGATGCAGTCATTCGAGACTGTGCTGCATGGCCATGTTGCTAAAAATAGTACCTTCAAGGGCTCTGGGCAGCATGTCAGGCTACTATGTTAGCAGGCGTGAACTCTGACCTAAGGAGAATGTGAGGGGCATGGAGCTTCAGCGACTCATCTTGCTGGGGAAATCTGCTTGATTTAACCCCATCCAGGGACCTAAGGGAAACATAGTGAGCCACCATTGGAAAAACAGAGGCATTCTTATTTTTTGCCTATGCGACTAAGAGCCCATAACTCTAATAAAGCTGATTGAAGCAATGACATTCTAAATGATCATTATAGGGATGCCTAGAAAGCTTTGTGCTAATTTAAATGCCCATCTCTGAGGCTGAGCACCAGTTTGGGGTATGACTGTACCTCCCTCCTTCCCTCCCTAATGTTCTTTTTCTTCTCCAATTTCTTGCTTTGGGCTCATTGATTTAGTGCATTTGTATTGTAAGCCCCTTCAAACCCCTTTTGAAAGTAGAAAAGGAATAAACCATGTAAAAGTGAGTCAGAGGATTCTGAATGGTACCTCAGATAGGCAATAGTAACTTAAAAAATTAGTTTGTGTACTACAAAAGCTTTGAGAAAACCTATGGTAATAATGGACCTTGTGCAATTAAATCATCATAATTGAAAATTAGGAAGAAAAAAGTGTTGAGAGCTGGAATAGGAAATAACATGTGAAAAATGAAATCACGATGGCGTCACACCCAGAGCAGAGTGGTTGTGGTGTTTTCTTTAGCCTTAATCCCAGAGAGGAGAGCAAAGCTGCCATGAGTCAGCAGGCACTAGAAAGGACAGCAAATACACCCCTATTGCTCTGTGTTCACAGAGTGAATTCAGGACCTTTTATTCCCACTTCAAGACATCCAGCCACTGCTAGCATGGGCTCCTTTGCTTTTCTGGTGGGGCAGACTCTTCTAGCTCTAATTCTACATTAAGAAGGTGTACTAGTGTTTCAGGGCTTCGGGCCTTTTCTCCCGAATCTTGTCTCCATGTATGAGGGCCTCTGCTTTCAGTAAGGGCTGTGAACACTTCCGAGGCTTCCGAGGCTGAGCCACATCCAGTCCATCGTGCCTCCCCAGTACTTTCTACACTACCTGACATCTGGAAGGTAACAAATCAATGTTTGTGAAGTCCCGTTGACTTCAAGGAGCTCTGGTCATCAGAGAATCTGATCTCCATATTGGGAAAGAGACCAGAGACATGTTTTATGAGTAAAATTACAGCTTGATATTCACTAGTAGAGCTGAGCAAGATGCTCAGCAGAGAAAATAATGAATCATCTTTTGCTAAGCCTGTGAGAAGGATATAAAATATTATATGGGAGGTCCCAGGAGTAGAGTAAAAATCATGTGGGCTTTGAAACCAAGCAGACTTTAGTTTGAATCATGCACTCCTTCGTGAGAGCCTGTGGACTTTGGTCAAGCTTGAGTCTCTTTGAATCTCAGCTTCTCCATTTTAAAAATGCAGATGATAATAATTGGACTCTCAGGACTGTCATGTCCAGGAAGCAACCTAATGTCAGGTGGCAAGCCGGGATTCTGAAGCCACATGATTCCTGCTCCTCCGACATTTACTAGCTGCGTCATCTGGAGCAAACTACTTAGCCTTTCTATGCTCATGCCCTTATGTTTAAAATAGGGAAAGTTGCCATAAGGAATAGTTAATCTGTGTAATGTTCTAAGATCACTGTGAAGCACATAAGAGCTGCATGTGTGCTTGTGACACCACCAGGTGGCACTGAGCAGGGATGCCCCTCCCCATGGTACTGCCCACCTCTGTCTCACTCTTACTCTCCTTATACTTTTCTTGATCATTTTTATGTTTCCTGATCATTTTTAAAATGTGAAACCAGCCCCATGGTTGTGATTTTCCTAAAGGATTGTGCAGACCCTGTCTAGTATATATGCCCCGCTAAGAGCAGAAGTTGGCACAACTTTCATGCAAAGCCAGGAAGGGAGCTCTTGAGGAAAAGGATGAGTGTTGTTATTCAGAACTGGGGTTAAGGTTTCATTTCTTTTTTCTTGTTATTGAAATATGTTCTGCAATTGAAAAAAACAAGTGTAAAGTGTCCTGAAAACTAAAAGTAATATACGTGTTTCTTGAGTAAGGAGTGAATGAGCTATTTAGAGACATATAATAGACTTTACTTATTTGAGGCATTAGATAGATATTCCAGTTATTCATTCATTCAGAGTTTCTTACATAGCAGTTTACGTGGTTCTATGCCAGGTTCTGGGGATAGAAATAGGAACAGGACTGTCCTTATCCCCCAAAGCTACAATCAAATTGTCTATGAATGAAATTGGTGATACAAGCAGTTGAACAAAGATCCACTCATGACTGAAGATCAAAAATGCCAACAGAGAGCACAGAGACAAGGGGAGGCTGGTGGCTCTTGTGTTAGGACGAGTGTAGCACCTTAGCTGAGGCAGAGCTTACAGAAGATGGGGGAGAAGGACGACTGGATTTATAGAAACACCATGTTACTCTGAACTTTTTTAAGCATAAAAGAAAAGGTACTGTTGACAGCCACGGAACTGTGTAACTGGAGTAGATGAGTGATACTGAACGTTCGCAGTGGAAGGACTTTAATGAATGTGTCACCTGCTCATTTGCATGCTCATCTACCTCGACCCACTGCAGTGGCCGGTGTTGTCCCCAGTGTACAGATGCGGGAACTGGAGCTCAAAGGGGATGAGGCAGTAGACCTCACCATAAGCACCTCTGAAGCAAGATCCAGGTTCTACAGATAGTCTGTGTCACACTGCACTGTTCCCCATGCCACCCTGCCATGACCAAGATCTGAAGGTGGCTAGTCATGGTGATTTTTGCTGCGTGAGAATTCTGGAAGCTCTCAGTGGCATGCTGTCAGAACTACCTTTTTCCTTCCAGATATGTGGACATCTTTTCTTCTCTTTCCTGGGAGCATCTTTCTGAAAAAGACCTTCCTGTACTATGTATTCCTTTTCTTGGGAAGTGTTCATTTTAAGTGTAGACTTTTTTTTACAGAGCCTAAAAATTTTCCTGGCTGGGACACTAAATCTAATTAGCATGCAAAGCTGCCTATGATCTCATGCTATCATTCCTTCAAGCCAAAACACAGTGAACCCACCATCAAAGCAAGTGATTTCTGAAAGAGAAGCAAACCATGCCATTTGTCCAGATGTATTCCCTCACCATGCAAATCTATGGTTTTTATGTGACTAATCTGTTGTCTACACCAAAGAAAACATCCTCTTCATTTCCCTCCTGAAATCCCCATCCATGTCATAAGCCTCCTCAGAGGGTGGCAGCACTCACCTATCCCCTGCGACAAAGAAAACATTGCTTTTAAGCCTCACTACAATTTGAGGGTTGTCACTTGTAATTACTTTATATTTCTATTTTAAGCATTGTTGACATACTCTGGTAAATCATTTTGTTTCTCTAGATATAGCTGAGGGGTCTTGGAAGTAAGCAATGTGCAGCCTCACTTCCTGGTAGAAGAGGAATGATGTTCTAGATATGGCAGAGAGGGGGATGCCTCCTTAGTGAGTCAGGGTTTGGTGCCGCTCAGTGACCTTTACTATTCTTTGATCCACATCCACCAGGTTGTGAACCAGCTACCTGGAGGTCTAGGCTGAAAGGGGAGTGCTTTGGACTTCTGTACCTTAAAAAGAAAATTCTCTGTGTATAGCCATCGGTGAAATGACAACTATATAGTCCATTGGTTTTATGTAAATTACAAATTAATGTTAACCTCTACCTCTAAAACTCTTGCTCCCTGGAAATTATCCAGCACTAAGCTAAGGCAATGCTACCTTCCCTAACACTATTGCAAATCCAAGACACCTGGGATGGAGTGAGCAGCAAGGCTTAGGAAACAAAATTTAAGTCCTGCCACTTCCCAGCTGTGTGATCTGAGGCAAGTTGATTTACGTCTCTGAGCATCAGCTTGCTTATCTGTGAAATGAGAGGAATGAGCTCCCCCCCACCCACTGGGATGTTTTGTAGAGTGAATGTAGTGTCTTCTAAATGGAGAAGATGAGTTTAATCTTTTGGAAATACACATTTGGCCATTTACCCAGGACTGGTCACAAGACCGAAGCCATGGAACTTCCTCCTAGAGATCAAGATGGTTAGCTTTGGCATTCTATTCTAATGGCCCCTTGGCAATGCCATGACAATTGCTCAAAGGAATACTTTCTAAAGGGAACTGAGAAATATTAGTTTCTCAGGAGTTATGCTAGGAGCTAAAAGGCCTCACATGACCAAATATGTTTGTGATAAGCTAGGTTTAAGAAGTTGAGCAGATTCAACTAGTAGATGTTAATATGTGTGTAGTAATCCCCCAGAAAGATGGTATAAGACATGGAGTTTCTTTCTGCTGCCCCACCCAACATATCATGGAACCTGTGTAACCCGGAGCTTACCCTGAAAAACACTGATCTAAGGAATTCCAAAGTGAGTGTTCTCAGCTCTTGACATCTGTGGTAGCAGAAAGGCACACTGTTATAGACAATACCAAATACCAAACACTATATAAAACCCAAATATGTGACTTCTGAATATACCTTATAGTAAGTGAAGGTGATTGATTAGAGCACTAGGCTTCTCTTCTACATGTTTTTTATTTAGCTGAAATTTCAGAAATTGATTGATTCTTTTAGAGCCAATATGGATA
Organism: Sapajus apella; assembly: GCF_009761245.1. NCBI lineage: Eukaryota > Metazoa > Chordata > Mammalia > Primates > Cebidae > Sapajus > Sapajus apella. Next base: position 1,178,418 of record NW_022436959.1, read on the forward strand.
AGAAGTAATGGAATGTATCCAAAGAATGTACTACATAATTGGAAACCAACTTGGAATTTCGTTTACATTTTTTAGGCATATTTCATAAAATGCAAAGCCGAGAGCCAGTACCATCTCCTTCATGAAGCTTCTCTACATTTCCCAGCTAGAAGTTATCTTTTCATTCTCCAAACCGCTTATCACACTTTGTCTGTGCCTCTCATGCATTCTTAACTTTCCTAACTATATAAATCTTCCTTTATAACTGTCACTCTTAATGCAAGAGCTAATTGTGTTCATGGCTTGTCTCCCTTGCTGATTAAAAACTCTTGTTGTGGAACCCCACGATGCCTAGCAGAGAACCAGCACATGCTAGACACTCAAATGTTTGACTTGGTGAGAATTTCTTGTATTTCCTTAAGATTTTTAATTTGTCATTATTATTGTTGCTAATAATTAGTTGTCAATTAACTAATAATTCTTGAGCATCTATATGCTAGGCAATTTGCATTGATTACTATACTTAATATTCACAACAAAACTCTGAAGTGGATACATTCCCCCATCCAAAAAGAAACTGAGGCTTTAAGAACTTATAAATACCTTGCCCAGTATCGGAACTGGGCAAGATATTTATAATATTCTAAACTACAGTTGTATCTTGCCCAAGCCTGTACAACTTTGAATCACTAAATTACCCTCTTAAGGGCTAAAGAATATACAAATACCTACAATCCAAAAGGGCAGCCTCAGAGGAGCCTTTATAGTTCTCTATTCTCCTTTAGTCCCACTGTAGAGATAATCACCCCTAGAAATGAAAGACTTGAAAGCTACTCGCCAATTGCTTTCTCACATACCGTGTGGGTATGGAAGGCTCTCCTTGGCCTATTCTATCAAAGGTTGCCCTCACCAGATTTGTCCCAGTGTGACTGTAAGCCTTTGTTAAGCTTGGGTTAACTGCCAATTTAGGCAATGTTCTCATTTAGAAAGTCCCTTCAGGGCAAGCAGCCTCAAAACTAGGAGATGGTTGTCTGTTTACTCTTCACTCACCCAGATGCTAATGGGGTTAGAGGGGTGCCAACAACATATGTCACTCCAGATTCTTGTCATTTACAAAGTCTTGATCATTTCCACACCCAAAATTCTGTCGATTGCCACCTGTGGAGTCAGGCGGTAAAACCAGCCAGTATTTAGGCGGCACACGCCACATGTAAGGGTAGGGTGGGTTTTATGAATTCATTCATACTGGTTTGCTTTTGCTAGGAACGTGCAGTGTGATGAAGAATACAATAGATTTGTTTTCTCACCATAGGTCAGATGCCGTTCCATGCATGCCTCAAGCCAGCCACTTGGCCCCTCTGCCTCCCAGATCCCTCTGCAATAATAACAGGACTGTGGACTTTTGAACTTCCTGCTCTCTCCTTCTCAGTTTGGCTTTCTGAGAGTGGAGACACCCCTCCCCAGAGAAAAGGTTAATCTGCAGTCTGAACATGGTGACCCTTGTCTATGTGTGGCATGGTCCAGAACCACAGCAATGCTTTTCATGTGTTCTCTTCACTGCTTCATCACTGAGAATATTTTTAAAATGCAGTTCTGCCAGGTGCTGTGGCTGACACCTGTAACCCCAGCTCTTAGGGAGGCAGAGGCAGGAGGATACCTTGAGCCCAGGAGTTTGAGACCTGCCTGGGCAATGTAGTGAGACCCCATTCTCCACAAAGAGGAAAAAACCAAAAAGACCAAAAAAAAAAATGCAGTTCTTGGTTAAGTAAGCTGAATCAAAACAGATATCCCAGTTGGAATAGGATCTACTCTGTAGACTTTTTCTTGCAGAAGGTAAAACATGTGGAGCCTGCAGGAAGAGTTGTTCTATCAGTCCTTGAGCCCCCAGACTGACTAAGTTCAGTCTTAGAGCAAATACTGGACTCCATCTTCAGTAAGTGGCCAAGTCTTTGGCCTTTGTATGCTGTGGCTAGGAGATCAAAAAACTCTTTCTTAGATGTGTCAAAATATAGTAATGTCCATAAGAAAGTACTTTATGGGTCATTCTCCATTTTTAATAGCTTAAACAATTATACAGATAAATGTTCATATTTTTTAAAATTAGCAATGTGTATAACTTTTTTCTTTTTTCTTTCTTTATTATTTTTATTATACTTTAAGTTCGGGGTACATGTGCAGATCGCACAGAATTGTTACATAGGTATACACATGCCTTGTGGTTTGCTGCATCCATTGCCCCGTCATCTACATTAAGTATTTCTCCTAATGTTATCCTCCCCAATCCCCTCATCCCCTGCTATCCCTCCCCTAGTCCCCCTACTCCGCAACAGGCCCTGGTGTGTGATGTTCCCCTCCCTGTCTCCATGTGTTCCCATTGTTCAACACCCACTTATGAGTGAGAACATGCGGTGTTTGGTTTTCTGTTCTTGTGTCAGTTTGCTGAGAATAACTTTGTTTTTAAGTGAAGAGTCTTGCTCTGTCACCCAGGCTAGAGTGCAGTTGTATGATCATAGCTCACTGCAGCCTGGAGCTCCTTGGCTCAAGCAATCCTCCCACCTAAGCCTCCCAAGTACTTAGGACTGCAAGGCATACATCACCATGCCCAGCTAATCTTTGATGTTTGAATCAATGAATTTTTTTTTAATTGGCATCACTGAACAAAGTAGACAAAAAATCTCTCTCATGGAACTTACATTCTAGGTAGCCATTGATGACAACTAGAGTTTTTCCCATCCAAGAACACAATATCTAAAATGAAGAAACTGCAGTAAAGGCTCTCTTAGTTCATGCTTCAGGAGGTGGCAGCTGATTAGTTAATTAAAAAGTTGTTGACAATGGTTGTGGTTAATCATAATATGATATATGCACACCTTAAATATTTTATTTTAACTTAAAACATACAAATGTATGTTAAATCACCAACTTTTTAATGTGAGACCAAAGCTTTTTCTTACATTTGCAGATTGGAGTTTCTAATTACCATTCTTAGATAAACCATGCCAAAAAGACATCATCTGTGATTTCCAGTTTCAGTTTTCCTAAAGTGGAACGAGCTCTGAAGACACTTTCAAAGTAATCTAATTACGATATTTTCCAGTTTTTTGTGGTTGACCCGCCCACATGTGGTTTGACAGCAGGTTTGGCTTGGTTTCAGCAACTTTTTTTTATCCAGTCTTTCCAAGCATTCAACTAGGAGCTTTTTCTACTCATAGTTCATCAGTGTACATAATATCCAATCAAATTACCTAATTACAATGACAAGTATAACTGGAAGAAACACATTTGGAGACAAAGAGCCCTAATTCTCACATCTCAGCTGGTGGGAGCAGAAATCCAGGGGCATTCCAGCATCTTGACTGTAAGCTTAGACTATCAGCCTGGGCACCAGTCAGTATATTTTACAGAAAGGATGGAGGATGTTTCTTAATCTGGCAAGTCCGGTATGGTAGCCATCTTTTAAGAGAACTCCTACTGTACTCGTGGATGTGACCATAAGGAGACATGATGTGCAGCTCCTAGAACAGTTTTTCTTAGCCTGAGTTTTATGGCACCTGGCAGTTCCATGGGCAGCCTCAGAGGCCGCTAGAGAGGGTTGGTAGCAAGTCCAAATTTCCCCAGCTTCCTTTAGCTCTAGGAGCTCCGCTTTTTTTATATACCTCTCACGGCTGCATTTATTTTTATTAAAATAAACACACTGAGCAAACCATCATTATCTTTAAACAATGGATATTGTGGTGCTTTTAGAAAGGAAATCTTAGACTTTTAGCAGTGGCATACACTATTATCAATAGAGGACATCGGATGACAGTCTGAAATCTTTTATAGAGACAAGTGATTTTAAATGTCTGGCTTAAACTTAATTTTTTTCCATTAAGCATTTCTGAATAGGCACTGTGTTCATTGCCTAGGGCTGCTGTAGCCAAGTACTACCAACAAGGAGCCTTCAGACAACAGGCAGTTATGGTCTCATAGTTCTGGAGGCTATGAGAAAGTTATGGTCTTCTAGTTTTGCAGCATGGCTCACAGGGCCATGCTCTGTCTGAAACCTGCAGGGGAACCTTTCCCTGCCTCCCACGGTTTCTGGTGAATTGCTGGCCCTCCTTGGCATTCCCTTGCTTGCAGCTGCGTCACTTCAGTCCCTGCCTTTGTTGTCACGTGGCCTTCTCTCTGTGTGACTGTCTTCATATTGCCATCTTCTTATAAGGATACCAGTTATACTGGAATAGGGGCCAGCTCTGCTCCAGTGTGACTGCATCTTAACTAACTACATCTACAATGGCACTGTTTCCAAATAGTGTCACACTCTGAGGTCCTGGTGTGGGATTTCAGCATATCTTTTTGGTGGAACAAAATTAAATCCATAACTGGTACTAAAGATTTTTTGAACATAGTTCTTTTCCCTGCCCCTAGAAACTGCCAAAAATAAAACAAAGCCTCCCAACATTTAAAATGCCAGTGATGTCCCTGTGCCCAAATAAAATCGAAGTAGATCCCTGGGAGAACCCCCTAACTGAGGTGAGGCAGTGTGGCCCAAAAAAGGAACCGCAATAAAAGGAAATACCATATTTTCAGTACTTACTCTATACTTAATCCTATGTTAAGCACATTCTGTTTTTAATGTTTCTTCCCCAAAATCCTAACAGATATCTTTAGCATTTCATATGCTTTCATTTGTAAGCAACAGAAAACCAAACATTAATGGTCTTTAAGAAGAAAATGGGCCAGGCACAGTGGCTCACACATGTAATCCCAGCACTTTCGGAGGCCAAGAAGGGAAAATGGCTTGAGGCCAGGAGTTTGAGACCACCCCAGGTATCACAGACTCCATCTCCACAAAAAATACAGAAATTAGCCAGTCATGATGGTGTACATCTGTAGTCACAGCTACTTGGAATCCTGAGGCAGGAGGATCACTTCAGTCTAGAAGGTACAGGCTGCAGTGAGCCATGATTGCATCATGGCACTCCATTCTGGGCAACAGAGTAAGACCCCCATCTCTAAAAATTAAGAAAATGTATTGGCTCTTTAACTAGAAGACAGATGATGGTAGAATTTAGGGCCAGCCTAATCCAGGGGCTGCTGCCCATTTCCTCATGATTCCCTGGACTCTTCCCTCCTCTGTGTGGCAGCTTTATTGCTCAGTGGCTAGTAAGGGGATGGCAGCAGTGAGGGACATTTGCACACCACATCTCAGCCCATGGAAGAGACAGGGCTCTCTTCAGGATGTGATCCCAAAAGGAGCAAAAATACTTGTAGAAACACTGAGTCCACCCTCTGCTTGGTGGTCCCTGGCTTGAATTTGTGCCCACTCCTATTTCTGAACCAAATACTGAAACAGTAAAAGGGATTGCAGTCAGACCATTCAGGGTTACCTCTGGAGGTGGGTGGTGCAGTTACCATTCATTCAGGTGCTAGGGCTACATGGAGGGTGGGTGGACACCTGAATAAAACAGGGTCCTCATATGAAAGAGGAGGGGCAATCATTAAGCAACCAGCGGTATCCACTGCAGCAAGCCCAGGGTACAGATGAAATCACTCAGATTTAGAGAGTTGCTCACTTCTTTCCAAAATCACACAGCTTGTAAGTGTGAGATGAACATTCAAGACCAAATGGCTTTGACTTTTTCTTGTCTAGCACGTCACCACCTATTCTCTTACTGGAGGGGCCAGCCATTTTCCTAGGTTTTTTTGGAGTAGCAGTGTAATCTTAGCTTATTAGAAATGGTCTTCAAAACCCTCAGCATCAAGACTCACAAAATGTATGTGCCCCTTTAAATGAAAAATGCTGTTATGGTGTCATTGAGTGTTGAGAGAGAGTTCTGGAGGTGCCTGTGCCAGGAGAATGACCCACCGGAATCAACGGCCTCACTAGAACCACTCACTAAATTGTTTGCCGCCTTTTGTGCCTTAATACACTTTGGCCAAGATATCAAATAGGTTGTGTCATCAGATAAAGATGTCAACAAAAAACAAATCTGCTCTCCTCAACTTTGTAATTAGGCCAGTAGAGTACTAGTACTTTTTCAGAAGGGACAAGGCTGTATTAGTCCTTTTCATGCGGCTGATAAAGACATATGCTAGGCAGGGCACTATACAAAAGGAAGAGGTTGAATGGACTCACACTTCCACGCAGCTGGGGAGGCCTCACCATCATGGCAGAAGGCGTAAGGCACATCTCACATGGCAACAGACGAGAAGAGTAAGAGTCAAGCAAAAGAGATTTCCCCTTATAAAACCGTCGGATCTCGTGAGACTTATTCACTGCCAGGAGAACAGTATGAGGTGAACCACCCCCATGATTCAGTGATCTCCCACTGGGTGCCTCCCATGACACAAGGGAGTTATGGGAGCTACAATTTGAGATGGGATTTGAGTGAGGACGCAGTCAAGCCATATCAAAGGCAATACCCAAAGAGCCTCTCAGGAAAAACTTGCAGTGGTAGAGACCATGGTTGTCTGATAACATTGTTGCACCGTAACTTCAAATCTCCCAGATGGAAAAAAAAGTTTTCCTGTGTGCCTAGCATCTCTCTCAAGTGACGAGAAATGAAGACCAAGCTTCCTTGGCTTAGGTCTTGGGAACAGCCTGGGTCTTTGGCTCTAACCTGGAGTTGAACTCCTTCTGTGCATTTGTCTTTAGAATTTCTCTGGCCCTTGGCTATTTAAAGCTTTCTCTAGTGTCACCAGAGGAGGATTACAAAATTCATGAGTTTTTCAAGGACGTTTTCTTTGGTGAGCATCTGACTTCTTCTCAAGGAGAAAAAAACTATTTTGCCCATTATTAACCTTCATGCTAATTGTTTCTTTTTTCATCTCCTAATCATCAAAAGCGCATGTTTTCATTTCCATTTCAATCATTTCAATTGTTTGCATCCAAAGCAGAAACAATCCCAATGTTATTAACTTTTATAATGCCCAAAAGTCCACAGCCGTGAGCCCTACCTAGTGCTCCTGAGGGTTCCCGTTTCCCTGGGAAGGCACTCTCAGCATGTTTGGCCTCCAAGGTGTGTGCAGGGAGAGGGAACTAGAGTGTGGATGCTGCAAAGCCCAGAGCCCTTCCCTCCCTGCAGAGCTGCCAGAGCAAAAGCAGATGCTTGCCTCACTTTCCTGGAGCCACTCCCCAGACCACTGTCTTTCCTGAGCCTTTTAGGAAAGTGTTGCAGCAGCCTCTCTTGCTGTCTTGGTTGGGGGAAGGGCTGTGTAAAATTGGCCAGGCATGTGACTTGTCATCCACGTTGCTCTAGTTCTCCACGGTCTGCTTCTTGCCATGATGACCCAAACTCTGCAAGAACTTATTCTCCCTCGCAAATTTCCTCTAAAACTGTGACTTGCCCTCAACCTAGCCCTCTTGGCTACATTCCCTCAGAATTCCCTCCAACCCCTGAAGCCACCCAAAGCTGCTGGGATCCTGCTGCGAGAGCCTATATCAGCATAGTTCAGACCTTTCCATATCAAACCCTTTCTTCAAAACAAAACAAAACGAAGAAGGCTTAGAGGAAACAAAGTAAATAATTGCTGTACAGCAGAGCTGTTGGCATTCAGATGGGGCGGGCAATTTGAAGTCATGCCCCTTGGCATTCCAAGGTGAGCCCTGCATTTTTTGAACACTGAAGATCACAGACCTGAAGTCACAAGCCTGTAGCCATGAAACCACAGCTGCCGGTCTGGCAGGTGCCTCACTGCTACCTGCCTCTGCATTCTCCTTTCCAACTTCTGCCTGCTGCGCCAGATTCCCTCCCTGAGTTGTCACGTGTCTGGCAGAATCCCACTGGGCTGTCCTTCATTCCACAGAGATGGAGCCTCTTAGCAGGAGAGTGTTGTGCACATCCTATTGCCCTGGTCCTAGACTTCTGTCTTCCCAACTCCCCACACCTCTGACTCTAGGGCATCCAAGTGCAGAGAGTATTTCACACAGAGCATTTAAAGTGCTTCTCATGCAATTGTGATTTCACAGCTCACTTCTCACCTTAGAGGCTTAGCAGGAAATATGATTCATCTTCCCACACCAAGTTCCAAGATAAGAGTGGAGATGTAAGCCCTCACGGATCTTCAACTAGAAAATGACCTGGACTTTTTAGAGACAGTGACTAGTTCTTCCTACCTGGGGCATCTTGGACCAGATGGATTAGTATCCTTAAAAATGCCATTGTAAATTCTGTTCCTGTATCATTTTAGCTGTAGAAGTCAGTGACATTGTGAGGAGTCCTATCTGAGCAAGCTTGGGGTACAGTGATTCCTCACCTGCAGCCTGGAGTCTCATAGTCTTCTCAAAGCACGGGTGAGTGGCATAAAGGTACAGTCTAGCCCCACAGGCTCTGAGTTGCTTGAAGCAGAGGTTAACTGGGCCCAAAGGACACTTCATTGTCCCTCTGTCATGGCAGTGTGGGATTGTGATTGAGAATGGGACAGAAGTGATAACGTCGCATCTTTTCAAAGCCAGTCTCTACACAATCTCTGAGCCCTGGCTGGAACACCAGCCCTGGGAAGGCTTCCACCCACTGTCTCTGCAGCACCCCAGAGGGTCTCAAACATGGAGAGCAAGCATTTCTCACTCATCTGTTGCTTGAACAAACATCTAGGGAGCTCTTGTTGTCCTGGGCACCAACCTTGGGCACTCAGTGATGAGTGGACCACACAGAGGGTGCTGCCAGCCTTACAAAGAAGGCTGAAGAGGTACACAGAGCCCACATCTGGAAACATCCAAGAGTCTAATGGATTTTAGAGGCACAGAGAGAAGAATGAAATCAGATCTCATCTTGTTCTGTGTCGGTCTCCTTTCTGATCTTCTCAGCCTGCTTTTTATTTTCCAGTTACAGAAACATAAGACTCTGTAAAACCTTCCAGCTTTGTTTCACTTAGTTCGCCTAGTTTGTTTCACTGTATTCCCCTGCTGACCCTGTCCCCACAAAAGTAAGCCACTGTCAACCCTTTTCTGAAGTACAAAGACTTTCATTTAGCAGGGTCTGAATTCAGTGCTTTTTTTTATTCATGCATTTCAAGATTCTTAATTAGAAGTAGATAGTCTCCAGAATCTAACACAGTTTTTTTTTTCTCCATTCATGAAACTGGAAGTGACAGAAGGGTATTTAGCACATTGCTTTCTTTGATCACTTATCACCCAATCCTGAATTAATTTTCATTTGTCTCCCAGTTAATCAGGAAACTCCTTGAGAGAGAGAAAAAAGAGAAAACTAATACTTCTTATGAAGGAAACTGAGCCACGTACTGTGTGGGAACCCTTCTCTGTGTGTGAACAGGAGCCATGTCTTACTCAACGGTGTCTAGTACTGCCTTGGGCGTCTCTTCCCACAGCTACAGTAAAGTGTGGGAATGAATGAGGTTTACCCTCCACAGAGCAGCTTACAGCTCAGCATGTGTTTTAGTACCTTGAACATTTAAAGTCTTGTGTATAGTATTTGGGTACCTGAAACAATATATTATGCAGAGCTTTATGATTTGCTTACATAAAGAGAGAAAGATATATACAGAAGTTCCTAGCACATAAAATTTGCCCAATTAGCGTTTACTACACATAGATAGTTATTAAGAGAAGTCTGTAGGTAGGGTATACCATTCTGCTTTTCATGGAGTTAACTCCATGTATGCCCAAGGGTAACACAGCCCAAGCATTGAATTTGTGTTCAGGTTGCATGTATTGAGGACCCACCATGTGCTGGGTGTGCCACTGGGAGCTATCCATTTTATAATTTAACCATACAACATAAGCTGTCCATGCTTATAATTTAACCCTACGGCAACTCCGCAGAGTCTATATTAGTGTCGTGATTGGGGAGATGATGAAACTGAGGTCTTTTTTTTTTTAAGTGGAGTCTCAGTCTGTCACCCAGGCTGGAGTACAGTGATGCAATCTGGGCTCACTACAACCTCCGCCTCCCAGGTTCAAGCGATTCTCCTGCCTTGGCCTCCTGAGTAGCTGGGATTATAGGCACACATCATCACACCCAGCTAATTTTTATATTTTTAGTAGGGATGGAGTTTCACCATGTTAGCCAGGCTGGTCTTGAACTCCTGACCTCAGGTGATCTACCTGCCTCAGCCTCCCAAACTGCTGGGATTACAGGCATGAGCCACCATGCCTAGCCTAAAAGTGAGATCTTAAGCAGAGTTTTATTAAGGCCACAAGTTCTTACACAACACGACCCTATTCCAGTAGCATCCATTACAGCTTCAGCAGCTAGTACTGGTCCTGGGAGATTGACTCTGAGATAAATCCTGAAAAGCTGCCTTAAATGTTCTAAAGGAAGCACTTTTCATTCCACATTTGTGTCCATCCTTTTCACTATAGCATGGTGCCTATAAGCATGATAGTGACCAAAGTTTTCATCTTATTAAATTCTGCATTATTTTAGACTTCATTTCTTAACTATCAAATTGACAAAAATGGATGAAGTGCAATAGAAAAGGCAGAAACTGTTATCCATTCTGAGCTCTTTTGAGAACTGAAGGAGGAAGAGGTAGAAAGAGACTGAAGGTGCTCATACTCTCACTTCAAAGGTGAGTCTGAAAAGGTCCCTCTGAATTTTTCTGCATGCCCCCTTTGCGCAGAAAGAGAGGAAGCATGTCTTTCTCACCCTAGAAAATATGATTTGACCTTTTTTGCACTTGCCTTATTGGAAAACAGCTGAAATTGCGAATATGACATGGTTGGAATGATAGGCTTTCTCAGTAAGGGAGGAAAGCAGAGTCAAGTTGATTTTTTAAAAATCAGTGAGGTATTTCTAAAAATGCAGCATTAAAAAATGATGTGCCTGAGCATGCTCTGTAGAAGATGATTTTATTCTATCTTAGGGGTTATTTTAATTATGACTACTCTTGTGAGGAGCAATGCCCCTGGAATACAGGAGTGAGTAACAGAGCACAGCATGTGGCTTGGGAGGATTTCCACTAAATGCAACTCAGCAAATTAAAGGCATAAGTAGTTTTAATGACAGCCTAAGAGAAATGAACCTTCAAAGGTTAGGAAATTGTAGTTTTCATTTGAGGGAGATGCATGGAGCTAGACTTGCTATTCTTTTTATCTTAAAAAGGCACATCCAGAAATATTACAATAGATGAACATGGAATAAAATTCACTGAATCTGCCATTTGGAAGCAAAATATAGCTTTTGAATTAGCCTAACATTGGCTTCCTATTGATTTTATTAACATAACTACATTGGATCTAAAAAGCCATCTAGGCATTTCTAGACACATCCAGAGGGCGTAAGTATTCCCAGGCCAATAGCAGCTTTCCTATGGGATGGGGAGACCCGCATACCAGGTAGCCAGTTCGGTTGCATTTTATATAGGCGATGAGCTCGGGGCTGCTCAGTGACTGGACGTGTTTCCCAACTCTCTTTAATTTGGGTCGACCAGTGCTCCTCACAGTAGGAATGCTACCTAATGAGCAACGTAATCTCTCAACATAATGTAGGGCCTTGTGGAGACGCATTATTTCATTAGGCTACTTGGATCTCATGGAGCTGCAGACTATTCATTTTCTCAATTGCTCCCAAAGGGATATGCAAAGCTGATGAACCTCCTTACTTATACTTTGGGAGTAACTCATTGACTGGACAAGCTCTGGCTTGTTTCCAGGGGACTCACTTGGGAGTGATGGTTTTCAAGTGCATTTGAAAGCCAATACAATAGATTTGACCATCACAGACTTGAATATGCAGTAATTCAGTATACATCGCCAGCTACTTTCACACTGTTCTATTACAGCGACTCTAAGACATACCCTCTATGAAAGTCATCAGCTGCTTGACCCATTCATTGTTTATTTCTTCAACAAGTATTTTCTGAGTGCTGACCATTTTGAGCTGGACCACACTAAACACAGAGATGGAGGACCATAAAGCGTGCTTAATAAAGGTTTGGAGGGTGGCATATTGTCCCATTAAGAAATATTTATATGATCATTTTAATCTCAAGTTAAATTGAGAAATTTTCAATCTGATGCCTTGATGTGTGTTTACCTGTGCCTTGATGTGCATCCCATCACATCTAATGCCTTGCTGTGTATTTACCAATGCCTTGATGTGCACTCCATCAGAAAACTCAGATTTGAGAGGCAGAAGACTCAACGGGGGAGGGGAGTGACCCTACAGAACTAAGAGGAGGTGGCAGCACTTGCACTTTCGTGTGGAGCTTGACCCCACTTATATGTGGATGAAAGAGTGAGTGCAGTGCTGGTAGTGCAGCCCGCCTCTGGCTGTCAGGAAGTAAGCCTGGCAGGAGTCCATACCCCAATCTGTAGCTGCCTAGACCAAGGTTATCCCATTAGAGACAGTAGTAGAGATTATGGACTTTGGTTCTAGAAGAGTCTGCTATTTGCTAGCCAGGTGCCCCGAGTAAAACTTTTTTTTTTTTTTTTTTTTGAGATGGAGTCTTACTCTGTCACCAGGCTGGAGTGCAGTGGCATGATCTCAGCTCACTGCAACCTCTGCCTCCCAGGCTCAAGCAATTCTCCTGCCTCAGCCTCCCAAGTAGCTGGGACTGCAGGAGTGCATCACTACGTCCAGCTAATTTTTGTATTTTTAGTAGAGAGAAGTTTTCACCGTGTTGGCCAGGATGGTCTTGATCTCTTGATCTCATGATCCGCCCTACTCAGCCTCCCAAAGTGCTGGGCTAATGGCATGAGTCATCATGCCTGGCCCCAAGTAAAACTCTTAACCTCTCTCAATTGCTCTTTCCTAGTAATCTCCACAATTAGGGCAGGTGCAGCACATAGCTCAGTGACTGGCCAGAGTAAACTTCCATAGGTCATGGTTACCCATAACAAGTGAGGTCACACTGCTACCAGTCCCTCCTGTCCTTCTGATCCCTCATCATGGTCCACATGCTGTGCAGCTCTTTGTGTGTCACACTTTAGTACATTCTTGCCATTCAGAAAAGCTCCCTTTCACACTTAATCTAGTGGAAGAAGACCCCTCGATTCACAGCAGGACCGTCTGATTCCTGGGGCCCCTCCAACAGCCCTGGTGGGTGGGATGACTGACTGCACTTTAGACCATAGGTGATAATTACAGTCTGGCCTGGAATGGGGCTGAGAGTCTACTTGGCCTGCTCCTTCAAAGCGAGCATTATTAACCAGGCAATGGGAACCAAACAGGGCCTGAAATAGAGGTCGGTGTTATCTTTCTGTTGCAGGGTGTCGCTGCCCCTGATGCATTTCTTGTCAGTGCTTCTTGGATAGAAGGAAAAAATACGATGGTATAATATACTGTTCTTATCAGAGACTTCACTTTTCAAATACAGAATGCTGTTTGTGCGCCACTGAGGTTGTTGTAATTGCCTTCTGCACTTGATTTACAGATGGTTCTTTTTGACTGGTCACACTAAATGATTTGCTTAAAGTCTTATTGATTGGATGAGGAAGGGTAAGCATTGCTGTCAAGGCCCTGTTGAGTCGGCAGGAAAGGAGGTAGAAGGAGATTTAGAATGTCTTAAAATAATCCTATTCTGGGATTGAAGTGCAGGTGGCAAGAGAGCCAGCTTTCCGTTTTCTCATGCAGAGGGAAGACGCATTTAGGAATCCTGGAGTTAATCCTGAAGCCTCGCTTAAATCAAAGTTTATCTTCCTGATTAACAAGTGACAAAAAATAAATATATAAATAAAGCTTTTAAATCTTCTTTTTCTCATTTGCCTTTTAGGATTTTCAGATTTTTACTGTCACCCAAAGACAATGACAAAACACAAAGTGATAAATTGTGGATTTCTGAAAAATCAGAGGTTGGCTGGCGTGAGTTATTAAGATTAAATCAACGCCTAGCTTCCCAGAACTGTTGAGAGATCAATCTCCTATTTACTGATATTTGAACCCCCAAATCTCTTCCCCTTGAGACCATTATTGTAGTTAAAATGACAGTCTTTGGAAGTAACCAATGTATTTAAATATATAAATAACACTTGGGTCCCTATCAGTCATTCATACCCTGGTATGAACTAGTTCCTTCAAGTTTGATCCCTAAAGTGATGCTAAATGTATGACAAAGAGGGGTATGTGTTTTGCCAAAAACAAAATAGTTTGGGACTGTCTTCCAGAAGTCGGGCTGGGTGTGGACCCACTGTGTGGTTCCCAGTTCTGGACTGCTTTGTATACTGTCAGCCCTCAATTCTGCTACTCTGACTCTTCTCAAGGGAAGGTTGTAGCTTACTCCTTGGTGTCAGTGTGAAAATCAGCCTATGTAAACTCTAGAACCATACTAACACTAGTTTAAACAAGGATTTCTGTATGTGGGCTTGCTGCTGATCAGCAGATTGTAAATTATATTCCATGGAATAAGTGTACAAGGTATTGTTAATAGGCATAACACATAAAAGTGTTCTGTCACCCAACAAGTTTGAGAAGCACTAGGTCAAAGAAACAATCTTGATTTCGCGAGTTATTTCTAAATCTCCAGTACTATACATCTTTTGTGTTCTTCCTTGTTTATTAAACCCGTTTGCTAAGGAGTGTCTCTTGAGGCAAGGATAGCATAATGATTAAGGAATCTGGAGCTAGACAGTCTAGGTTCTTGGTGTGGCCCCAGGCAAGTTGCCTCAGTTTTCTCATATGTAAAATGGGAATAATAGTATCTACTCCTAGGGTTGTTGAGACAATTCAATGAGTGAAACCATATAAAGCATTTAAAAATGTTCCTAATACTTGGTAAGTTCTCTAGAAGTGTCATTCTTGTTGTTATACTTTTTGAAACCAAAAGGCTGGGTATCTTTTTAAATGGTGTTAATCACCAAAAGACAATTCCCATCGGAACCAATCTTATTGGGCTAATTATTGTATACTTTAAGTTATGGAGATTTTAATTTGTCTCTAACATGTATGGAATTAGGAAATAATTAATGCAAAAAGTAGAACACATACTAAATTATGGGATTGTGTCACATTAGAAATACAGAAAAATATAAATCATGAGTATCAAATAGGAATTTGACCATAATAGCTTGGGAACATTGAAAGAGGCCTCTGAGCTTCAGCAATGAGTGGCTGAACAGAAACACCAGGGTATCAGATCTTATGTTATTTGCAACTCCATATATTAAGAGCACAGGTGAGTGTGTTCTCCCTTAGGGTTGGTGTAAGACGCTAAGTAGCTGGATTTTCTTTCTATCCTGTTCCTCCTCACACTACGGGGAAAAGGAGGAGAGGGGAGGGTTTAGTTATGTGAGGTTTAAGTACAATTCTGAGTGGATCCCAAAGCTGGAAAAAGTAAAACCTGAGACTCCAACCTCAGTTGGAGGGGTCCACTCTCCCACGGGACTCTGGTGGGGGGAGGTTCACACAAAGAACTAATATGGCCTAAGGCTGACATACAGAAGAACAAAGAAAAAAATGCCCAATAGGTTTAAAAATTCAAAGCCAAATTCTTCAGAGGGATGGGAGTTTAGTGAGGCCTGGGTCCTAACCTTGTCACTAACTATATGTGTGACCTTGAGTGAGTCACTTCAGGCCCAAGCCTGCTTCTTCACCTGTAAAACAAAGAGACTGTCTGCAATTGTCCTGAGACTTACAAAGCAGAGTAGAGATGAGGATGGACTCTCAGTCTGGAACTTGGAGTTCTTCCCTTCCTCCACCTCTTTGCCTTGGGCAGCTGGGATCTTCCTTATGTAACACATTCAGGAAAAGGAGGGCAGGAAGGTAAAAATATTACCCCGCAGTTGCAGCCAAGCTGGTACCGCACTGGGTTCTGGGGATGGAAGAATGAAGATGAAAGGGACTTGGAGGCAAATGGGAAGGAACAGAGGACATGTAAAATCGAGATTGATTCCTCTGGCCCTGGGCATTCATCTGTAGTCAGTCCTCGGTGTTGCTGCTGGGTCTGCGGCTGGAAAAGAGGCCGAGGGGGTGGTTCTAGGGGTTAGAAACATCCATCACCATTGCTCAGAGTGTTTAAACTTCCAGAGATTGTCATTAAACAAATTTCTGCTGCAGCCTGGCAGCCCTACAGACATTTGTTGGAAGAAAATTATGAGTAGGTGATTTGTCAGAGGTAATAGCCAGGCTGGGCTCCGGATCCTTAATGGCATTTGGACCTTTTGCCTTTTTAAAAATTGCTTGTTAAAAAATTCATTCTCCAGCCCATCTTTGCAATCAAAATTGGAGGGGTTGGGGCAAAGTGAAAAGAAAAGGAGCAAACAGTTGCTGGGCTTTCAGACTCCACACTGGGGCCCAGGAAAATGGAAATGGGTAGGGGGGCAATATAGGGACCCAAGGAATAATGGGACCCAAGGAAAGGCTCTGCTCATAAGGAAGGGAGGCTTTCCTGGAAGTGTGTGGTCATTACCTGCCAAGAATAGCATCATTTCATAAACTAAGGTCTTATCTTTTGTGCAGCAGCCAGCCCAGAAAGGCCAAGGCTAGACACGGCACAGGGAGGATCTAAGGGGCTGGGAGCTATGTATAGATTGCTGGGCTGCTCTTCCCAGACTCTGGAAGCGTTCAAGCACTCAGAGAGTCACGAAAAAATGATCGCTCTGTTTGTTCCTTGAAGTATAAAAATGGTTTTATTTTTAGACATTATAGTGTTTTTAAAAATCTACTGGCAGTTGTCTTCAGATGCCGCCATGGCAAGTGGAATGGTGCAGGCAAGGGTGGGTTGACAAGGAGACAAAGGTTTCTGAGCCGCAGCACTGTGGGCATTCTGGGCTGGATAATCCCTGGCTGTGGGGTCTGTCCTGCGTATTGTACGACATGTAGCAGCATCCCTGGCCTCTGCCCACTAGATATCGGTGGCACCCCCACCTCCACTGGAGGTGACCAGACATTGCCATATGTTCCTAAAGGAGGCAAAACTGTTCCAAGTTGAAATCACTTCTCTGTCCTTAAAGTCATCAGCGTTTTTTTCCTCCACAGAATGCAAAGTGAGGACAGAAGATACAACCTTTCCTACAGCTGTTACATTGTTTTTCCTCAGTTTTCAGTTAATACCCCAGACCACCAAGAGCCATTGTGCCCACCTGCCTTCCAATTAGCCAGTACCATCCCCCATGGGGGTGCTGTTCCCTCCGTTCTCTGATGGCCTCCATCAGATGAAGTGATTGTACACTCCTCCCCCCCATAACATATTAAGTTTAGTGCACACTGTTCTTGTCACAAAATATTTGCATTATATTTCCCAAATATATTTCCTTTAAGTAAAAGTTTGCCAAATATGCTGCTTCAGCAGGAGAAAAAACACATTTTTACTCAGTGTTTCCATTTGGCTTTGTTTGTGTGTGTTTTTTAAAGGCAACACCAAGAGGACGTACTCATCCTGAGGTCTCTGGGGTTCTGTTTTTGTACAGCATTGGTTTTCTTTACACCGTTCCAATATGTGGGGCTCCAGAATCAGAGCAAGGAGACATGCTCTGCCAGTAAGCGGGCCCTTGCTGGGAAGCACCTACATATCATGTAGATTGGTGGCGATACATACTGAGTGGGCACAGCCTCCCACCCATGGACTTGCAAGCCTCCTGCAACCAGTTTCAGTGCACCACCAAGGAAGAACAAGAGGTGTTTCTCCGAGGAAATGTAAGCTAAAGCATAAAGTCAAGCCCAACGCTATTGGGCAACATTCTGAGATCTACATGTTTTATAAGATCTAAATTCAGACTTTGGAAGTGGAGTGTGGCTGACACAAGTAGTATTTAGAAGAGCGGTTGTTCTAATACACAATTCTCATGACCTCAATGCTCCTTGTTCACAACCCTTTAGTGGCTCCTGCAGAATGAGTTCAGCCTCCTTGTCCTGGAGTGCAAATCTCCTATAATTGCCCATAATTGCCTCATCACCAGTTGTTCTCCAGCCAAGTTTCCTCACTGTTTGTGCTCCACACATGCAGAACTACTTTCAGTTTTCTAGATGTGCCAGGCTATTCCACTGCTTTGCTTGGAATATCCCTCCCTTCATCCCTTCTGCCTGGAAAATTCCTACTCATTATTTGTGACCTAACACAAATATCTCTTTGGTGCTACTTTTCTGCCTAATACCTATAGTATATTATAGTTCTTATGACATAATGGAATTATTTATGTTCCTTTCTGAATTTCCAATACATGGCACAAAATAGAAATTCTCTGAATATAATTGAGTGGATTAAGGCATGATCCTTATCCCATAGAGATAATTTAAGATGTGCCCTTCTTGAGAAGATTTTTTAAAAATCAGTTACTGAAGTTCTAAATTCCAGAAAGTGCCTAGAAAATTACACAGTCCTCAACCAGCCTCTTCCTCTGGGAAAGGCCTAGCCAATCTTAAGACTATACACCAGGCCTTCTGATCCTGTGGATCCAAGCAATACAAGGGTATTTTTTTTATCATGATTTTCCTCCTTGTAGGTTTTCAATGGCCTTAGCTTCCTTGGAACTGTTTTCCTAAACTGAAGTTGAATTTCCTTTTGACCTTCAGTCTCCTACCTGAAGATAAAACATTGATACACACTGCTTGACTACAAGATGTGAGTCCACTTTCAGAAGAAATTGTGCTCATTGTTCTGTCCTATTCTGTGAATTTCACTGGTCTTATTCATCCTTTTCTTTAATTAATTAATTGGTATCTGAGGGATGCTAAAAAAGCAAAAATAGAGTTCCACTACCAAGGACCTCACAGTCCAGTGAGATAGCTAACCCATCTAATAGTTCCACCACCCACAGAAGGGGCTTCCATGGAGACAGGCACTGAGACTTGAGAGAGAGCCTATTGGAGGGAGTGACAGCTTATGGGAAAGTCTAGACCCAGCCTCCCAGATGACGGACTGGGCAGTGACAGTGAGGTCCCTAGAGACCAGTGGTGTGCTCATCTTCCATGACCACTTTGCTGGTGGTCATTTCTACTCATCATCACCTTTAAGAAAGACAGGAGGTACAATGAGAGACTCTGTGAGCACTTTCTTTTTTTAAAATTTTACTTTAAGTTCTAGAGTACATGTGCAGATCTTGCAGGATTGTAACACAGGTATATGCCATGGTGGTTTGCTGCCTCCATCCCCCCATCACCTACATTAGGTATTTCTCCTAATGTTATCCCTCCCCAATCTCTCCACCCGCTATCCCTCCCCTAGTCCCCTGCCCCCCAACAGAACCCAGTGTGTGATGTTTCTCTCCCTGTGTCCACATGTTCTCATTGTTCAACACCCACTTATGAGTGAGAACATGTAGTGTTTGATTTTCTGTTCTTGTGTCAGTTTGCTGAGAATGATGGTTTCCAGATTCATCCATGTCCCTGCAAAGGACATGAACTTATCCTTTTTTATTACCGCATAATATTCCATGGTATATATGTGCTGCATTTTCCTTGTCCAGTCTATCATCGATGGGAATTTGGGTTGATTCCAGTCTTTGCTATCGTAAAGAGTGTCGCAATGGACATACATGTGCATGTGTCTTTATAACAGAGTGATTTCTAATCCTTTGGGTATATGCCCAGTAATGGGATTGCTGGGTCAAATGGTATTTCTATTTCTAGATCCTTAAGGAATTGCCACACTGTCTTCCACAATGGTTGAACTAATTTACACTCCCACCAACAGTGTTAAAGTGTTCCTATTTCTCCACAACCTCAGCATCTGTTGTCTGCAGATTTTTTAATGATCGCCATTCTAACTGGCGTGAGTTGGTATCTCAATGTGGTTTTGATTTGCATTTCTCTTCTTACCAGTGGTGAGCATTTTTTCGTATGTTCGTTGGCCACATAAATGTCTTCTTTTGAAAAGTGTTCATATCTTTCATCTACTTTTTGATGGGGTTGTTTGTTTTTTTCTTGTGTGTTTGTTTTAGTTATTTTTAGATTCTGGATGTTAGCCCTTTGTTAGATGGCTAGCTTGCAAAAATTTTTTCCCATTCTGTTGGTTGTCAATTCACACTAATGGTTGTTTCTTTTGCTATACGGAAGCTCTTAAGTTTAATTAGATCCCATTTGTCTATTTTGGCTTTTGTTGCCATTGCTTTTGGTGTTTAGTCATGAAGTCCTTGCCTATGCCTATGTCCTGAATGGTATTGCCTAGGTTTTCTTCCAGGGTTTTTATGGTGTTAAGTCTTACGTTTAAATCTGTAATCCATCTGGAGTTAATTTTTGTATAAGATGTAAGGAAGGGGTCCAGTTTCAGCTTCCTGCATATGACTAGCCAGTTTTCCCAACACCATTTATTAAACAGGGAATCCTTTCCCCGTTGCTTGTTTTTGTCGGGTTTGTCAAAGATCAGATGGTTGTAGATGTGCGGGGTTACTTCCAAGGCCTCTGTTCTGTCCCACTGGTCTATATCTCTATGTTGGTACCAGTACCATGCTGTTTTGGTGACTGTAGCCTTGCACTTTCCATGTGAAACATGCCATCTTTAGAATGAAGTTTTAGGCTAACATTCAGCCATTATTTAAAAAACTATTGTGAAAGACAAATAGAAAGGGAGGTTCTTAGGCCTTGATTGATGCTGGCAGCATCCACACAGAAACACTTACTATTGCCTGGCACTCAGCCACCATGCCCCTGTGATGCCCTCCTGGCAGCAGCGAGTTAATTATTAAGTCATATTCATTTATAAGATGGAGCTTGTCATTTTTTTTCTTTGTCTTGTTTTCCTTCCTTTCCTTTCTCTGTCAAGTCGTCTTTGGGAAGGTTTCTTAATTTTCAGGAAAAAAAATCCTGCAATCCAAGAATAAAATTAATTATAATGACATATTGGCCAAAATGAAAACAAAATGACAAATAATCTGTGGGCTGAAATTTTCCCAAAGCCAAGAATAAATAAAATGTCTTTTAAAGTGCCTGGTGGAGGAGGCTGATAAAAGAACTCAATTATCTGTTGGGTTTTTTTTTTTTTTTAAGTCTGTGATATCTGACTTTAAAAGGAAAAAAAGTGATAAAATGTTTAAGTGTATAAAATAAAATAGAAGTTCATGAGCTTTTGTGAATTCGGAGGTTTGAGAGAAAATATAGTCTTTGTAAAAAAGCTAATGAATCTGTGGGGCTTGCTTTCAAAAACAGCATCGTTCAATCCACTTCCTCTTCTTGATGTTAAATTGCTTCAGTTGCACAACTAGACACCTGACCACCTATTAATTTTATTAGAACCTAAACTGGTTTACTGTAAACAGGTATCATACTTCATTTCCCCCAGATTTGCCTCATTTCCATAAGGGACTAGAAAAAACAAAATTTGCAAGGAGCAAATATTTATAATTTCAAGAGTTTGATGGGGAATAGGGAAAGTTCCAGAAGAAAAGAAAAGAGATCTGGAGAATGCCACGCAGGCATATGCAGAGGGGTCTTTCCACTGTTAGGTATTATTTGACTTTACCTGGGCACTGTCCAATTTCTGAAGTCCAGCAAATGCCCCAGATGAGATCCTTCCTTAGATAACTTTTACAGGAGATACACAGCCTTGAAAAATAAAGACTGCCATAATTGAGAGGTGTCTACGATGAATCCTCTCCTAGCACTTTCTTCACTGACAAGTATTTTGGGAGCTTTTCTCTGTGGAAAATGAGGAGTACTAGAGAATGCATTATAGTTGTTGAATGCCTATTATAACACCAATTTTAGTTGAGTGCAAGAAAGAGAACCTCTTCCAGCCATCAAGGAAATCACAAACTAGGTGAGAAAGGAGTAATAGTCATAATAATAACAATACTAATAACATCAACAATAATAATAGTTGTCATTGTACTTGCTGCTTGCTGTGTTTCTGGTGCCAGGACATAAATGTCCTGGGTGTCATATTATAATTTTCACAAGTCTTTAGATACTGTTTGTGTCCCCATCTTACAGTTAAAGTAGCTGAGGCAAAGAGAGATTTAGTAACTTTCCTATACCAGCTTGCTAGTAAGTGGCAGAGCCAAGTTCAAAGGCAGAAGATTTGGTCTGCTGGCCTGCCTCCTCTTGACCACAAGACCACACTGCTTCTCAAGGACATTGTGTTGGTCCATTCAGACTACTGTCTCAGCATACCCTAGACTGGGTAATTGATAAACAACAAAAATTTGTTGCTTACAATTCTGGAGGCTGGGAAGTCCAAAGTCAAGGCACCAGCAAATGTGGTATCTGGCAAAGACTCACTTCCTGCTCTATAGATAATGCCTTCTTGCATCCTCATATGGTGGAAAGGACTAATAAGCTCCCTTGGACCTCTTTTATAACTTCAGTAATCCTATTCATGACAGCAAAACCCTCATGACCTAATCCTCTTCCTTCAAAGGCTCCACCTCTTAATATTTTATTGTATTGGGGATTATATGTCAGCATATGAATTTGGAGGGAGACATAAACATTCAGACCGTAGTAGATGAAGACCTTGACACTGCTCACAAAGACCTATAAAAAGGATTTGGGGTTCATAGAGAAGAGAGTAACTCGTGGAAGAGTCAAGAAGGACTTCTCAAGCAAGATGACATTTCAGGAGACAGAAGGTGATCAGTCTAACAGTAGAAAATGAAATCCGCAGTAGAAAACAACATGGAAAATTCTGTTTTTAAATTACTGTGTTGGAGAGTGATTTAATATGGCTATGTTTTATGCCAGATTTTTTTAAAAGCCTTTCATGCATAAAACTATAGTGATCTATTTAGATTCTTTAAAATATGTGCACATATATATGCATGAATTTCATTATGTGGATATGTAAATTAATGTATTGGGTGAGAGATTATGTTTTAGAATATAAGTGAAAAACCATGTTATTATTAACTTTAAAGAACAATCTAGTTTTGGACATTGTGGCAGTTGTTTTTAATATCCACAAATCAGCCGAATTAGGAAACATAAACTATATGTTTGTACTTCATATTTAGAGCTGTACGAGGTCAGCCTCTTCCTCCAGAGGCAATGCCGGATGATGGTTGCTTGTACAGGGCAACAGTCCAACGAAACAATTAATCCAAATCTCATTCAGAGATGAGAAGCGACTCATTTCATTCACTTATTCATTCATTTTCACAGACTCATTGACTCTTTTACTCAACAAATATTTTTTGAGTAGTTCCTAAGCCCTGTAGTTGGCTGTGGGGTGGCCTGGCCAAGACGCATGTTAGCCAGAGTAGAAGAGGCAAGAGCTGGGTCTTGGTAGCCAGGCTGAAGGGATAAAGTATAAGGTTGGCCATTACAGAAGAAAGTGATTGGATATCAGCCTAGACTAGAATGCCCAAAGGAAAGTACCAAAGCATCCCTGATCCAGGCCACTGTGGATGTCAGAAGGGGTGGAGCTTTTGGCATCTCATAGGGAGTTCCCACTTGTGACACGTGATAGTTCTGAATGGTCCACATAATTAAGGCATTGATTAATTCTAAATGAATCAGGGGGAGGGAGATGGAAGTGATTAGATAGGTTGTTTCAGTTGTAGTCACATTAGCAATGGGGTTCAGGAAGGGCTCCCATTCTGATGGGAGCTTTGGATTGCAGAAACTCTTCCCCCTGAGCCTAGCATCCATCACAGAGCTTGGAAATATGAACTGGAGTTTCATGAGCAATGGGGAATCAGAGTTTGCTTCTTAATAGGTTACTTGATACTGGGTTTGCAGCAACACATTTAGATTGGCAGCAACCTCCCTTCCATAGTTGTCAGGCCTACTCTGTTCTAGGCACTGAATGTACATTATTGAATTATCATAGCAACCCAGCAAGGTTGATGCCATTATCCCATTTTACAGATGAAGAGACTTAGCCAGTGAGAGAATCGGGTTTCAAACCCAGAGTTGTCTGACAGCAAAGCCCACATTCTTCCTAGTTTACGATGCTACTTCTCTTGAGCCAGCCTGAGTCTCAATCACTTGCCAGAGAGATTGATTCAGGAATTTGTCAGGGATAGCCTGAAGTTTCAAAGTCTTCAGCCAGTATCTGAGCAGCTCAGATGGAAAAGGCTGAGACTCACACGATGCTAAATGTAATAGACATGAATGATTGAATGATTGTCCTAGTCACTATTAACCAAATGCTGGATAACATGGAGCACACAGTGACATTCAACAGAGTTAGATTCTCTGCCTTCTAGGATCTTTCAACCCAAGGTGCATATTTACTTGCTTGAATATTGAACTGTGAGAAGAAAAGTTGCTACGTTTGTGCAAGTTGTATTTATTATGGATGCTAAATTCCCGTAAATTACCTCAACCATCCCTAGAATAAAGTACTTTATTTTAGCCCAGGTGCCAACTGACTGACTGAGTAAATGAATGAAGGAATGCTTGCTTGCTCTTATAGATGAGCTCTTTTGCTGCGG
Organism: Sapajus apella; assembly: GCF_009761245.1. Classification (NCBI taxonomy): domain Eukaryota; kingdom Metazoa; phylum Chordata; class Mammalia; order Primates; family Cebidae; genus Sapajus; species Sapajus apella. Next base: position 1,202,587 of record NW_022436959.1, read on the forward strand.
GTAAACTCAAAGAAAAAAATATTTTTCCTTACCCCTTAAAGTGAGTCTACTTTGTTTTGTAGGAGGTAGCAATTTATAGACCTGTCTACACATTATTTTCTAAATCTCAAGTATTTTGGAAGAGCAGATGGGATACCATACTGTATACACTAATCATATATTTTGAAATGTATTTCTTTTTGAGCAATTTGGTGATGCTTTATTTAGCAAAAGCCCTTGAAAGTTTCAAAAGCAACAATCCAAAGAACATGAGTGGCTGAGAGCACAGTAGACAGACAGACCCTCTGGCACAAGGCTAATGCTTTTTAAAATGTGCTGTGGACCCTGGCCCTAGACCCTATTCTTCCTGCCCCTAGAGATGATGATATATGTTGTCACTGGAGGAGGGAGTGAGTGGATTGAGCCTGATTATTGGATGCTTTGTAAATCCCCTGGGTGACTGTGATATGCGCCCAGGGTGGAGAATCAACCTTCTATACTCATACCTCGGTGCTGCTCTAAATATCTCATTCTCTTGAGACTCATATTTTCACTTGTAAAATTAATAGGGAAACAAAGAAAAGGAAACCCCATCCTTTTTACATTTCCTAGGAGTCATAGGGGGAGCAAAGGGGTGTTGAGCACCTCCTATATTGCCAGAAGTTTAACTTATATAGATTTAGTTTAATCTGTACAAGAACTCAAGAAGTTTAAAGAATTAACAGGCCCTCAGATATGGAGTTGAGTTATGCATACTGCTTAGTTCATAGCTTATTGTCATCCTAAGGCCAGGCAAGGCTCTCCCCTTATTTGGTTATTGTTTCTCTTCAACCCCTATTCCCCACACCCATTTCCTTCCCTCCACAGAGAACCACCTAATATGCTAGAACTAAAGTGAATGTGTGTCTTTACAAAATACATATTATTTTGTGTGTGTTTGTTTTAATTTACATAAATGATAAATCTCTGAAATATAAATAGACTGTATAGAAAGTAAGAATGCTTCTTATTTTTTCACTCAACGTGTTTCCAGATATATCTATGCTGTTGTATAAACTTCCCACATATGCATAGTATTTCATTGTCTGCGTTTATTCCATTTTGTTCATATCTTCCCCAGGTGATAGACACTCAGCTCCCTGCTGCCACAAAGAATTCTGCAGCTAACATCCTCGTTTGTGACCCTTGGGGACCTGTGTGAGAGTTACATCTGGGATATGTGTCCAGGAGTTGGATCCTGGGGTCCAGATATGATATACACCTCTTTAATTTCAGATTTTACTAAGAAACAAATGAGAGTTCCCATCTTCTTACATCCCATTTGGTATGAACCACCTTTTGAATGTTCATCATTCTGATGGCTGAGAGTGACATTTAATTGTTTTAATTCTTATACCTTGGATTGCTAGTGAGTTTGAGCATTTTTTCACATACTTTCTACCAATTTGGATGTTTCCTTCTGCAAATTGCATTTTTATATCCTTTATCGAATTCTCTATTTTTCTCATATTCTAGGTGCTAAGCCCTTGTCAGCTTCAGATGTTAAAATAATTCACTGCATTTATAATTTGATAATTTATTAATAATTTCTTTTTTAACAAAAATCCTTACAATTTAATGTAGATAAATCCAACAATTTTTGTCTATGGTTAGTGATTTAAGTATCTTTTTTATGAAATAATTTTCTACCCAGAAGGATATTATTCCGGTTTTTGTGAATAAGGAAGTTATTCCTTATTCAGTATTATTGCCCACGGTCACGCTATTACTTAGCAGCAGGATTTGAAACTACTAATAATTACCTGTTAATAAATTAAAGCAGGTTATTCTCACTTTAAAAGCAGTCAAATATTATTTCCACTAAAAAGATTTCCTTTTACTCAGAGATCTCAGAAAAATTAAGATCTCTGAGTAAAACTCAGGAAATCTTTGAATAAATGCAGACAATAAATGCAGCTTCTATCAGTCAGATTCCACTGAATTTTCCTTTCTATCCCTAAATTCTTGCAAAGTGTCTCAAATTGCATTACAACCAGGCTGGTTGAAATTACAGCTTTGGCCTTCATTAAGCTAATTATCACTTCTACCCAAATTGACCATTTTGCTCCAATAACACTGTAAACCAGTCCTTCCTCTGTGATGTCTCTGCCTTGCCTAGGAAAGTATGATGCTGATGTCAGAATTTTCTATCTCCTTAGAGCAGGAGGTTTCCAGCTGTTTCTCTGAGGTGCTCTGGGATGTAGCTCAAGTGTCTAATAGGCAGTGTAAGAGGAATGAGGGTGGAAACTGGGGAACCAGAGGGAAGGCTGGGCACAGGCCCCCTCCTCAATTTAATGCACACAAATGTTTCCTTATTGGTTTTATACTTTAGGCACTATGTAAGTAAAATATATTAGAAAAGGGATTCTACTGCTAAAGGGAATGTGGGGGGCAGGGGAAGAGTTTGGAAGCACTGTCTTTAAAAACTAGACTACTTAATATAAACTGTATATATTTTCATCTCTCTGCTCATGTTACATTTATATAGTGCTTTACATTTGGAAAAACACTGGTTACATTATTTGAGTTTATAAAACTTGATAAGATAGGCATATCTATACCACTGTGGCACGGTTCCTCACAATTTAAGCTTCATATCACAGACCGTCCCAGCAGGTGGCCAAAGGGCTGCATCTCAGGAGTGTGGCGGGGATTATCACCGGCTTCGGTAGAAGCTGGACCTAGATGGTCCCTAATCTCCCTGCTTATGCAAAGATGCTGTGACTGAAAATGACAAGAGAGAAAAGTAACACCAAAAGAATGGACTAAACTTAGCCTCCTGCCTGTTGGAGGTAGGGAGGATGGATATCCCATGTTTATTGAACACGTGTTCTGGGATAGTCATCCAGGGGCCTCCTTCCACTGAATCCTTACAGCAACCCTGGGAGGGAGGTATTGCTGAATCCATTTTAAAGGTGACAGAACTGAACCTCATAAAAGTAAAGGGAAAAGCTTAGATTTGCTCCCTGAGCTCACCAGCTCCCAAACCACTGTGTGTTCTTTCCACTCATAAGGACGACCCCAAATAAACACCACATCAGTTGGCCATCCAGAACCTTATTTAGGCAGTGGCTGTTTGGAGAAGGAAGTTCTTTTTAAGTACTTCTGTCTTACACGGGGCATCACGTTGATGCCTGCATCTTTTTCAATGCTCACCTCCTGCTTGGGGGTCAAGCCACATCATCTCTGGCTTCTGGGTGCATTTGTCCTCCTCAATGATCAGGTCACTCACTGTGACTCAGCTGTTAGCATCGCTCCTGCTTTGATATCTTAGATTGCTGACATAAACCCTTGCTATTCTTACTTTGCCTCAGAAAGGAAGATTGAAAGACAGTAGACCAGCCTCCTGGTTTACCAAGTTGTTGATTCTTCCTGGCTTTCTCCATTCATTCATGAATTCTTTCTGGCTGGAAGAGATGTGTATGGCTGGAAAGCTCTTTGTGGTAGATCCATCTCTGAGGCCTGGGTGGGGGCTGAATATGATCGCAGCTTTGAGGATCTTTGCTTTCTGTTTTCTGACTGGAATCTTTATAGTATGAAATCACTCTTTCCCTCTCCTATCTTAGATAAAAGAATAAACATATAGAATAATGTGGCTGAGAAAGTTTGTTTCAAACATGCCTATATTATGAGTAGTGTTCTGAGCAAGACAGAAAAGTTACCAAAATAAATGCAGGTAAGCTTAGCCTTTTACTAATAGAGCCAATTGTTTAAGAAACCACTTTGTTAGCACCAGGCACAGTGGCACCTGTAATCCCAGCTACTCGGGGCTGCGCAGAAAGATTGGCTCACTTGAAGCCACAAGTTCAAGACCAGCCTGGGCAACATAGCAAGACCCCCCGCCCCCATCTCTTAATTTTTTTTTTTAATTAGCAGGATGTGGTGGTGCACACCTGGATTGCTTGAGCCCAGGAGTTCAAGGCTATAGTCAGCTATGATTGTACCACTGCACTCCAGTCTGGGCAACAGAGGGAGACTCCATCTCTTCAAACAAACAAACAAACAAACAAAAAACTGCTTTGCTAAATGAAAGCTGTATGGATTTCACAATATGAATTTCTGAATTTCTGGAATCTTGCATTTTATACCAGAAGGCAGTTTAATTCCAAGTGCCTGATCATTCTAAACCAATGGAGAGTTAAGAATGTACATTTATTTCATATAGTACTGTACATTTTGCAGAGTGCTGCCATATGCATGATCTGTTTTACCTTAATTACTCTATAGGGGAAATTTTATCATCTCTATTTCATATACACAAACTAAGGTGCAAAAAGCCTTAAACTTTCTAATATGGCACCAGTTTTAAAAACAAAGGACATTTTGCAGTCGCCTATGCCTAACACATACAAGTAATGTATTTCTTTAGCCACAAACAATACTAAGTTGATGAAGAAATAATATACTTTGGGACAGCTGATTTATGTGAATTGTCATTCAGCTGACACTCAGGTCAATATCAAGGAGGCTAGATTCACAGAGTTAAGCAGAACTTCATATTATCCACATGAAGCTTGGGCTCTTACTGTGAACTGTTTTCCTTACCCTTTCCTTTCAAGACAGCTTCCCATAACTAGCTACCACTGGCCAGTTTCAGTCAAAGCCCCAGAAACTTTCCGGAGGTAGAAAAACGTGCATGTTCACAGAGTATGGCAAAATTTCAGTTTGTTTGTAGAACTTCTAATTAATCATCCTTGCTTTAAATGGGACATGGAGTTTTAAAACTCCAAACAAATCTCTACACTGCCAAGTCCTATACCGAGAGACCATCAAGGATCCTATCCCACTGCTGTATGATTGGAAGATTCTAGCTAGGACCACATGCTTTGTTATCAGCACAAGTCAGAAGATTAGCAAACAATTGCAGTACCCAGAAACTATAGCATAGGGACCCATTTAACTCTTGTATACATCACTCAAAACCTTTTCCTCATGACCTTCTGCTTTGCCTGTTTCACAAACTCCTCTGCAAACTTTCCTCCAAAGTGCGGCTAGCAGAACACATGTTCAGGCTCTGTTATTATTTATTGACTTATATGTGGCCTTTCTTGTCCCAATTCAATACATAAGGCAAAGGTTCTACCATAAGGACAGTAACAATGATGAACACACACTTGATCTTCCACTGTATCCTTGGCTTCAGTGGGTCAAACTCTGTATGCAGAATTCAACTCACTTTTGCTATAACAGAAAAAAAGTTCTATAATTTTCACCTCCAAATTTTGACTCTTTCTACAAGTAATTTTCCATGAAACAAACTTATGAAATAGATTTTATTCCTCTATCTAAGCTTGTTGACATTCCTCTCCTCTAATACAATAGCCTTTCAGATCAGCAGGGTCCCAAAACAGATACAGAACTATATTAAAGTTATCTGTCATTAATATGTATTGGGTACTTGCTATGTACTAGGTTTCCCTCAAGGAATCCAGTCTAATGAATGTGGCAAATGTGAGTTTATAAATTACACGTAGTATAATTAACATAGCAACAGACCCAGAATGTCATGTTGTACATGCTCCACGGTTCTTTATCTGAAGGGGCGAGTCATTCCCTTCTCAGGGCACTACCACTCCCGAGAAGTATGCTAAGTGCTTTGGAGATGGATCCTCAGGTAAATCTTGATTTTGAGATACTTTCACAGCTGCACAAAGATACACAAAATAAGCTTTATAGGGGAGGTAGAAGCGATATGTGCCATACATATACAGAAAAACAAAGAGAAAACTAATGTTTATTGAGCACATACTGTGCACCAAAAATTATTTTCAACACTTTCGCTTACATTATCTAACTTTATATTCCTAACTGTGCTTCAGGCAGGTATTATCTTCAGTTTACAGAGAAGAAAATTAAGGTTCAGAGGTAATAAATAACCTGCTGAAGAAGTCTTTGTTCCTAATACTATGCGATTTTCACCCTCTATCGCTAAAATGCCTTATAAAAGATACCAAAATAATAAAGTGAGAAAGAATATGACCCACTTAGTTTCAGTTTTTTCTCAATTTCATTGATCTCTTTCCTCCTGCCCCCTACAGGTAAGTAGATACCTGGAACATACTAAGTGATTGGCCCTTAGCAGCTTTAACTATTATGGGTATTCTGGTAATTTCAAAAATAAATCCATTTGGATGTGGCCCAGCAACTCCCTCCTGTCTTTCTCCGGTGATTTATACAGTCTCTGTTAGTGCTCGTGTTGGAGATAATTAACTGTCCTGCCTTCCTAGACTGACTTTCCATAGGTATGCCATCCTAAGCATGGGCATTCTTTAAGGAGAGTTGGGCGTGGCAGCACCTTTTCTTGTAATCAGAGCCTCTCATATCCTTTTTAACACAACCACTGACAAACTCTATAGTGTCTTTTCTTAGGTGGGAATTATTACAGCTCTAGTACATCTATTCAGCATCTCAGAAGTTGCTGGATGTACTCACTAAATGACCCAGATTTCATCTTTCTCACAATTTAACATTTTAAATAAATGCCAGCAAGCTTCACCACATTGGAAAATTACTATATGTCTGAAACAACTTGGATATCAATATTTGTCATGCAGCCTTCCTTACTGTAACATCTAAAGCAATACTCATTTAGGTGACGTACATTCTCTGCATGGTGTTTACCCAATAGTCATCACTCATGTTTGCTCATGAGGTGTTGGGGCAACGAGCTGAGCTGCTGTATTCTCAGCTGGGCCTGGAGCCTGCTTAGTTTGGCACTGATTAATGATGTGTGGGGAGCAGGCAGTTTGCAGAGCCACCTTAGAAACCCAGTTAGCTAAAGACAAATAGCTGAGAGTTGGCTGATGGAAGCGAGGGAGGTGGGCTCTTGAGAAAGAAGAGTCGTTTTGAGACATATCAGCATGGCTTTTGGTGATCCTAACTAGTGGAAGGGACAGATTTCGCAATAGATGCTTTGGGTCTGGCTTCTTGGTAGGCACCCCTTTCACAGGATCAGGTCTAAGGCATGTTATTCATGTGTTCATATAACAGCGTTGTTTCTCTGTGCTTTGCGTTTCGCCATTTATAAACCCTCTTATAGACAATATAGACAAAATGTACTTATACCAGTAAAGTATCATGAGATGTTCGTTTGGAAGATCTTATGCCAAAAAAGCAAGCATTTACAGCCTTGCTTTTTATTTAGCAAGTGGATTTTACACTGCAAAAGGTTTTAATATGGCCCCATATAGTATTTATTTAGCGTTATGTCCTTCCTATGTCTCGTTTTTCTTTCTCATTTCATTCACCTATTGTGTTATGTAGGTTTGGCATCCACTTCTTTTCTCAAATTGTATCCTTTGTACTGTCTATTCTTTAGGTGGGGAAATGAGGAAAGGACACACTGATCTTGAAGCAGTAGAGATAATGTCTGAGCCCTGCTTGGGGCACCATCCTTTCAGTGGCATGGCAAAAGCAAGCATAAAATATTTTTTATTGGCCTTTACAGAATAGACGTCTTTCTCAACCCAGCACCATGTTGGTGGTTGCTCCTGGCAGAGAACACCTTTCTCTCTCATACTGTAAGTTCCTTTGGCAACTCCTGACCAGAGACAGTAGCAACATAGATTTCCTAAAGATAAATAACCCCTTGTTTAAAAGGCATTTTCTCACAAACTTACTCGAAATACTCAAGCCAGAAGTTCTAAGGATGTCCAAACCCATTTTGGGGGAAAATCGAGGTAAAAGAATGTGCTGAAGGTTACACAGGAACAGTAGGAAAAGAAAGGCACAAAGCTAGGGAGGCGCCTGGTATCCTCCTTATCTATTAATCTTTGACTGTATCACTTTGTTCCTCTGCTCCAAGAGCTTGCATTTCTAGCCCTCATTTATGTCTGGTCCCATCAAACCTCTTTGACCAACATTCTCTCTTTTAATCCTTGCCCCATACTGTAAGGTCTGCACTGTATACTCCATTTATTGGGAATCTGAGACTTAGGAACTTGCCCAAGGACTCACAGATGGCAAGTGAGCAAGCCAAGAATTTGGAATCGGTTCTGCCTGATTCCAGTGCCCGCTGCTTTCCTTCCACCTTTCACTAAAGCCAAACTGAACTTCAGCAGTGGCCTTTCCATTGACCTGCAAAGTTCTAACCACTCCCCTTACTCTACTTTTTAGACTGAGATTATACCCATCCTGCAGGACCCATCAGAGCCTGCTTTGTTCACTTAGTGTTTCCCAACCACCCTGAAATGGAAGTGGTCTTTCCTTCTTTGAATCACATGGCACTAGAGCCTGTTCATTTGGCGCTAGTGCCTGCAAAGCAGACAGCCTGGAGCAGGTAGAAGTAGGGAGCTTTAGGTTAAAATCTCTGCTCTGCCACTATCTGGGGTGTGATTTTGAATAAGCCACTTAATTCTGTCTTGTCAGATGCATCAACCTGACCTCTAACGTCCAGCTTAGCCAAAAAAACCCAGGATTCTAAAGTTACTATATTATTACTAATAATATTGTGAGTGTGAGTTGAGTCCTGTACCAATCTGTGCCTCCCTCGCCCCTACTTTCCTGCTATCTATGCCCACCTCACCCCTCGTTTCCTGCTGTCTATTCAGTGACTTATGCAGAAGGGACAATGAAGTATTGATGAGAGACATTTTTTGGTCTTCAGTTGTAACTCACTCCCATTTATTTGTTTGTTTATTCATTCGCTCACTTATTCATTTATTTATTGCTGGCATATAACTTTTCTGTTACTTCCCAAGATTCTTTCTGAGATCTTCTGGAGACCTCACTAGTACTTTGGGACAATATAGTCATTGGTTTGGAATTAAATCCTTGGAGAAAAGTACTTTCCATTTTCTTAATATAACTAAAGCAGATAAGGAAAAGTCACTCTTACAATGTGAGTTCTCAGAAAACAAAACTTAGGCAAATAACCCATAAACACTTTGTAACATTTTCAGCATTACAGGTTTTCCAGCATTTAATCAGTCCTTGTTACCTGTATGTTCAAGCCCGGCTGGTAGTTGCCAACCCGCACATACGAAGAAAGAACCAATTCATTTAAATAATCGAGTTCATACCGTGTTCAATGGCGCATGTCCTCTTTTGCTCCTAAAATCTTTGATCACTATTTAGCTTCCCCAGGTCCTCAGGCATTCATTGTAGGAGATGGCAGTTCTGCCTACCCCATCAGCAGACATCAGTTTGCAAAGCAGAAATCATCTTTGTCCCTTCTACCCCCAGCAAATTCCCTGGCTCCCAGTTTTCACCTGTCAGGTGTTCATGCTAATTCCAAGATTCCTTTATCACAATTATAACAGAAGTAAAATTCTCATGGTGGATGGATTTCATTTATAATAAACACCTTTCTTGTTTACTTACTACTTGAGTGCTTACTTCCCACTAGGAGCTATGCATTACTCACTCATCTTTTCACCAACTTAGTGCAGTAGCAGTCATTAATCATAGGTTAAAGTTAAAAACATTTTTCATTCAACTCTCACATTCTGAAGTCAACTTTGGCACCATGTTTCCATTGTAATAGTTTAAAGCATATGCTTTCTAATTACAGAACTTGGATTTAAGTCTCTCTTCTGCCATTTACCAGTATAAATGCCCTGAGACTTGGTTTTTGCAACTGAAAGAAAGGGATAGTGCCATTTGGTAGGATTCTTGTGACGATATAATGAGTTTAAAGATTCCAAGCTTACAGCACTGTGCCCATGCTTAGTAAACACCCAGGAAATGCTAATAGTCAGCATTCTGTTGCCTCTGGCAGATAGGAGGTGCTTTATATGCACCCAACTCACTTGATACTCAGCCTAATTAGGTGGAAGAGAGGATGAGTATGGAATTCGTTTTCAGTTTTTAAACATCTCATTCTTGAATTTTCTAATTCAAGAATTAGAATGTATGGTGAGGTCCAACATAAGATATATGCCCTTCTGAAATAAGAAGTTGAAAACTGCCATTACACTATGTAATTTAAAATTTATTTTTGAATCTTGTTTTGATTGTCACTTTACATGATGCATGCCATTTTTTCCCTTCTTTCACACTGTCATTTAAAAAAATGACAAAACTTCACATGGCATTGGCTCTGCTACATAACAAAACTCTAATACGAATTATATCCTTTTGGAAATCATTTTGTTTGTTTTTAATGAACAAGTAGCAAGAACATTTTTTATTTATAAATAAACATTACTTCTAAAAAATTCCTCAGTAATTTCATACAAATTATAATTCTAAGAAAGTTCCTTAGACATTGATTATAGTCAGAAATCTACAAAATCACTGAAATTTGAAAAGAAGTGGTTGTGCTCAACATCATTAGGTCTAGAATTTGTTCACTATTTCAGTTATTCAACAAACATTCAACAAACTCCTTTTAAGCTGAGTGCTTGGCACTGTCCTAGGACCCATAACTATGTCCTTACCACAACCAGCCCATTATTTTCGGAGGTGTTAGTATTGACTTCAGTGGCCACGATGGGAAGTAACATAGAAATACTGTTTAGCTATTGGATCAAATAACTTTCACAAGGACATAAAACTGAACACAAGTTCAGGCCCTGAAAAAAACTTGGATTAGTCCTCAAGGAAGTCTAGTTAGTACGTATTAGGACTTGTAAGAAAACCTGATTCAAAGTTATTGACCAGTCCTATGTGTTAGGTAAGATTAACTAGTGCCCACCAACGTAAGAGATGGAGGATGGTGCCATTGTGAATGCCAAACTCAGTGGATTAGTGGTGGCTCCTTGCAGACAGAGCCCTGGTTCAGCCAAAAAAGAAGTCCCGTGATAGATTATTGATGTCTGCCACTGGCATGGGAGAGAGCAGTGGTGGGATATGTGCCACATAATTGTCATCTATGCTGTGTCCTCCAAAGGACTCATCAGTAAGGAAAAGGACTGCATTCAGGTGAAAGCATGGCAGACCCAGCAGATTTCTGGAAATCCATAGGAATAGCTGGTTTCACAGCTGTGAGAGGTAAAACAGAGGGGCAGAAGGGAATAGAGATAGAGAAACCCAAGTACCTTTTCAGATCTCACTTTGGCTCATTGACTTCACAAAACTGAGGAACTGTCCAGGTTTTGCAGAGTCAGAGTCAGGGCACTCTGGGCTGCTTTAGTTGTCTGAGTTTTGTAGCTGTAGTGGATGACAGGCTCCCCTTTAAAGATAATGAATGGATCACAATTACTTTACTTTGGAAAGCACTCTTCTGCCCTGGGACACTGTAGTAATCAGCCATAGAAGAGAAAAGGCCTGGGGATTTATGAGGGTATCCCAGTTTTCAACCATCTGGGAAAAAAATACAGTAGGACATTGGTACAGCAGTGTGTCAACCAGAGTTAATCTGTCATTTCTCCTCTCTCAGCCCTCTTTCCCTCTGCTTAAAACTATCACAAAGATATGTCTCTGGCCTTCATGAAGACTTGCCAGAATTTTTTTTTTTTTCACATAACTCTAGAAATACAATCAAGTTGACCTTCAGTTTTCCGGGCTGAAGGGGAGATTTTCCAGATATGAGGGATTTTAAAATTCAGTAGTCATAAAAAGACAAATGAAGCATGGGCTCTTCCTTTAAAGGGCTCAAGGTCCTACTGGGGAGATGAGTAATGAATAAATAATTTCACTGCACTCTGAGAAGTGTGGTTGTTAAAGCAATAGGGTAAGAATGGACATATATTTCTAAGAGCAAAAAACAGTGGTATACATAATAATCACTTTGTTTTCCTGACCCTAAATTGTATTGATAGAAGTATTTACTAAGGTCTACTCTTATAATTTGTTTGTATGCCAACTTTCTCCTAAGTGCCTTTTTTTTTTTTTTTGAGGTCTTGCACTGTCACCCAGGCTGGAGTGCAGTGGTACCATCATAGTTCATGGCAGCCTCCAACTCATGGACTCAGGCAGTCCTCCCACCCTAGCCTCCTGAGTAGTGAGGACTACGGGCCTTTGTCACTGCACCCAGCCTCACCTAAGTGCTTTTGAGTTTCCCAGGGGTGGGCACTGGGCTGGTTCTTCTCTCTGCTGCCAGCACCTCCTCACCCAGCGATTAGCACATATTAATCTTGGTAAATGTTAGCTGAGCGAATATAGTCCTGAGTATACTTCTAATGCTTCTAACACAATACCAAGCATCAACAACTTATTAGATAAAATGTAGACAGTCAAAACATATTTATTATTACAATATTTCATTGATAACTTAGCTGAATTTATTTGAAAACTAAAATGCACGCCCTGGTGTTTTCAATTTCTCACACTTGATCTTAGCCAAAAGGCCAAGAAGCGATAGTGTATTTTCAATTTCTCAACAAGAATGGACCACTTAAAATGTGGCACTGTTATTTTGATCTGTGCTAAAAGGGCGAAAGCATAATATTTTCTTGTATATATCACAGAGCCTTGACGAGTAGGGTCTTAAGTTCAACTTTGTGGCCACCTCCACTGCCCAGTCTGTCTGCTGAGGGAAGTGCATGAGCAGTTTCATTTTGGTCGATTGTGCTCTCCACCCAGGTGACTTGTTGGAGTGGCCTATGATTTCCTCTGAGTTCAGCAGCCTTGCCTGATGGCAGAGCTGTTTTATGGGAACCAGATCTTGCTTTTCCTACCTCATTTCCCCTGTGGTCTTGCATGAGCAGTCGGCTTAAGAAAAGTTTATCAAATCTCCTTTCCAGAGGGGCAGGTTGTCCCATTTCATTTGTCACTATTTAACGGCTTATGCAAAACGTGCTGGCAGATCTAAATATGTGCGGCTTTGGATTTTACCCTTGATATGAGACAATGGACTTCTCATTTATTTTTTTGTAGTTACTAATCTTGGAGGAGTTCAAGTCTAAGTTACCTGCATTCAATGGTATTCCTCTTCTCCATCTTCCTTTTAGCTCATTCATTCATTCATTCATTCCACAGATGTTTATAAAACTGTTATGAAATACCAGAAACAGAGATGAATTGGGTAAAATCCAATATTCATAGACATTAAGGAGAGATCACCACAGTGACCATTGACTCCTTCTTTTCAGGCCTTACCAATGAGTTGAGTGAAGAAGGGACAGTGATTGAGGTTCAGACTTACTGGTAAACACCCCGAATGTTGAAAGGGATGCCTTTGGACATCATTTATTCATTAACAAAGACAATTAGGATTTGCTAACCATTTGTAGCATCTTGTGTTTTGGTGTCATGATTGTGTAACTTGGAAAAGAAAAATCCATCCAGTCTCAGTTACTTCTTCAATGGAGTTCCTCCCCTGATTTTGGGGAGCTCCCAGTGAAGTGAATCCACCACCCCTTCCCCCATCAAGGTCAGGCAGAACTTAGCTGCAAGAAAGCAGCACCCTAGGAGTTACTCCATGTAGTTTAGGAGACCTTCCATATGGGAGGGTCATTCCTTGTAACTTCAGAAGGATTTGTAAAAGGCTTTATTTTGCCCCATATTTGGCAACATATGGATAAATTTGAGCAGGCATTTGAAAAACCAACAGTAGGATGATTATTAAAAATTTATAGCCATTTTCTCCTAATCCTGTTGGTGAAAGAGTTTTCCAACCTTCTTTAGAGGAAATAACTCTATTTATTTCCACTTTTCCTCCACCCTGTCTCTTCAAGGTCACAGGTTTTGAACTGACTTGCTTGACATGTTGTTTATTTAAAGCTGCAGATTAAATGGCACCACTAATGTGATTTGCTTGGACTTTGCCTGAGGCAGGCTCCATCAGACACTGGTGAAAATAGCTTCCTGTTGTCCAACCAGGTCCTTCGATTAGCTAACTAGCAAATTTAACCCACTTGCTGTATTTCAGTTTGACTCTCTATTTCATTGGGGAAAAGGAGCTTTGTCACACGACTGTTTGCTTCTTGATCTCTCTCATCTCAAAAGCAGGCTGCAAAGAGAAAGGGTGACCCAAACCTTACCTCTTCTGTCTCCTCTTTGGGATCAGCTCCCTGCAGATGATAAAGAAAGTGAGAAGGATGTTGCATGCATAAACATTGCTCTTCAACTGAGCACTAATTGAGTTTAAGATGAATTGCTGGTTAATGGGTTTACTTCTTTTTACCAGCTATAAAGATGCCTTGAGCCTTAAATTAAAGTGATTTCTCATGAGGTGTAGGGCCTTTATTCGTGGCCTGTGTCTGAGTCTTGGGAATGGGACATTGCCCAGTGAGCACCTGTGCTGAACTACAGGGTAAGGCATTGCATAACCAGTTATTTAGGGGCTAACACCAAGGCCCTCAACACTCCCATTTTGGATTATGATCAGATTCTCAGGATGTGTGAAGTGGCCTGAGCACCGCTATCCCCCTGCCATCCATTTCTGTTTCATTAGAAGCTACAAACCTAAGCAAGGCAGTGGCAGTGCTGGGAGCAGCTCCCTTCCCAACTGCTTCAGTGCCATCTGTTTGGCTCTCGAGGCACATTTGAAAAGTCACCTTTTCTACTTTCATCACAGCTTGTCCTCAGGTTCCCTGGGCACTGCCTGGACACTGCTAGCCACAAGCCTGCCTACTTAGGGTGGGCACACACTGCTGCCCAGTTCTGATGGAGCATCTGGGAACACTGATCATCACTGCTGCCCAAGGAGGTATGGGCTGCTTTGGAAGATGTTGGCTGCCCTGGCTAAAGGAGGTCCCTACACAGTGCCTGATCCAGGTAGCCTGATGCCCTCCATGTGCCTCTCACTGAGGCAGCCCAGGGAGAGAGGTCTGGCCTCAAGTAGCAGGTGGTGTCTGAGGGACCTTCCCAGGCAGGCTGAGAGCAGATACAGGCCCCTGATCACCAATCTGACTGTCCCGAGTGAGAGTACCAATCCTATCCAAGCTGTCGGGAGGACTTGAAGACCAAGCTTTAGGAGAACTGTGGGCAGTAACGAGCTAAGGACTGGGCTCCTTAGGTGGCATCTGTAAGTCACGTTGGGCAGCATGGAGGGAAGGGTGCAGGCCCTTCCTCCCTTTTCCCTGGAACTGCAGTCTTTCCTCCTTCCTACCTTCGTGTGCCGCCTAATTCAGACCAGTGTTTCTCAACCCTAGCTGCACATGCACCTCCCCTAGAGAGCTTTGCAAAACATGACCTGTGTCCAGAACCCATTCCAGAGTCAGAATCTGAAGAAATGAGGCCAGGCAGAGACATCTTGTGGATTTTGTTATACTGTGAATGTTGAGAACTACTGATTTTAGAGAATATTTCTTTCTGGTAGTCATTTGGTGAGCCCATTATTTATAAATTAAACAGACACTTTCTCAATCATTACTCTGTGACTGAACTGTGCAGGCTGTGGAGATAAAATAGTAATAAAAGACGGTGGCTCATCCCTGTCATCCCAGCACTTCGGGTTAGGGTTAGGGTTAGGCGGGTTGATCATGAGGTTAGGCATGTGAGACTAGCCTGGCCAACATAGTGAAACTCCATCTCTACTAAAAAATAAAAATAAAAAAATTAGCCAGGCATGGGGGTGGGTACCCGTAGTCCCAGCTACTCGGGAGGCTGAGGCAGGAGAATCACTTGAACTAGGGAGTGGTCAGTGAGAATAATGTGAAAAAGACGGAACAGATATTCAAGAGGCGAAATCAACATCCCTCCACGCCTGAAAGCTCTGATCCTTGGAACAAAATTCCTGACTTTCATGAACGTACGTGTTCCCAAGCTCAGGAAGTTCCATTATTTTGATGATCGCTACATCATTTGCCGTCACTTACCAAAGACACCCTCAGAGTTACCTACAGTCACAAATCCAGATATATGGCACCCAGAGAACAAGCCTTGGGTTGTCAGTGGTTTGCATTCAAGAATAACTCAGGAGGAGTAAAATCAGTGGAGAAAGTTTCAGTCTGCAGTGTACCATTATTTTTCACAGTTCGTGTCACTTAACTTCACTTTTGATGTGGTGCACCGTAAGCTCGCATTGGTTGCATTGTGAAATGCCATCCTACAAAGGAAGACTTACAAGGACCTCACTGCCCACTTCAAGCACAACACTGGCTTTGGCTCTAAATTAGGTCTTATCACCCCTTCAGACACATGCTCCCAGGAGCTTAGAAAGCTCAGAGGGCCGTTAGGAACACAATGAAGAAACAGAGGCAGGAGAAGTTAATGACTTGCTGAGTTCCCTTACTACTGGATGCCAAGATTAGACCACACATCGTTTGTGAAATGCAGAGGAGCTTTTTTGCATTTATTAATGAACAAAGTGTTTCGAATTCATCTGATATAATTGAGGACACATGATGAAATTGAGAGGAGCCAGAGGTTGCACACCGGCTGAGCTGTGATTTCAAAGCAGTTTCTCTTCATTTATGTTAAGGCTGACCCCACAGGTTCCGGACCAGCAGGCCCTTCACCAGGGGACTGCAGTGGTAGAACCACAGTGAGAGGTGGGGCAGAAAAGAGCAAAGACAGGCAAGAGCATCTTCCAAGCACTGAAACCATTCAGGCAAGAGTTGAGAATACTGTTTGATGAAAACACCTCTCTTTAATCTGTCGGAACCAATTCTGTTTAATTTGTCCTGAATATAATCTTGATCCACCCTGCATGTATTATAAAACACCCAGAATTATCTTCTGAGGATGTGTTTAGTTGTTTGCAGGCTGTGAGGAGATGATGATGATGATGATGATGATGATTATTATTATTATTATTATTTTGGCTAAGATGTCCAGGACTGGGATTCAGAAGGAACCTCATAACATATTGGGTGCAATGCTCTACATCTCTTAATCCTAATTAAAGATTATTACCCCTACTTTATAGATAAGAAAACCAAGGTTCAGAGAAGTTGAGTGATTTACCCAGCTTGTAAGTGACAGAGCCAGATTTTGAAATGACTTCTGCCTAACTATATATAAAGCCTGGTGGTGTTTTTCTTCCACACTAGGTATTGGCAAGCTACTGCTGCAGGCCAAATCCAGCCTACCACCTGTTTTTTGTAAATAAAGTTTTATTAGAACACAGCCAGGCCCATTCACTTATATATTGTCTGTTGTTATATAAGTTGCCATGGTAGGGTTGAATAATTGCAGCAGATGCTATATGGCTCACAAAGGCTAAAATATCTACTATCTGCTCTTAACAGAAATTTGCCAACACCTGTCTAAGCCTTACTGTCCTAAAATAAATTCTGAAAACTCAACTGCTCCTCCTTGAGCCCAGACAGCACCTTTATTTTCTCTCTCCTTCATTTTAGTATGCATGACACCACTCAGCACAATGTCCTACATGGATGTCCTGGCCTAGGTACTCTACCACCTGATCTGGCAAAACCGTAAAGTAAAACTATCATGAGTTTCCAGAAGCTGACCCAATTTTAAAGACCTCTGTAGGGAGATAGGACAGGGAAGGATCAATAATTGTCCCTGCCAGGTAAGCCATCAGTTTTTATTCTTACTTTCACACTTTTTCTGGGCAAGACCATTTCTCCACATTATATCCTTAGAGTGTAGCCCCGAAGTGATCCCTGGCCTCTGAGAAATTACTCTGCCCACACATAAGCACTTAGAGTTTTCCTTCCCCCAGACCCCTTTGCAGGTAGAATCTTTCCAATGGTTAGGTTGTTGTGAGCCTTCAGTCCTTTTGTTTTGTGTAAGGAACATTGCTGGGAAGAAAAATCGTCCAGCAATAAAGTCTCCCCCACGAGTCATTTTTAGCTAGACTATGTTGGCATCTGTTTTTCCTAAGACAGCCTTTTCTGTCACTGTGAAGACAAATCAATTTAATGGACACCACCAGTTGGAGGTAAATTGTACTTTTTTTTGGTAAGTACTGACCACCGTTAGTGGCAGTGCCCAGTAGCATACACCATTGTACCTTTTCCAGAAACCCCCCTCTTGGCTGTACATCTATCCCCTTCTAGCTGTGCCTTGGAAGGAAACCCTAAATGACCTCTGGAGCCCCAAGACACCATCCCACAGTCACAGGCTTTATACTTGGCCTCTTGAAAATGTGCTTTATAAGCCTTGTCAGCAGCCTGTTAAGGACTCACTTGTTGTTTCTATCTACAGAAAAACAGTGAGAGCCTCAAAGCCTTTGACATAGTTCATGCCAACCATATTATACTCTGGGATATATTGTGTTATGTACTATGGGCCATCGTACAGGTAAGAAATAGTTCCTGCCCTCCAGGGACTTATAATCAATAACTGGCTTCACTGCTTGCTGGTGATACAACAAGACTCGCTGGAAAATGTAGATGCTATATGGAAGACTCAGAAGGGGTGCTGGATGTTTGCTGAAATTGGTGGTTCTCACACTTGATCATGCATTAGAATCACCTAGAGAGCTGTTAACACAGATTGCTGGGTGCCACTCTTAGCATTTCTGATTCAGTAGCTCTGGGGTGGGCCCAAGAATTTGCATTTCTTCCAAGTTGCCATCTGATTCATGTGTGGCCCAAGAATACCCTATGTAAAATATTTTTATAGGAGAAGCTTCTTGCATATTTAATTTTCTTCTGGGAGAGTAAGGGAACTGACATTTGTTGGGTGTCTCAAATTCTATTCAGTATATTAGGGACTTTGGCTATTATATCTTCTTTAGATTTCACAACCCTGTGAATTTCATATTATCACTAGCACTCTACAATGAGCAAACTAAGGTTTAGGAAGAGGAACTTAGGTTTGCTAGATATCCACTGTGTACTATAAAGGGTGTCGGGCATTATCCAATTTACAACTTTTTTGAATTCTGAATGATTAGCACTCCTAGTCTAGGAGTGGTAAAAATGTGTAAAGGTGGTAAAAATGAGTCTGAGAGAGATTGAGTATTTTGAGGAAGGTCACAGCCCCAGGAAACATGCAGCCTGGATTCAAAATTACATGTTGGGTTCTAAAGGCTAAGAAGCCATACTGCAGCTAGTACCTGTCCGTTTGCCAAAAGCTACTAATGTGGACTCGAAAAGCATATTTTCTTTCATGCTTGAAGCATGTACTTCCTACCTCTTTTCCTTTGCTCATGCTGGTCCTTCTGCCTAGAATTCCCTTCTCCTCTTCTTCACCTGAGTAACTCCCATTCATCCTCCAAGTCTCAGCAAAAATATTGTCTCAGTCATGCAGACTACTGTAACATCCCCTCCTTACACCAACTAGTGCAGGAATAATGACTATTTCGTAAGTGTTCCAACAAACTTTCTATTATCAAATTTCTTCACAGACCCCAAAGTCCTCTGGCAACATATCCTTAGTTACAGAAACAAAAAAAAATCCAAATTTTTCATTTAGCCATCAAAGCCATCCCCTATCTGACCCAGCTTACGTTTCAACCACATCTTGCAGCTCCACCTCATTTCTCCAACTAAACAAGACAGCTGCACACGCTTCCCCCTCATTTCTCTAACTAAACAAGACCTCAGCACATGGCTGTGTTCTCCTTCTCCCTCCAAGCCTTCGTTCAGGCTGCTGCCGTCACCAAGAATGGCCCCTCCCCTGCACCTCAGCCTGTCTGCATGTGGCCTCTCTACCAGCCCCAGCTGAAGTCTTGGTGCTGTGCCCTCAGCCCTTTGGGAGGGCCTCCATACATGTTTGTGGAGTGAACACCTGACCCCTTGCTCCCCTGTGCCATCACGTCTTCCCTTGAGTGAGGCAAGTATGTGTCTCCACTGTCCCAGGCTGAGAGCTCATCTGGCACAAGGCCACCAGTGTCTCTCCGTGCCTTGCACTGAGTGGGTACTCACAAAACATTTGTTAAAGAAATGAATAAATGATGATGGCTGAAGGTTGTGGGTTAAAGGCAGGATGAGAAAAGTGATTAGACCAGGAGCACATGGAGGCTTAGTAGATCTTACAACAAAATACAGGAGTGCATTTACATGACCAACAATGGGAGCAGGGGCATAGGTGAACTTTGCCAGAATGCTTGATTCCATTTAAGAACCCCCTGTGCTCACACCTTTAACCTGGTCTTCCAAGGAGCCAAAATGATTTATCCATTTGAAGTACAAATGTCTTGTAGGACTCTCACTTTTTTGTAATGTGTAACATTATTACAGAGAACAGGGACTAAGAAGACTCCAGAAACACACCACTGACACTTGAATGATGGGGCAACGCCAACCGCAAAGGCAGATTCTAAGAGCATGCTTTCTTTGATGTCTGTGGCAAAGCCGGTACTGTAACTAAAAAGTTTAATTCCATTGATTTTCCGATGCCTCCGCAACGCCGTCTGTGGGTTTTTCAAACAAATGGTAAAAGGTGTGATGTTTTCTAAAGAAGAGAGAATTAAGGATGGTGGTTGTGAATGTCTTGATTTAAATTGCACATGTGGAACAGTAACAGAGACATAAAGCTATTAGTTGTAAACCTTGTAGCTAAATTGCAAAGGTACAGAGGAATGCTTGACTCATACAACTATTTTGTTTTCTTAAAACAATTAATGATACCTTTGACTGAGGTTATTTTCTTTGACATGCAGAGTGACCATAGAACTTCTCAAGGCTGGTGCCAACAAAACTGTGAAGTAGGTGAAGCTGGTCTTTCACTCTACCAACCTCTGTCCTGTGCTTTATACCCACTGCTTACATCCCTTCCTCTGGGGCCAGGTACCTGCTTGTTCCTTCTCCCTATCAACCTAGTCTTAGGAAAAATCCTATACTTTCTTCAAACTGAAGTATAAGTGATTTGGGGATAATTTAAAGGATTGTTCTACTTATGTGTTCTTGCATCTAGCAGGGATCAAAGTCTTAGGCTAGAGGAATAGGGCACTAAGAGTGGATTTTAAGCATAATCTATAAGTAGGAGTTAAAGAGTTCCCCACATTCCATGAGGGATCATCATGATTTCCATGCCAAGGTACACCCATGAGCCTGTAAATGCAGGTGATTTTTCAAAGTCACTTATTGAATTAACTTTGCTATTTCCATCCAGCTTCCCTCTCCTACTCCTCCCACTCCCTGGATGACCTCAGCCCCACAGCTGGTCCTCCTCTTGGAATTCACCATATGTATTTGTTGGGACTCTTTGGTTGTAAGTCACAAGAACCAGCCAAAACATCATCCAAACCATCTTAAAGAAAAAAAAAAAGGCTTGTGTAACCAAACTACCAAATGCAGGGCTTGAATCGCCTTTACAGTTGAACAAGGCTTGACCGTTAACACTCTCACACACACACATTTCTGGTTTCTTCTGTTTGCTTCTACTGGCATTGGTATCTTGCCCTTTCCCGTATATGAAGGGACATCATGTTACAATTCTTAACTTGAGGGAGAGAGAGCATGCTTAAGGTCTGCCTCAAGACACATCAGAAAAGTTTGGGAAAGGATGCTCCTTGGTCAGTTGAGGTCACCTGCCCACTTACCATGCCCATCCCTGTGTCTAGGCAGATGTGGTGTAAATACTGTCATCTCCGTGACAGCCCCTTAAGAAACACATGACATGAGGGAATCACCTTCTCCATCTGTAAAATGAGAGGAGTGGAGATTGCTCTAAAACTCTTAGCTTTGACCTGATTCTATTTAAAAATCATATCTTTATTTTTGGTATTCTTATCACTGTATCTTTGTCTCTCGTCACGTTCAGCCTCCCACTAGAAAGCCAGATATCACTGAAAAACAGTAATGATCTCACCTCTGAGGGTCTCTAAGTGGGTAAAGGAGCACCCTCTATGGGACCCCTTATATGATACAGCAAAGCATTATAGTTCAACCTGGACCAAATTTAATCATCATTTATGCCGCATGATGTAAGATGGTCACGATTTCAGAATTTTTCAAGCATCCCAAATTTGACATTTTGCCTGAGTTAAAAAAAAAAAAAAAAAAAAAAAAGCAGATCTGGTGAAAGGTCAACTGGAAATTTGCCTGTATGATAATTATGCTGGGGGCGTGAAACAATACTTATGCAGTTGGCTCCAATTCAGATGCAGTCCGGGTTCAAAGCGACTGATATCAGTGGTGTTCCAGGCTATTCGTCTGTGTCCGTCCCCATGAAATGTCTTCAATGAAAAGCCTGTCTACCTGCCAACAAAGTCCATCAGTCTGTCATGTCTGTCATTTCTGTAATTCTAGTGTAATAACCCTTGGCCATGTTCACCTTTCTTATGAAACCATTAGTTCACAGAAAGCAAGAAATATATGCATATTTGTTCAATATCAAGTCTATGCCAAATCCATCCTCCTGGGTTACTTGGGATCCTAGGATTCAACTACATATGTGTGATTTTGGCCAAGTCATCAATCCTTTCTCAGTCTTTTCTTTTAAATAGTGGTGGTAGCACCTCCTCCACTGTATTGTAGGGAGAATTAAATAAGGTGGTAAACAGCAAACTGCCTAGTACAGAATTCAGCATATAGCAGGGGTACATCTGTGGTTTGTCTTATTTTTAAGTTCCCAAATGACACCAAGAATGGTGGCATGGGTGGCAGCATAGTACAGTGTTTACAATCTTGATATCCAGTCCCAACTCAGCCACTTAACAACCAATTGTATGATTTTGAAGTTTCTTAAAGTTTCAAAGCCTCAATTTCTTCATATGTAAAGTAGAGGTGATGGTAATAGTAACCTCATAGGTTTGAGTGGATACGGAAAGAAAACATAGATAAAGCACCTACCATAGCATCTGACACATAGATACCTATAAATGGTAACACTTGTTGCTATCATCTGTGATGGAGGGTGAAAAAAGAACCAGCAAGATCCCAAGTCTCTGGGATGCTTCTGTGTATTTTCTGGTCTTGTCCTGCTTTATGCATCCTGATGAAGATGAACCCACATTAATGGAGGCAGTGGTTAATTGCCTTCTCGTGGGCTAGCCCTGTCCTGAGGCATAAAATTACCATATTCTTCCTTTTTCTTGAGGATTCCAGTGGGATATGTCTGTTCTAATTTAATAAACCTCTTTTTTTAGTGCCTGGCTCAAAGAGGCAACACCACATGTACATTTCCAAATGCATAATTAGTATGAACACTCAGGCCCTAACTACATGGGGAAGGCAGTCTGGGAGAGAGGGGTATGAGTATCTGTTCATATTCATTTGAACCAGCGCCAACCAAACTTCCACAGTTAATTGTATCTCAGCGATTTTCTCCTGGAAAAAAATAATTACTATGCAGGGCTCTAGCTGTTGCTTGGCCTTCATTCATTCCTGACTCTTGAGTTGGCATTGTTTACAGTGTTGAGTCAGCAGCATTCACATAACATGTCAAGCGAGTGGAGTGCACCTCCCACCCAGAGCTTTCCCACCCCACCAGTTCCCCGTTAGTCAATCCATTTCCTTCCTTGTGTTCCAGCAATACAAGAGAAAATGGAAGATGGGCACAATGGAAGTTTACCCTTTGGAAAAGCACGCTCGAGGTTCATGCTGAATGTGCATGCAGAGGGGAACAGGGAAACAGGGAACCCTTGACTCGGAGACTTTCCTGAATGGGAAAGGTCAGCCCCCAGGAAAATGATGGTCTTCCTTTCTTCGCAGGTAATGCAGGTGGTGAAGGAGCAGGTTATGAGAGCACTTACAACCAAGCCTAGCTCCCTGGACCAGTTCAAGAGCAAACTGCAGAACCTGAGCTACACCGAGATCCTGAAAATCCGCCAGTCTGAGAGGATGAACCAGGAAGACTTCCAGTCCCGCCCGATTTTGTAAGTTACCCAGTATTGACCTCTATCTCCCAAAAGACTCTAACCTACTATTTCTAGAATGATCACCTATCACAAAGCTGCGCTGTGTTGTGAGCTCCTTAGGAAAGGTCAGCAGAAGACATTCCAAGGGATCTCCATTTAGTTAGGGGAGTCCCAGCAGTTCCTTGAGGAAGAAGGGCTGGGCTGAGTGGAGAGGGCCAGGGGCTGCAAGAATGAATCTAAACCAGGAGTTGGCCCAGTTAGTGACAAGTCCTCCAGGAATTTGTAGCTACAAAGTTTGGATCTTTTCCAACACTTGGCACATTTTTTTTTTCCTTTTGGCCCATAAAACTGCATTTCATGTGGGTCCCCTTTGAATAGCAAGACCTTCTGAGCCAGCCAGAGTGAGGTCCATCCATAATTAAAGCAATATGAAAGCGGAAGTGGCATGAGTCCAAATGACTGGGAGTGAGAGCTTGAGATGAAGAGAGTGATCTACCTCCTTTTGCCCTGTTGGCACGAGTTGGCATCGGAGCATGCTATATGGCCTTCATGACTATGAACCTACAGGCCTACCATGGGGAGGCAGCAGGCCCCCCTTTACAGGGCTTTGCAAGAAATTCCACTTGCAACCATTGCAAAATTTCACGTATTCCCATCTTTAAAATGTTCTGAACTCACACATGAGGGGTATTTTTCTTGCTTCATCTTTTCTTAGAACTGCCCTGTTTCTTTTCCCTTGTCCATTTCTAAGAGCTAGGTCAATTTCATTACCCTAAAGAGAAGAAAAATAGGGAAAGGCATAGGTTTTAGATGTTTATTCTCATGTTGTCCTCAGAAGACTGCATACAGCTTCTTCTGAGCTTTTGCATGAAGCCAACTTGCAACATAGTTGTAATTCTGAAGCCTATACTTAATAAGCTCCCCCACCACACACACAAGTACTCTCTCTGTTTCCGATTCTTTCTCTTTTTGTTTGTTGTTCTTCAGTATTTGACACTTATAATGCTTGGCAATTTGTAAAGCACCCTTCATTATATTTTATTTCTTCACATCCCTATGAGATGGGCAGGTCTCATTCCCATGCAAAGGCTAGGATAGGCAGGGCTTATTCCTATGCAAAGGCTAGTCTGGAGGGGTGAGGACCTTGCTAACAAGTGGAGGAGCCTAGACTAGCCTCAAGTCTAGTAACCCCTCAGCTAATAGTTGTTTGCCCTGCCTGAGCTCCTTTGGCATGTGAGAGACTGAAATGAGGTTAAAAAACTGCACAGGGCTGGGTGCAGTGGCTCATGCCAGTAATCCCAGAACTTTGGAAGGCTGAGGTGGGCAATCACCTGAGGTCAGGAGTTCAAGACCAACCTGACTAACATGGAGAAACCCTGTCTCTACTAAAAACACAAAATTAGCTGGGTGTGGTGGCACATGCCTATAATCCCAGCTACTCAGGAGACTGAAGCAGGAGAATCGCTTGAACCTGGGAGGCAGAATTTGCAGTGCGCCAAGATAGTGCCATTGTACTCCATCCTGGGCAACAGGAGTGAAACTTCATCTCCAAAAAAAAACAATTAAAAAAAAGTGCACAAGTCTAAAAGGGCAATAGCCAAGCTGTAACATCTACTGTGCATTTGTTTTCCAATCTCAAGAAGCACTGTTAGAAACTGTAGAGTAGACCCCAGCAGACTAGTTGGCATGAAGTTAGTCAGCAAAGGAGGGCAAATGCTTCCAAGGTGCTTTGGCTTCATCATTGCAAAACCTAAGTCATGCCTGCATGAGCACCAGCAAGCCTTGACAAGAGGCACTGCTGGGGTTTTGCAGTGGTCCTCATCCAGAAGATGGTAACAGCCAGAAACACCAAGCAGGATGCACTCTGGATAAGTCACTGGCTCCTCAGAGATGCAGTTTCTCACCTGCAAAGAGGGATGATGGCTTCTTGCCACATCCCAGGGCCTACAGTACACTGAATTTAATAACATGTTTCAGCAGATGTAAACATAGGACACTTTATTATGCTTTTGATAATGTCCTACAACCTAAAGGGATGCTTGAGGAATCACTTCCGCTAAAGCCAAGTGACTCTGAATTAATATTTGACCTTGACTTTGTTCCAAGTAAGAATGTTAACCTCACAGCAAGTATGAACATTTTACTCCTGCTTTGGCTTTATATCTTTACTTCCCAAGGCTTTGCCTGTGATGTTCTGAAGTTTCTTTCCCCTTTATTATAAGAAGTTCTTATCTGTGCATTTTCTAAGCAAGGAGAAACAATGCAAATATAAAGGAAATCTCCTGCATGGATGTAAGACATTTTGCATCATCCCTGGGCCATGGACCAAGAAGTACCATGGCCCATGGGAGTTCTTGATGTCTGTAGCCGCAGCAAAGTCACAAAGAGTGGTTAGGAGCCATAGCCTTTAAGCAGAAGGGCCAGGGACCAGTTTGATAATTACTCCAGCTTCTGAAACCAGCAGAGGGTAGCTGCAATATGTTTTGCCTATTACAGTGATGTGCTAGATAGGAATTCATTGTGGGGTTACCTGAAGTCTAACTTCTGCCAAAATGGCTCACACGATAAACCCAAGTCACCTAAGAGAAAGGAGTACATATGTACTCCTGAAAACTGTATGCCTGTTTTCATTCATTTGACCATGTATGCTTGTTTTCATTCATTTGTTCATTTCACAAACATATACTGAAAAACTTCTACATGCGAGGTTCTGCCCAAGGTGCTGGGGGAAAGCAAAGACCCAGAGACAGTGTCCCTCTGTTACAGGTTGGGATTAGGGTGGGGTATTTACCATAGACTGGGCTCAGTGCTTGGTTACGGGAAGAAAGAGCACAGAGGAGATGAATCTAACCCAAGCTGGAGGGTTAGGATATTTGAAGATGAAAAATCACCATTAAGGCCATCTAGTTCAAGCTTTCTATTTTTCAGACAGGGACAGCAACTTGGCTGGGACCTGAACACCAGTGGGGAATCCCACTAGCCATGAGGCCACCCTCCTGCCTCTGTATATGCCACACACAGCATGGTGGCAAACCTCAGCTCCATGCAGACCCCTTAAGCCACACACCCTGTTGTTATAAAATGATTATGTTTCCTGAGAAGAAAAATGTAAACTCCATGTGAATAAATATTTTGGGGGAATATATATTCAGTGGGTTGAAGCAGCTCTATTTAATTTCTTATCCCTTGACTAATTATTTCAAAGAGGAGGTATTTGTTATGTCCTATTTAGTGTAACTTACCAGGGAAGGTAAGTCCATCCACACAGTTAATCAGAGTTAATGGATATAAACTGCTCGAATAGTCAAAAAATCGGTCATCTAATACTATGTTGTAGAAGGGGAGACACAAGTACATACATCAGTGAAGCAGAGAAGCAAAATGTGTAAAACTTGGACCCAATTGGCTATCAGACTAGCCTGGGGTCATTTACAAATGTGACTCCGTAAGCAAGTTATGTAATTCATTCTAAGCCTGCTTTTTCTCTTCTCTGAAAATGAAGATATCAAACATGTCTACATCATTGGATTGTCACAAGGATTTGACGAAGTGATGCATGAAAAGCACTTAGCGTATGCCTGGGACATAATATCCACTTGAAGAAATGTTCTCTCTCATTAGCCCATAACCAGAATTTAACAAGTTGTGATACTGTTGATATGTAAATGATAAAACTGACACTGTGCATGTATTTGTATTAATATATATCTCTCCCTTATCTTAGAAAGTACAATAGAAATCAGTGAGAAAGAAAAGTAAAAACAAACAGAGCCAGGGATAAAGAAAAGCAAAATCAAACAGAGCCAGGGATAAAGCAGGACACCTACTCTGCAAATCTGCATCTTCGCTAAAGATCAGACACATGCTTCACTCAAAGCTTTCTCATAACCAATGCAAGAACAGTCTGGTCAGTTATACAATGTTCAGTGTTCCGACAGCTGGCAAATATCTAATGAGTGCCTGCCACATGCCAGCCACTATTCTATGCATTGGTAATTCAGCAGTGAAGAGAACAGACATATTTCTCTCCCCCACAGTGATTATATTTTAGTAGGGAGAAGACAGGCAATACACATGGTGAACAAGATGATAGCTTGTTAAGAGGGGATGCATGCAGTGAAGTCGCAAATCAGGATAAGGGAAATAGAGTGCAGTTCTAAATAGGTTGGTTAGAGTTGCTCTCTTTAATTAGGATGGTGCCATTTGATAGACTTGTAAGGGACTAAGGGAGCAGACCATGTGGGTATTTGGGAGAAGGGTATTCCAGGCAGAGAGAACCACCAGTGCAAAGACCCTGAGGTTGGAGCAGGTCTGGGTGTTTAGTGAATATACAGGAGGCCAATATGGCTGAAGCAGAATAACCAAGTCGGAGAGGGCAATAGGAGGTTAGACCAGAAAGGTGCAGGGAGCCTCATTTCACACGGCCTTGTTGGGGAGTCATTGGAGGGTTTTGAGGAAAGGACTAATGTGATGTAACTTAGGTCTTTAAATAATCCCTCTGGATGCTGTATTAGAAATAGGCTCTAAGAAAGCAAGTTTTTGGAAGCAGGGAAATCAATGGGAAAGCTATTTCAATAACTCAAGCAGGAGGTGATGAGAAATGATTATAGTGCACTGAAAATGACATCCATTTTGAAGAAAGGACAATGGTATTTCCTGATTGACTAGAAAATACCTAGGGGTGTAAGAGAAAGGGAGAAGTCAAGGATGAACTCAAGGTTTTGGGCCTTAACAACTAAAGGATAGGGCAAGTAGAGCAGGGGATCGGGAGTTTGGCTTTAGATATGTGAAGCTACGAGACATCCAACTAGACGGAGACAGATGAGCCTGGAGTCTGGCAGAGAGATGGACAGTAGGTAGTTGCTCAGTAGAGCAGACCCCAAATCAAAGAAGAAATCTCACCAGTGTAATGGTGCTGCCTGCCTTCTGTGTATGACAGTGGCCTCACTGGTCCTGATCTTGAAATTATTTTCCAGTGCCAGACTTTGAACTGCTCTTCACACACTCTTTAAATCCTCTTTCCTTTAATATTCTTCCTTTTATTTATTGGCAAGGCCTTTGGATAGAATGAGAAAGATATTTATCAAAGCAAAGCTACTAAACCTAGGACCCTGGCCTGACTGACCCCAAGCTGAGAATTTCAAAACCCAGTTATAGCCCATGGGGTTATTACCTGGCTTACCTCAGAGGACAATTGCTTCATCTCGTTTCCCTCATTGCCTAATCACAGTTTGGAGTCCTTCGGGCTTATAACAAAAAAAGGAGGTAATTCTTATAGCAGCAAACTCTCTTACTCTGATAGTACATCCTCAGAATATAGTTCCATGATGAAATGTGTTGTGACAGGCACCTCTGGGTCTTATACGAGAAAGTCATAAAGCATCAATTAAGATTACTTGGAATTCCTTCAGTTGTTTCCTTCCCTTGGTCTTTATCACTGCATCCTCCTCTCCATCTCTCCATTTTAATAACTCAACCCTGGCCTAGAAAAACTATTTATATATATATATATGTGTGTGTGTGTGTGTGTGTGTGTGTGTGTGTGTGTGTGTGTGTGTGTGTGTGT
>NW_022436959.1:1231668-1576181 GCF_009761245.1 Sapajus apella
TGTGTGTGTGTGTGTGTGTGTGTGTGTGTGTGTGTGTGTGTGTGTGTCCTACTAATCGATGAAATTTTAAAACTCTTTCTTCAGATTTTCTCCATCCTTTGGTACCATGCCTTTGTCTCTGCCTGGTTACCTGGACTTAGAAGTTGGGAGCAGTGATTTATTGCTGTGTGCAACTCCCTAGCAGTTACCCACTTTCTTTTTCACTCAGTGCAGATTTCATCAAAGCTGCAATTTACTGAGTCCATTTTAGAAGAGCTGAGTGCCAATAATAGTTTTAGTGATCTGAAAGCCTGAAATGAGACCCTAAGAGACCTGCACAGAGAAGGCTTTACAAATGTCCCAAATTGTTGTTAGGGCTGAATTTCCATATTATGCTTTATAGATGTTCAGTTGGAACAATATCAAATGAAAGAATGTTTGAGGGCACTTAAGCCTTGAAAAAAAAATGTATTAATGGAGTACTAGAATACCCTGTTAGATGGCCTCATCCTTTTACGTAACTTTTTTCTCTTTTCTCATGAGTAAATCAAAGCAGCTTGAGCAAGGAAGGCCTGAGTCTATGCCCATATTCTACATGTAACCTCCATGAGTTGTTTCCCCTTCTGTAAGTTGGGAATGATGATATTAACACCTACCCCAAAAGCTGTTATTTTGAGCAAGGAGGGAAGGAAGATTAAGTGAGTTAAAACTGCATATTGCACTACCCGGCTCATAGCAAGTGCTCACCAAGCAGGAGTACCTTTCTCTCCTCAGAGTGGAGCACCATGTGAGAACAAGCTGCCTGCAGTTCAGTGTCAGCGCAAATCCAGAGTTCAGGTGGCAGCTGTTGAGTGTATGAGGCCTGACTACAGGGTAATATGGGCCTATGGACTGTTTGGCTTGAGGAAAGGAGGGAATGTCACCAAAGCAAATTCAGTCGTGCCTTGTATTCCTGCTCAGTGCTTAATAGAGACTTGTACTCTGTCTCATGTGGGAGTCACAGCAGGAAAGATTCTTATTCTCATTTTATAAATGAAGAAACTGACACTTAGATGAGCTACCTGAAATACTAGTCACGGGCAGAGCCTAGACTGAAACTCCCGTCTTCTGACTTCTAGATCTAGGCTCTGGCCAATACCTGTTACACTGTTACAAGGAATGGGCTCTGGGTCTCCCTGTCCAGCTTCAGCTAGAACAGTTCTGGCTTTACTAGACTCAAATGCTAGAGAGCTACATAAAATTTCCTATGATGAAAAGCTCTGCTCTAAAAAAACAGATTTGAAAACCATTCCACTCTATCATGATATCTTTGCAGCATAGTGCATCTCAAACTAAATTATATCGCATTAGCCTGAGACAAGATGCAAATAATTTTTCATTTATCCCATCATTATCTTAGTCTCTGTGGGCTAGAATCTGGGACACTGTTGTTGTCCCCATTTGTGAATGATGGAATTGGAAGCAAAGGTGGTCCTGTGGTTTGCTCACTATACAGTGTTTGATGTGGCATAGTCATCATGTGGTTGCCTAATATCCCTGTTTATTAATCAGAACACAAATACACTCAGAGTTTACCTGGTGTAGGGGGAAAAAAGTTAGCCAAGGATTTTTTGCCTTAGTAGCACTGAGTGGATTTTTGCATAAATTTATATCTACGGCTTTGTAAAATAAAAGAAGAAATTTTTCAGGACACTTTCTTCTGGAAAAACATCACTGAAGTGGCTGGTGCTTTTGTGGAATTCTGTAAGTGTCACAGAATCTATTGTGTTGTTGTACTTATGCCCCTGGCCACTGACTCTTAAACACCTCTAAAGTGCCAATTTGGAGGTATTGGAAGCTCATGAAAAGATGCACTTGTTCTCCCCTGCCCACCTGCCCATG
The DNA here is from genome assembly GCF_009761245.1 of Sapajus apella. Classification (NCBI taxonomy): domain Eukaryota; kingdom Metazoa; phylum Chordata; class Mammalia; order Primates; family Cebidae; genus Sapajus; species Sapajus apella. The sequence goes on from NW_022436959.1 coordinate 1,233,529, forward strand.
ATGCCCATCAAGCCAAGCTCTGCTTCTCAAGGCATGCTGTGGAATATATGTGTTTTTCCTCTCACAGAGAACTAAAGGAGAAGATTCAGCCAGAAATCTTAGAGCTGATCAAACAGCAACGCCTGAACCGCCTTGTGGAAGGGACCTGCTTTAGGAAACTCAACGCCCGGCGGAGGCAAGGTATTGTTTCTGGGGACACTCCAAAGGTGGGTGGGGTAAACAGTGGCCTGCTACCTGGAGAATCACAAGGGCACGGTGTTGGTTTAAGGGTAGGCCATGCAGCATTGTACTCGGGACAGGAATAGCAGTCGAGGTTGTTTCTGGTTTTCATGCACACCCAGAGAGAATCAAAGTCTACAGTTACCAGAAGAGCCACAGAAATGAAGAGCCATTCTTTGCCATTTAGTGCCACAAATCTGCTAGTGGTGGTATCAGCAAGGGTGGACATGTATATGAGCCTACCATGTGCCAGGTGTTTCTCAAAAACATTACTTTATAATGCATTTTATCCTCACCATAACCCTAGGAATTAGCTACTAGGATTATGCCCAGTTTACAGATTAGGAGATGGAGGGACTGAAGGGCTGAGAAACTGGCCCAAAGTCACAGAAGAACAAGATTCAAACCCCACAGCTCCAGGGCTCTTCCTTTTAATGGCTCTCCTTGCCACAGGAGAGCTGGCACTCACTGTTGGGTTTGAGTTTTCAACTTGGATGACCCTATGGTCAAATCCCCCACACTGCTTCTCTTCTAGGACAGAATTATTTTATACGGGGATATAGGTAACAGTGAGCTAAGATAGGGTAGAATCACTTACATAATTTCTCAAGGCAGATTTCTGAATTGTTTCTGTAAATTCTAACTTCAAAATGTCAAATCCAAGTGGATGTCAAAAGACCAGGCCCAACAGGTGGGAAACGTGTCTAGCTGTTTCTTTCCTGGACAAGTAAAGCATCCTTGACTGTTTGCTTGCTCTCTTGACATGCTGCTGATTGCACAGCCATCTTCATGCCATACTCTCATAGAAGCAAACAGCCAGAACATAAAACTGAAAAATAAGATTGCGAAGAGGCAAGGAGATTGAATAAGAGGCAGGAGCAAGCCACAGGCATTAGCAACTATGCTAAGGACACAAGTTATGGCCCAGGAGAAACTTTGGCAGATATTTTGAAACCTGCTGGATGCCCCACTCAGCCACAGAGCTCACCCACTAATGACAAAATCATTTTGTGTTTGTCAGTTGAACCCATCCCCCAGCCATTCACTTTAACTGCCCTGTGCTGAATATTCAGTAAATTGGCAGTATTTCATGTGTCACCATTAAATATCACACTGAGGAACTTCCAAAGACAGAACTTCCTGGAGGAATGAAAATGCAGGTTCTTCGCAGAGGATGAGAAACTGTTAGAGTGAATTTCAAGCTGAGCCTCGGGAGAGGACAATGGGCAGAATAATAAGGGCTGAGTTACAGAGAAAGCCTCCTATTAGTGAGGGCAGTGGAAGAGGGAACTCCTCCTTCCCATTCAACCACTGAAGGATGAGTTTATGCCCTCCTCTGTTTGCATTCCTTGCATCAGGCATCATGTCAGAGTAAACGGTGTTCCAAGAAGACCGCAGGGCTCAGTGGCAAGGACAGAGCCCTGGAGCCGGACAATGAGGGTGTGGTCTTGCCTCTACACCTATCCAGCGGTGTGACCTTGGGCACCTTCCCCTTCTAAAATGGGAATAGCAATGCCTGTCTCCTAAGGTTATCATGAGGAAGAGAGACAATTATGAATGTAGCAACAAGAAACAACAAACAAAGGCAGCTACTATTCTGCAAGATTGTGTAGGAAAAAAGCAGTGAGCCAGAGTGAGTGGACTTGGTGCCAGGCTTCTCAATTCTTTAATTCACCACCTAGGTGTCTTTAGGACAGACATGTGACCTCTCAAGGCCCCAGGTTCTCATCTGTAAAGTGGGAGGACAGGATTAGGGGATCCAGGAGCTCATTTAGTCAGAGAGTCGATTGTATGCGCTGATGTCTTTATTGCCTTTGGAAAAATCAGTCTTCAGAATATATTGTCCCCATAAGGATGATTTGTAAGATTTTTACTTACTTGACATTGGGCAAAGGGCACAGAAGTTTGGGGATGGGAAATGGCAAATAGATACCCAGTGTCTCTACTGCTGCCCTGCTAAAAACCTTCACAACGTAGCTCCTAGCACCAATTTAACCTCTGGTCTACTGCGTCATGAGACTTCCCTGACTGGGTTGAAATGGGTAGGTTCTATCAGAATAATCCTGTTTCTAGATGAAATAATTAACAGGCTTTTTATTGTTGTTGTTTGAAAAATGTTAGTCCCGCATCTATAAATTTTTCCAATTTTCTAAAAATGAACCACCTCCTGAACAAAAAATTATTAGCATCTAGATTATACATTTATGAGTTGAGCTCCCTAGGGAGCATGACCATCTGTGTTTAATAAAAAAATCATCCTTCCGAGTGCAGAAAGGAAGACTTTTTGGTATTTGGTAAATGGATTTGAAATCTGGTGAGTGGCTCTGTGCTTAAAAATAGGGATTCAAAGCAGACTGTGCTGAAATTGGTTTCCTATCACCCCATCAAAACATTCCATTTAGATTTACACAGATTAATGAGAACATGACATTTTTAATCCCTTCGAGAAAGATGCGCTTCTACGTGAGATCTCAGACTGGGCTGGACAACCGCCTGCCTGATGCCATCGTAGGTTAAGGAGCAGGCGCTCCCAATGTAGGCGCCAGGACCATACTCACTTTAAACTTGTCTGACAATGAGGAGGACACAGATGAGTGAATGTGAATTTAAGTAGTTAACCTTTTAAGGGAAAATATGAAAAAACTTACAGTTCCACAGAACTGAAAAGTGAAGGAACAAATAGAGAGGGCTCAACTGTGCCACATTTGGCTAGAAGGTCCCCGAGTTGATGCTTGCCAGTCCTTCTACCTGTCTCATGTGCAACTCTGCTGCTACTGGAATAGTCAGATGTAGACATTCACAGTTCTGGGTTTCTGAGACTTCTAACCACATTAGAATTGGGAGGTAATATATCTCCAAAGGCATAATAAGCTGAGTTGAAGCCCCTGTTCCCTACTCCCTAGCTGGGTAGCCTTGGGCAATCTGTTCAATGTCTTTGTGTTTGTCTTTCTTCTTCTTTCAAATGGGGATGATGTTAGTTCCTCTATCAAACAGCCGTAAGGTTTAAATAAAATTATACATCTATAGCACTTTGATGCTTGGCAGATTATCAAACATTCATTAATGATGTTGTGATTTTAGATTAATAGATCTAAAATCTTAATTTTAGATTGTAGTGCCTCAGAATATAGATGTTGGGGGTTATTTTTTTGAGACAGAGTCTCACTCAGTCACCCAGGCTGGAGTGCAATGGCACGATCGGCTCCCTGCAACCTCTGCCTCCCAGGTTCAAGCAATTCTCCTGCCTCAGCCTCCCAAGTAGCTGAGATTATAGGCACCTGCCATCATGCCTGGTTAATTTTTTGTGTTTTTAGTAGAGACAGGGTTTCACCATGTTGGCCAGGGTGGTCTCGAACTCCTGACCTCAGGTGATCCACCTGCCTCACCTCCCAAAGTGCTGGGATTAAAGACGTGAGCCACCGCGCCTGGCCAGAGTATATCTTTCTAAACACAGGAGGTAGAATGGCATTGGAGGCCACACACCGGCATCACTCCACTCTCTTCCTGAGCTTATACTTATCAACCACGAAGTATAAGCTCTGGTCACAGAATCCTTGGCATGGAAATTGCCTCGCTTCTGTGTTGTCTGGACTTCTATAGGAGAGATTTCAGATAAAACCCCAGAAGCTGTCTGTATTAGGGACACTGTATTAGTCCATTCTTGCATTGCTATAAAGAAATACCTAAGACTGGCTAATTTATAAAGAAAAGAGGTTTAATTGGCTCATGGTTCTGCAGGCTGTACAGGAAGCATCACAGCTTCTGCTTCTGGGGAGACCTCAGGAAACTTCCAATCATAGTAGAAGGCAAAGAGAGAGTGAGGAGCTTCACATGGCCACAGTAGGAGGCAGAGGGGGAGAGGGGAGGTGCCACACACTTTCAAACAACCAGACCTCATAAGGAGTCTATCACTACGCAGTACCAAGGGGCGGATGGTGCTAAACCATTCATGAGCACTTCGCCCCCATGATCCAGTCACTTCCCACCAGGACCCTCCTCCAACACTGAGGACTACAATTCCACATGAGATTTGGTGAGGACACAGATCCAAATGACATCAGCCAGTGTTTGCTTCATGAGAATCTATAGGCTTAAGAACTGCCCCCTACTTCTCTTGTATTTCATAGATGAAGGTCTTTCAGAATCACTTGCATTGAACGGCCTTGGTAAGAGCCCAGGGCTACCACTGGAAATCATTTGAAGAAGTGATAACATGAAACCTCTTGTGGAGGACAGTGTCTGTTTCATTGACCAGCATTCCCTAAGTGCTGACATGACAGGCTTGTCTTGGAACTCGTTGCTGGGCAAAATGCGTGCCTACCACTCCTGCCAGCAAGGCTGGTATATCTTACATTGCCCTGGAGGCCCCGTCAGAAGATCTAGGGCCAAGTGGTGTGTTCAGGCACGGTAACCATTATGCCCTGTTGTGGGGAGCAGGTCATTCCTTCCTCTATCCCTGGTTGAAATTTTATTTTAATAGTTTGTTACAAAAAGGCAGGTATACATAAATACATATTTTCAAATGAAGAAAAGCCAGTTCATTTTCAGGAAAAAAAAGACACTTCTCAATAGATCAGAATAATACAAAATCATTATTCCCAAAAGATGGAGGGGCAGGAGTATGGACGAGAGGGACTACCATTGACTGGAAGAGCAGGAAAGGACAAATCTCTATTGAGAAGCAATTCTGGAAGACGTAGGATGCATACTTTATGTGTGTTTTCCTCATATAATTATGACCATATTAGACATACGAAGAACAGAGATTACTGAGGTTTTTATAATTAGGCCAAGACCCCATAGGGCCAGATGTGTAATGCAGGTGTGTGTGACTTCAAGGCACCTGTTAGACCAAATCATCCTGGAAAGTATCTGGGGACTCCTGTGTCATTTGCTGTGAGTAACCATGTCCAGGCAGGCAGAATTCAGAATCAAAACACCAATCTGTCCTTTTAAAGAAAGGTCAGTTAAGTAGGAAGATTTGAAAAGCAGAATGCCCTTTGTCTGTATCGATAGTTGTTTCCCTTTTCTGAACCAACAAAAAAACCTGGGTCTCATCGCCTGAAAGATGATGTTTCCCTTTAAACACATTGCTGGGTTCCTCTCGTTTTGTGACTTGGGAAGGTTGGACCTTAGGCAGAAAGCCGGCCTTGTTCTGACTTGGCACATTTTAGGTTATCCTTAGGAAAATTCAGAATCCTAATGGAAGTGTTCTAAAGACATCTTTTAGAAAAGTCTGTCCTCCCTAACACAGGACTCTCTGGGCTCCCTGGGTCAGCCCCCCGGTGCCGACGGCAGGCTCTGTGCTCAAGACAAAGATGTGTCCTGAATCCACGGTTGAGTCTCAGGGCTGGTTCTTGCTGTACCGTGTCTCACTGAACTGGCCGGCATTTCACACCCACCAGTGGTAGCTATTGCTCAGCTTGCTGGGCTCTCCTACAGACCTGGGGACCAGCCCCAAGCTTATCTTCAGCCTGGATGATGAAGACGGACAGTGGGCCACACTGTCTGACAAAACTACCTGTGGCTGTTTAAGTTATTTAAAATTAAAGAAAATTTAAATTTTTTTTCTTAGTATTGGATAAAACATATATAGAGAATTTCCAGCATTGCAGGAAGTTCTGTTGGATGGCACTGCAAAAATTACTGTTGACAGTGGTTATTAGGTCCATAATAATCTATGTGACATTGGGGATAGCTTTAATCAGCCTTTCTTACCAGGCTTGTAAGCTCTGAAATCAGCTTTTACCTCTTATCCTACACACACACACACACACACACACACACGCACACGCACACGCACACGCACACACTCAAAAAAAAAAAAAAAGATTGAAACTCTAAATTGTCCCCATATTTTGTCTTGGGTTTGAAGATGAAGCAGTGGCTGTTAACGTATTCTCATTAGTAATTGGCTGGAAGACCTCCATATTAACTCTTATTTTCTCCTTAAATGCTAGTAAACAATCTTTGATAATGTTCTCACTGCTTCCTGCTAATTGCTTTTGGTGACGCAATTCACTCTTTCATTGCCCAGAGGAATAGAGGAACAAGTAACATCATGCTGGGTTTTGAAAGGAAAATACACATTTTTCTTGTCATAATAGAAGCTGCAAATCAAGCTGCCGCTGGTGGCTGACACTGAAACTTGTCTCACCCAACATGTTGACGCACGGTGCTGGTCCTTATAGCAGCTCTCCTTTCAAGACAGAAGTATGCAACGTCTAAGCTTTCCAAAGCTAAGGACTCCAGTTTTACCCTGAGGAAGATCCTGGCTGAGTAGCCTCCCATGTGATTATGAGACAAGACAAGTTTCTCATCCTTTTCAAGCCCTTTTTCCAATATTTTGTCATCCATCCAAGACTTTCTAATTGATAGGGGGAGTGGAACACATCACTTATATCTGTGATGTACCAATCTTTTGCTTTTTATCGTTTTAGTAGTAGAGAGAAAAATATGAACATGTATAGGATAAGATAATTAGCCAGAGGTAGGAGGAAAACCAGGGCAAAATGGTGTCATGCAAGTCAAGGGAATGTAAGCTTTGGAAAGGAGGAAAATCTGTCTGTTGCAGACCGTTGGGTTTTCTTTAAACAAACATCGACTGTAACTTTGCAAGGAAGATGGCTGTTTTGCCTCTCGGAACTCTGATAAATAGCCACTGTTCTCTAATCACTTCTGAATATAAGAATATGTTGCACAAGAGATTTCTGCATTCCTGTTTTTCCCTATAGTATAGCCAGACTTGCTGATTTGTCCTGGTTCCTACTTCCCAGACCTGGGAAACAACATCTTTCTGTAGCTGCCATGAAGAACTGAGGGAGCTCCTTTTCCTTGAGCTCCTTGCCTTTGTCTTTCATGTCTGCCTTCCATTCTAATGATGTTTTGCTACACCTAGTAGAGTGCTGTGTACATTGTAGACACAACCACTCAGCAAGTATTCATTGGATAAACAAATTTATTCTGAAAGTAGATGCAGCAAAATTTTTGAAGTCTTACAAATCAGTATATCTTACACATGAATATTAAGTTGTGTAATTTACTCTATGATAATGTATGTTTGTATTATACTGTGCACCAGTTAGATTTCTTAATTCCTCCCCTCAAAATCAATTGAGTGTCGTTGATCTTGTTTGATTGTGACACATTGGCTTGGCTTCAAGACCCACTGCTGACCCCTAGAGTTTACTTACCCCAGCCTGAGAAGCAAGGGATTCCTATAAAGCACAGGCTAAGACCTAACGCACCATAAGCCCAGCATGTCCAAGTGCCACTTCTGACTGTCTTCCTTCCCAGCCTCTATCACCCTAAAGTAGCTCACTTAGCCAAACATATAACCTAGATGCAGCAGGGAAAGGAGAGCTTTACAACAGATTTCTCCAGCTGGCTTTCTGGTCACCACAACCATGTAGGGCAAAGGAAAGGACCTGTGGAGAGAGGCAGCCCCCACGGGCCCCCAAGAGCACTGTTGATGTTCTAAAAGCATTGTCTCCTACTCTGCAATTCACAATTCCTATTGTGAGTTACAAGTCAAATTCCCAAAGTTGTTCTCCTCATGAAAAATGCATAAGTACACATTTGCCTAATTTAAATGTCTGTGAATTACTCAGAGAATAACTGTTTTCTCCTTTTGAAATGCTCTCCCAGAACAATGACCCATGTTTGCTGTATACATAGCATAATTTTGAAATTTAGTAATTTCAAATGTTTTCCTAGTTACTAAATGACCTTTTTCCCGTTCAAGTTTTTCCACCAGAGTTCATATTTCTTTAAATCTATGGATTGCCATATTCTGACTACACTTCAGAATTCTCAAAGTCTATTTAAAGACAAGGAAGATAAGAACCACGGAGACACTCTCCTTTTGTGGATCAAATTTGGGCATTTTCTTTGTTCATTGTGTGGCTTTTACTTCCATTCTTAAAACTTCACTTTCTATTAAAAGAATCATAATTAAAACATGGGTTTGCACTAACAGCAATTTTAGATAGAAAACCACTTTTCTTAAAATATAATGAAGAGCTTTTTAGTCAATGTGGCTTCAAAACAAATTATGTTTCAGGCACAGCAATGAGGTAACTCAACCAAGACCACAGAGGGTATCAACCACACAGTGGTGCAAAGGGGCTTGTAGGTGACACATACTGCATGCCTTAGGCATTTTGATCAGGTCCCCTTGGGTCTTCGTTTATCAGCTTAGCTGATGCCAACTGTGCAACTTTTATGTGTCAGGCGCTGTGCTAAGAGATTGGGCCATTGCAATTATGAAGACAGTTGACTGTCATCAGAGAGACAGTGTGCCTCACACTGTCAGGGCTGGAGTCTCCTTCTCCTGTCAGTATTAATTGTTCACAATACACCCTCAACGGCAAGTTGTTTACCTAGGGTCTGTGGCAGATAAAGGGAAATACTAAGGTGTTAACATGTAGGCTCCAATAGTGCCAGTCCAAGCCAAATGGGTGGTACAAAGATTTTAAAGAAGCTCAGAGGATGAGGAGAGGCCCTTTGTCTGCAGTGATCAAAGAGGGCTTCCCGGAGGTGACAGCATCTAAACAGAGCCTTGAGAGATGTGCAAGCATTGCTGTCATAGTTCAAGTCCCTAATCTATAAACAGTGCTCTTTGCCTCTTTCTTCCTGCCTCCTAGACTTACTCAAAATTTCTTCTTACTTTTGAGAGACTGAGGTGGTAAAGCTTAGGAAGTTGTTTATGACAGTGACCCTAATCCCCTGGTCATGCCTATTCAGAGAAGTAAATTCTGGGAATTAGAGAGAAGAATGATTGTTCATGTTCCCATTCTTTGGCTAAATCTCTGAATTATTTAGATGATTTCCTCATGAATCACACCCACCATATGTATCACCAATATCCTAACGATTTGTTCATGGTTAATGTGTGTATGGTAGCCTAGGGTAGGGTTTTGTTGTATCAACTAAAATATGGCCTTGGATACAACTATCTCAACAGTCTGAAATTCTCAGAGAGGAAAGGGGAAGCAGAAACATTCTGAGAAATCTGGTTTTGTCTGTATCTCCCTCCCTCTTCTGTCAGGCCTGAATGAATACGGAGCAGTTCCTGTGGTGGTTATCATTAGTGATAAAATACCCTCTGGAAACCGCCACCTCATAAAATCTATTGCTGTTGAGCTTGAAGGGTTGGATGACTTAACTAATGGTTACCAAATGCATGCCAAGCAGGACTGGTGATAACTATCAAAATCAAAGGGGAACTCACTGCCCAGGGCCGTAGAATTTATTCTCCCTCAAGACTTAAAATCAAATGAACTGCTTGTTCTTCCAGGGAAGAGTATTAAGAAATAACCAGGCTAGTATTTTTAGAAACCAGAATCACTTACCTTGTAAACTTGTGTTTTTTCTCTCAGACAAGTTTTGGTATTGTCGGCTTTCGCCAAATCACAAAGTCCTGCATTACGGAGATTTAGAAGAGAGTCCTCAGGGAGAAGTGCCCCACGATTCCTTGCAGGACAAACGTAAGTAGCTCCCCTTGGCAGAGGCCTGAGTCTCAGTCAGCTGGTTGTTTCCTGGTTGCAGTATACCATGCAGCAAAACCATCAGCCTAAGTAAGCCCTTTGAACACATCTCATCTGGTTGTAAGTCTTGGCCTGAGCCATCTCATCAAGTACAAGACCTGGATGGACTTGGGATTTGGAACTGAACAGGGGAGCATGTGAAATGGATGCAAATGTATCTTAACGGAACGATGTAAACTTGGGGTTCAAACATCCGCTTTTTACATTATTTATCCAGGTGCTGTGTCAAGGAGCAAAAACAGTACAAACCTGACTCTTTCAGTTGTCTTTTTCTGAAAACCCAAAATAATTTCTTATTTTAATTGCTTATATGCCTGACCCCTACAACATTTATTCATTACGATTTAATGTATCCCATAGTTATGACACAGAGTTAATAGCAGATCTGAATATAGCTAGTTTACCCCCAAGAAGTAACTTGGACACTTTGAAAATTGATGATCAGTTACCTCTACTGTTTGCTAAGTATTTCTCTTGTATGTTTTTTGGCTTTTTCTGCATGTTGTCTGTTGTAACATACATGCTTTTGAAGAGACAGTAATGTGCAGGATTCTTTTAGCCCCACACGGAGCCAGGTGCCGGTTATTTTAACAGTGTTCACCATACAAATTAAACGAGTATTATAGAAACATTGAAATACACAAGGGTAATAAATTAATTTAGAGAATAAATGAGATAAAATGAATGTAGCCTCAGAGGATATCCTACGTAGAAAAATCCAAGAGGGAGAAAACATTCAGAGCACTTTTAAATGACCTTTAAAAGTCACCTTGACATTGCAGATAAGTGTGTCCCTGACAGACTCCTTACCCAGAGTCTCACACCTTCTGCCCTATCACCCTCAGGCCCATGAAAGTCAAATCTGGATTATCTTCCTTACAGCTCATGGCCATTGAAGGTGAAAATAACCCATGAGTGGGAAATTTCCTGACACATTCAGACTCTGTGCTGACATCTCAGGCAGACAGCCTGGAACATTCTCTTTCTCCAGCTTAAAAATGGGAGAGTGTGGTCTTTGTAGTATCAGCTAGTTCAGAAAGCAATCTTGTTTTCTTTAATAGGAGAACTTTCTTCCCAACCTACATTATTGGCTCCCTTAGTCAGGGGTTAGAGAAAGAAATCTGAAATCCACTGCTTCAGAGAGTCTGGGACACTGTCTGTGCCTCCTTGCCCTGGGGCAGGAGTTAGGGATGTCCTGGGCTTCCACTTGTAAGTGAGGACCCTCCCTCCACAGTTCAAGCCTTCCCCACCACACCTTGGGCAGGCTAGACCACTGATTCTCTAAATGTGGTCCCCAGAACGTCAGCAGCAGTATCACCTAGGAACTTCTTAACAATGCACATTCTGACCCTACCCCCAGTCCTGCTGAATCAGAAACTCAGGGGACGGGGACTGGCCATCCCTCTTTTAACAGATGTTCCAGGCAGTTCTAACAAGCATAAGTTTGAGAACTCTGATTCCCCAATCATGCCCTTCACTAATAATTTAAAAAAAAAAAGTTTAAGTAAATTAATAATGTGTTGCTAACTTTTAACTTGGGCCAAAAAAAAAAAAAAAGAACATTAAAAAATAAAATCTAACTAAAATTTAATGTCACAACCTTTTCATAAAAGAAAGGACCCTTGATTACAAAAAAAAAAAAAGTAAGAAGGACCTAATCTTAGAAAAAAGACAGTCCCTTCTGCTAAACTAAATTAGCTCTCTGAAAAACTCAAACCAGTGTCCTCATTTTTCTGCACTTGCTGTTAGCTCACTGGTGTAAACTGCCTTGAGAACTAGGAACTGATCAGAGGCCAGCAATGTCCACATCACTGCTCTGCAGTGGTTAAACAGAAAGAGTTAGAGATTATTATTAGTTGAAGTAAACAGCAGCTCCCCAGGAGGTTCCCCACAGCCCCATTCTTAACATGTCACAAGGGGAAAAGCGGTCAGGACAGAGCAAACACAGCTTGACTCCCCATATGGTCCAGTGAATCTGCTCTCCCCTAACTGGACATAGTGTTTAGCCCCATGTTCATAGGGATGTAATCACTTCTCAACCCAAAGATAGGCACTTGACCAACAGGTTTGCCAGTTGTTAGCACAGCACCCCCATGCTAACTGGCCAGCTACCTAGGAAATTGGCAGCCACAGCAGCAGAGCCTGGTATAGGGGCAGTTCCTGGGCTTGCCCGCAAGCTGATGCCGCTCAGCTCTGCTAAGACCCTCACCCTCAAGACTCCAGGGTAAAAATAACTAACTTTGAACCAGAGGTGCTGATGCCGGGGAGAGATGGCTTGCCAGGATGAGTGCAGGAGAGCAAGGCCAGAGCTACAAATCTCCATACAACTTTTTGCAGTGACCACTGAGTGAGGCTGATTCTTGAGGGGGTTATGACAGCCCCTCCTGACCATGCCTCCAAAACTCTTAGCAACCCCTTTCCTCTGAAATGCAGTTCCAAAGAGCTGCTCCAAAAACAGTTTATCCATTGCAAGATGAACTAAGAATGCATACTTTTGCTGATCTATTTGTCCGTACAAGTATTTATCCACGCCTTGTGGGAGGGGGGTGTGCCTGTGTGTGTGTGTGACAGAGAGAGAGAGAGAGAGAGAGAGAGAGAGTGTGTGTGTGTGTGTGTGTGTGTGTGTGTATTGGTAAGATTGTATCCTTCTGCACATACGTGCTAGAGAAAAGGGTATACTAATTTAATGAATTGAAATGAAGCAATAATGTGCCTGAGACAAAAAAGCCCGGCCTAGGAGGCTGAAGTTTGCTGCTGCAGGCCTGCCACCTTGGTTTGCATCTAATTCCAATTCTGCATTCTGCCTGGAGCAAAAGTCACCCTTTTGGAACTCTTAAAAGTCAAAAACCTCATTCCACTGGAAAAATGAGCTGTGCCTTTAATTAATGTTCAGTGTCATTGCTCTTGCCACATACCATTGCCCTCTCTTGAGACCAAGGCACAGTGGTCTTGTGCCCCTTGAGTTAATCAGTGCTGAATACTGAGCTCTTGATAAATCCAATAGTATAATGGAGTTTTTTTTAATACAAATAGTGCATTTGAGGATTGAGGGCCTCTTCTTGGTTATCTTCTTCTCGAAAGCTTTAGGAAATCTTTCTTCTTGTATTCTTTTACTTTGCCAGGAAATTTGGCCTTTGAAAATCAATATCTCCTGATATCCCCTCTCTCCCCATATCCCTCCCAAGATGACTTACAGGTTGTCATTGTCCCCAAAATCATAGGACCCCATTGCTTTCCAGCCATGCCCTGGCTTCCTCACTGCTTCCCTTTGAAAGAATCTAAGCCAGCATTCCTCACTTCCACATCAGAGGGGGCAAGGAGGAAAGCACTGGCTCACCCCCTCCCATGCTGAGATTAAGCCTGATCCAGTGCATGAGGAGAGCAGCCACACAGGGAGGCATCATGGGCAATTTGGGTCACCAAAGCACAGCAAATAATTCAGGTCCCTCCATCTACAGAAAGAATTCACTCAGATTATTGATAATAGGAATAATTGCAAATGGCATTTATTGAGTGCTTACTATATTGCAGGCGCTGTGCTAAGGGCTTTACATAAATTATTCTCAACAACCTAAAGTGGTAGATAATATTGTCCTTATTTTACAGAAAGGAAACTGAGATACAGAAAGATTAAGTAGCATTCAAAGTCATAAGATTAGTAAATAGTAGAGCAAAGACCTGAATGTAACCGTCTAACTGCATGGCCCAGATTTTCACCCACTACTGTGTACTGCCTAGATTAAAAGCCAACAATGATCTCAGCTCCAGCAACAGGATTTAACTCTCAGAGCAACCATATGGGATAGATAATGTTAGAGTTACACATTGCAGGCAAGGAAGCTGAGGCTCTGAGAATTTAAGCCCAAAGTAGTAGAGGCAGTTGGTGGATGTAGAATTCAAACCCTGGCACTCTGATTTCAAAGGCACATCTCTCCTCACCATTCCATGCCATGTGGCTGATCAGCTAGGCCAAAGAGATCAGATTCTTCATGCAACTATCCTGAGATCAGCCTGTACCTCCTCCATATCTCTACCCACAGGAGCTTCTACTGTGGAGCTATCCACACAGCAAGTGCTCAAGGCTTACTAGCTACTTCCTCTGAATGGTTTCTGCCTGAACTTGGATCCCAATGATGAAAGCTGAAACTATTTTCATCGTGGGCGGCCACATTTACTTTTTCAGTTGTATTTTTGTTTTAAATCACAATTAAACTTCCTTCCACAGATATTAGCAATCAAAGAGTTTCCTGAATGTCTGAAGTGATAATCATGTTTGGGGCTGTGCTCAGCATGATTTGGGGAACTGGCACCTTACAAACATAGGAAGATATCATGGGCCTAGCAAGGGAGCATGGGATGGAAGAAAGATAACTAAACCTAGCACTTTTTTCCTACTAGCATAGCTGTGTGTCACTGCACAATTGATTTCCTCACTTTAGGTTTAGTCTTCCCAGCTGTAAAATAGGACTGTTGAATCAAGATGATCTCAACCTAGGTCAAACTTTAAAAAGCATTGAAAGAAATGAGGCCATGCCCAGGGGGTAAGTGTGGCAGGAGGGTGCCTTCTTTACTGGTGACCCTCCTAATTCTCGTATATCTGGGCCCCACTTCTTTATCTTGCTTCCACACAAAAGGCCTCATCAAAATGCTAGCCTGGCTTTGAAGTCATCAGAAGCCCCCTGTGGCCTCCTTAGAGTATAGATTCAGGAGATAGGAGTCTAATCCCTCTTTTTCTGCTCATGAGAATAGAGAGGTCAGTATTTGAGCCTTTCCAATGCCTAGTCTTCTGGTGCATCTAGAGACAAACTATGCAAAAAGCAACCTTTAAAAGCTACACTGTATTTTTAGAACTTTGTGTTTTCTTTTTAGTCATAATCCTATGAATGATACAGCAGCTGGTCTCTAGGACAAGGGACAACGCATATATATTTTTTAAAATGTGCTTCCACAAAACCTAGTGACAAAGTGTCTCTTCTCCTTGGAAACATTTCTATTAGAGATTCTGAAGACCGCCCCCAGGACAGACGATGGTATTACTCTTGTCCCATTCCATACGATGGGTTTTCAAAGCTAAGGGTAATTTACCAATTGTATATTGTAGACATTCTCTCTAGTTCATGGACCATGTTGTCTATTGTAACAAAAAACCTTTCTACAAGGCACTTGTGACTCAAACTCTATTTGAATCTTGAGAACGTGTTTTAGAATGAGTTTGCTGACTATATCACATTCACTTCAATGGTGGGTTTTCCATTGAAAAGTTAACCAACTTCCCAGAGTATCCAAATGTCCCTTCCTAGGGTAGGGATTAGGCAGTCAGATCAGCTACTGAGGGAAACAAAGCCAGTTCTTGGTTATAAAAATGGATTTGAAAAGAATTGAAGTCAGTGTTCATGGTCAAAAGTAGGTTCAAGAATCATAGGAACCACCCACAGGAAGATGCCAGTCCTAACAGGGTCAGGCAAAGAGGCAGAGAAGAGGTCTGAGGTCAGTAAGAAGGGGCTTCATTGCTACCTTATGCTGCAAGAACAACCCCCAAATCTCCATGGCTTGCACAACGAAAGCTTATTTCTCACTCACATTACACAACAAACACAGGTTGGCAAAGGACTGCTCCATACAGACACTCAGGAACACAGATCAGTGCCCGCCATGTCTTCCATTCTCTCACTTCCTATTTCCAACCCTAGGAATTACCCTCTGACTATCATCACCTTGTCCTCCCTTGAGCCTCCTCTGCTCATCCATCCATTCCCTTGGCCTCTCCTGTGCCATCTGGATGGAACAGGTTGCTCCTTCAGTTTCTGCAGCTGGGGAAGACAGAATGGAGGGCCTCAAACTAGAAAAGAAGAATTTCCTTTCACATTTTCTTGGCTGAAATTAGTCACATGACCCAACTGCAAAGGTTGCTGGGAAATATAGTTTTCTATGTGGCCAGAAGCAAAGGAGAGACAGCTAGTCATAAACATGAGTAATGTCTAGCAAAAGAGTCCAGAATCAGGTTGCAAGACATCGTGAGATATGGCAGGGGAACCTACAGGGATTCCTGGAGGACTCATCTCAACCCCACTCTTCTTAGGGTTACACTGAGGACTAGGAGTGTCAACAGATATGGACCAAGTTCTCAGTAATTTTAGGGTACCTGGAAAATGTTAGTATTTGAGTTCTTGTTTATTGTTTTAATATTCTAGGTATTCTGTAATTTTATCCTTTTCTCTCACCTTCACAACCCAGTTTCCCAATAAAAGGATGTGAGCTTTTACTATGAAATCTCTCATCATCTTCCTCATTAAGAGAGTCTAAGGAATTGATTACTTGGCATTTCTGCACATTCCAAATTCTTGGTAAAGCCACACTAGTCAGTATGCATACCTTAATTCATAAACTGATATGGGGCTGGAGAATTAGGGATTGAAGAGGGACAGGTGACTTTGCATTATTTTAAATTAAGGTTCCAAACCATCCTGCTACCTTCTTTCTTTCAGTTGATCTATTTTTTTTCATGTTGTTTTTTTTTTTATAGAGACAGGATCTCCCTATGTTGCCCAGGCTCTTCCGAAAGTTCTGGCTGAAGCAGCCCTCCTGCCTCAGCCTCTCAAAATGCTAGGATTACAGGCACGAGCCACTCACTGTTCCCAGCCTGTTTCAGCTGATCTTAACAAAAGTTTTAAGTGCACAAACTCTTTCATATCTTTTCTTACCTTCCTCCAACTCCAGAGTAAGACATGAGATAACATCATTTTGTCTATCTGCATTTCCAGAATCCTGTATCAGAAAGGAATTCTCCCTTTATTTAATTGAGTTTAGTTTTGTTGTCTGTAAAACAGACAACGAAAGGATAATAACAAGGAGAAGGATAATACACCTGTTTTACTGAATTAATGAGATGGCAGAGAAAAGAGATTTTGGAGAGGGAGAGTTCAGAACTGTTTATATTGGATAAATTTTTTGAGATAAGGCTGCTTTCTCTCATTATCCAAAAACTGAGAAACTAAATAGATGCAAATGTTGTAGCAAGAGACACTGATGTATGTAAAGCACTTGGCATTGCTCTTGTCACACAGAAGCCCTCGTTAATATCCATGTTAGTATCACTGTCGTTACTACAGTCACTGTTATTTCTACTGCTGTTTCTAATGCCATCACTTCAAATGGTACTGTGATGCGTACTTTTTTTAGGTCTTTGTTTCAATGAACCAAATTCTGCTTACAAGCAAGCTCTTTTTCCCCAGGGATGCTTTTTACCCAAATATAAGATATATTTTAGTTTCTAGTCCTGGGACACTACCTGGCTTCTCTTCCTCTTTTCAATACTCTTCTCTTTTTCTGGGATTGGCAACCACAGTAGCAGACCCAGGGCTTAGCCTTGCTTCTTTATTGACATCGAAGCTTTCACATGGTGTAGTTACTTGCATTTTCTTTTATGAATTGCAGTGCCGGTGGCAGATATCAAAGCCGTGGTGACGGGAAAGGACTGCCCTCATATGAAAGAGAAAGGTGCCCTTAAACAAAACAAGGTATGATTTCCAAATTATTGCAAATAGCTCTATTTGCCTGATGCAGTCAGCAACTACAGCCAGCCCAGCCCTCCTTTATAGCAGTGGGGTGTGTGTGTGTGTATGTGTGTGCGTGTGTGTGTGTGTTCAGTCACACATCTCTTATTCAGCTCTCCTGTTTCCTGTCCCAATTACTTTCACATCTCTTATCCTTATTCTTTCTCTTTCTGACCCCTTTACTGATGCCTACCATCTCTTCCAGTCTCTCACTTCCTATCTACTTCCAACCCTAAGAATTGCCCTCACTATTGCCACCTTGTCCTCTCTTAAGCTTCTTCTGTTCATCCATCCATTCCCTGGGCCTCTCCTAACCTCCACCATTTATGTTTATTCCTCCCTTCGCCAATTTCCACCCCAATATCTTTCATTTTCTCCTGCTGTAATCATGCCCTTAATATCCTCTCTGGGATCTCCATGAAGCCTGGGACAGGCAGAGAGCAGCTGACTCAAAGAATCTCAGAAAACTTTAAAGCCCTGATGCCCTTCAGCATCGTGGAGAGTAGGCCATGAAATATCTCCAACTCAGATTAAAGGACAAAATTTCCCCAGAGGTGTGTATTACTTAAGCCCACTTCACACTGCAATACTCCTTTCACCAACTCCTCCTGGTTTACCAACCATTCCATTATCATTTCGTTACAGAGGGCACCCGAGGGGGCATTATTTGAAAAGATAAATGAGTTTCTTTTGCCCGCTATATGTATTTGTCCTTGGAGAGGCCATCAGGGAGCCAGTTCTTTGTTCATGCCTCTTGAAATCTTGTGATCTATACCATTCCTGAACAAAAGTATCCAGAGTATTTGGGGCACCCAGATAATCCTGTACGAAGAAATGTCACATAGATCAATAGGTTGCATCTTTATTTCCAGTGTTAGTATCTAAGAGGGACACCAAAATGATACACAACCTAATTACCAATCAGGGTTAAAATAAATAGTTTCCACTCTGTAATCTCTAATCTTATAAGACAAAAGGGAATCCAGTTCTTTGGAGGATGGTTCTATCTATGGTTAAGGAAAAATAAAAGTACTATAAAAATCCTGTTCAGGAAGGCAGAGGACAGGGGATGCAGCTAAAGAGGCTGATTGCAAAACCTTTCCTTCGTAAGTTCTATAACTCACCTCAAGTCCATGGTAATGCCCACCTTGTTGAGCCCATCACAGCACTGTCATGTGATGCATTTGATTGGCAAGCATACTGATGGCAGGGCATGGCCAAGAGGCCAGGGTCTGTGGGCTATCTGTTACACAGCACCAACGGGGGTTCCCATTTATCTCTTCTCCATGCTGTGGGGAGACAGAGATTCTACAGCTCAGCACATCAGAGAAACATTCTTAGCTATAGCAGCAAATCTCCAGTTTTCATGGTTTGCCTCTTGTGGAGCAGACTTTCTTCAACACCAGCCGGGATTACCATATGCTGCACATGTCAGGTATGCTCTCCACAATCTCGGAGAGCACTGGTTCTGCTCAGCTCCAGCTAAAGAGATCCCCACAGTTACATAACACTTGGGGCTGAGCTGGAAACAGTGTGGAGAAATTGGCAGTAACAGGGGTCTGCAACCCAGAGAAGACCAGAAAGGGTGTACCTGGAAAAATAGCAACTGCCAGAATTCAAGTGTGCTAAATAAAGACAGGGGGAATTATGTTAAATAGGTATGGAGAGACTTCCTGTTTCAGCTCCCATATGTAAAGAGCTTGAGAGTTGTGCTCCCATCCTTAGAATAAGAAGAAGTGAAGCAAAGTGGATATCAACAACTTTTCCTGGACCTATCCTACAACTGAGGTTGCAAGCAAACCATCACCATGGAATGTGGAAAGTCAGATATCCAAGAAGACATAATAATCCTTAACATGTATAAACTTTACATAAAGATATCAAAATATGTAAATAATCATCTTTAACATGTCTAAACTTAACATGAAGATATCAAAATACATGAGTTATGAAACTGATAGAACAGAAAGGAGAAATAGACAAGTTCATTATTATTCATATATTGGAGACTTCAACATCCCTTGGTCAGTAATCAATAGATCAAGCAGGCAGAAAATCGAGAAGAATATTGATGACCTGAACAGTACCATAAATCACCTTAATCTCATTGACACTAATAGAATAATCCACTCAGCAGCAGAATACACATCCTTCATAAGTTCAAAGGAGACATTCACCAAGATAGACTACATTTTGGACTGTAAAACATGTCTTAAAAAATTTAAAGAATAGCAGTTATGCAAAGTATATTCTCAGATCACAGTGGAATTAAACTAGAAATCAATAGCAGAAAGATAGCTGGAAAATTCCCCAAATATTTGGAAGTTTAACAACACACTTCTAAATAACCCACAGTTCCAGGAAGAATTCTCAAGAGAAATTACAAAATGTTTCAAACTAAATAAAATGAAAATCCAGCTTACCAAAATGTGTGGGATGCAGTGAAGGCAGTGCTTAGAGGGAAATTTGTAGCATTGAATGACTACATTAGAAAAGAAGAAAGAACTAAAATCAATGAAGTTTCCACCTTAGGACACTAAGAAAGGAGGGCAATGTAAGCTTCAAGCAAGCAGAAGAAAAGAAATAACAAAATTTAGAGTAGAAAACAATAATACTGAAAACAGTAGAAAATCAACAGAACCAAAAGCTGGTACTTTGAAAAGATGAATAAAATTGATAAACTTCCAACCTGGCTAACCAAGAAAAAAATGAGAGTCACCAATGTATCAGGTGTGGAGTTGATTTCATTTGAACATATAAGGTAGTATATTTGGCCTTCCTTTATTTTTCACATATTGTTATGATACTCATAAACGTAGGATGGATGATGATGGATAGATGGATGATGGATGGACAGCTGGAGGATGATGGATAGATAGGGTACATTGCTGTAAACAGATATAAATAAGACTGCAAATAAAGGCTGCTTTCTGGGACTCACTGGCCCATATATTCTAGCTACTTTGGGCTCTTCCAGTCTGCCATGAGGGATGAGAGTAGCAGAATTCAAGCAGCCTGGCCCTTTAATTAGCATATACATGGAATTTACTTGTCTTGCAATGTTAATAGTGTTCATATATACCATGTCATCAAGCAAAACATCAAAAGGGAGAAGGAAAGCCACAGTTTCACCTGCTCAACCCCCCAAGCCACACCCCTTTTCCCAGTACTCCAGAGGTGCCCTCCTCTCTACCTCTGGGACTTCTGGGTAGGAAAGGGGGGACCTACTGCCTAAAAGGAGAATCGACCAAAATGTGTTCATAAGAGGTCTGTCAGTGCACGGTGGGTGGGCAACAACCAAGGCAAATTGCTGGCTCTTTGGACAGTTTTTCCACCTGTGGAACAGTTTTGACATTTTGTGCCAGGAGACCCATGGTTAACTTAATCATCAAGAAAGGCAAACTGAGCCATTGGCATCCATAAAGGAGATACTTTGTTAATGGCAGAGTGTTAATAACTGATCATTCTCTCACCCACTCAATCTCTGCTGATATTCCCAGCAGGGCCCTGGGAACCTAAAGAAGAAAATTGGTCTTTTCCCTTGAGGTGTCTACTGCAGAGGCATTTGTTCATGTAGTCAGTCATCTACTCAGTCAGCATGGGAGTGCCTGAAATAGGATGAGCTCTGAGCATAGGATGCAAATGGGGTAGCAGGGGGCCTTTCTGGAGCTTAGAGTCTACTATGTTTAACAGAGGTCAGTGCAGCAGGCACATTTTTATGGAGACAAGAAATGCTGGGTTCTTCACAGAGGTACCAGAAAATGTCTGATTGAGACTTGAAAAGAATTGTCATGAGTAGATGGAAACTCAGTTAGAAGGCTTTGATTTACAAGGATTGAGGATTCTAAATTCAAACTCTATAATGTATAAAAATAAGCTGATTGTGGCTGTGTGCTTTAAGGTGGGCATTCTCGATACTTGTCCCACTGGATTTGGGGCTTTTAGTTCAATAGTCAACATGAAATCACCAGAGTGAAGATCTCACTAGATCCAGTGATTCAGATAGGTGTATATTTGGTTTAAAAGAAGATTCTATCTTCCTATTTGCCAGAATTAAGCATTTGTTTTTCCAGTGTGATGCTTAAACCTGAAATAAGAAGCATATTCTACTGAAGCTGATATCCTAGCATCAGTTTGAAAATGCTGGTCTTAGCCAAAAAGCCCTTTATTCACATTTACTTCATACATCATTCATTCATTCATTCATTCATTCAGCAATGTATTGCGCATCTCCTTTGTGCTAGGTGCCAGGAATCCAAAGATAAATATGACCGGGCCCCTGGCCCTAGGTATCCAGTAGATAAGATTTATATATGTCTCTGCTCAAAAAAATTAAACACAGAGGGAGCCTGGGAGAACTGAGAAAGGCTGATGCAGGAAATGGCATCTGATCTAGCTTTTGAAAAGGAATTGGCCTGGCAGAGAAGTGAGGAGAAGACTTTCCAAGAGGAGGAAACGATCTGAAAAGGGGCAGGGGCCTTTGCTCATGTGAAAAGCATCCTCTGATTGGGAAACATTGAATTTAGACTATAGGACTGATGGGAATGGGGAGAAGAGTATGGATTGGAGAACTGTTGGCCAGTTATGCTGCTAAGATAGACTGGGGCCAGAGAGTTATAGCTGCCTAAAGATGGTAATCTCCTCTGTTATATACTACATGAATGAGTGGTTTTTGCCTTCTGAAATAGAAATCCAAATTTGTAGATATCTGAGCAGCAATACACTATAGTTCTCAAATCTACTGCTATGTCTATGACCATATTTAACACCCACACACATGCCAAGCTATATCCTGTGTCTTTTATCAAAATGCTTTGCTCTTGTAATGACCTGGATAGAGAACCAATATAGTTAAGTGAATGCTAGCAAAATGGCCAAATGTGGTGAGTTACCCTCAAACAACGTAAGGATTGGCAGCCAACCCTGTACACTGAATACATATTGCATAAAACTCAACTCTTGTGATCAGTCAGTTCCTCATTTGACCCATGGAAGATGGCAGTCCCCAAACCCCAGAAGCCATTTTTCTGGGCATCCACTGACTCAGCATGCCTTGTCTTCTGTCCCAGGGCCAGAGTGTTGAGTACAGGGTCAGGAGCCTCAGGGCATGGAAGGGTGTTTGGTGTCCTCTGCCTCCACTCTCCCTAGAAATCAGGCTTCCTCCACATGACAAGGGGACAAGCAGGCATCAGCACAGCAAAGTACAGAGAGAAGCTGCTTCTGGATGTCATTTTTCACTGCATTAAATCCAGAGGAATAAAAGAGCTTTGGTCATGAGCAACAAAGCCCCAGAGCTTCCGATGTCTAAGTGAGTGTTGTGGTGTGTGGAGGCAAGAAGGCCCTGAGGGGGACACGGATCAGTGATAGTCTACTCCACCACCACCTGGTGCCTTATCCCTCATGGACAGTGTGGACAGGTGGCAGCTTCTGGAGTGTTAGCCTGAAAGGTGCCATTGCTCCCAGCTTTGCAGCCTCCCTGCTCCAAGTACTGAAGAGCTGACCTTCACCAGTGACTCAACAACAGCAAGCCAGAGACATCAATAAACCCATTATAAGCGATAGCACCCTTTAACACAGACATGCAGCTCAGAGAATTAATTCCTCCCACCCCCTCCCAGGCAGCTTTCGTGAAATTAAAGTGGGAATTGACATTATCACGAATTTCCCATTTCCTGCCTGTGTTTATCAGAAATCTAGGTCATGACAGTTCCAATCATTCACGTCGTGAGTGGTATATGCCATAGAAGGGCAAAGCCCAAAGTTTGCATGCTCCCTCCTTTTCCTTCCTTCTCCATCCCCCTGTAGAGGAGAAAGTATCACAGCAATAACCATGTTGACACTCTGGTCTCAAGTGACTTCAGCACCCTGTCGGGAGCACATCTGGGCTGCAGTGCTGTTCCCACCAGCTCTTGTCAGCAAGGAATGATCAGCCATGTGATTTCCCTGAGCAGTCGGGCACTTGCCACCGAGAGTCAGCCCAAAGTGGCCTGGATGAACTTTGCCTTTTCCTGTTTACCTCTGAGGCCCCTCACGCCACTGTAATATCTTGACTGGTTGTTCAGAAGCAAAGCTTGCTCCCTCCTTTCTCTCCAGTCACTCAAGTATGAGTCAGAGAGTTTTCCTAATAAATGACTCTAAAAGATTAGTGAATAAATCGTCGTTTTGATGAATGTGCCTAATCTGAGAATAGCTTTTACGAATTTCTGAAATTATTGTGTAGCATTTTGTTGGAAAAAAGTTTGAAGAAGGAATAATGACCTATGACCTAACACTTTACCACAATTATTTTCATTTCACATATTTCCTTCCAGTCTCTGTCCACAGGTAGGCATTGTTTAATTGTGATTGGTATATTCACGGTGTTCATGTCTCCTGTTTTTCTCCACTTAACTTCAGATATCCATCATTATCTCACTGAAGGATTGGCCAAATATATTTCTCTTGGTGGCTAATTTATGATTTCTTTGTTACCCAAAAGAGGGAGAGGTTAGTTTCTCGTAATGATCTTTCAGAAAATAATATTTAGCTTTTGCTTTGTTTTTAATTTTTCTTTTGGAATTATCTCAGGCATAGCATCTCTGGTTCTTGATATGTATTTTCATATTAATTTTTTTTAAAAAAAGGATGATATGAATTTATAGTACTAATAGTAAGGCTGTGACTGTTTTAATTATAAATTAAAAGGCCCAAGAGAGATGGTTATGGAAACAGATGCTATACTTCATGACAATTAGTTTTTGTTTGTTTGCTTGTTTTGGCAAACTTCCTTTTTACATTATTGTCTTTACTGGGTAGGCCTGAGTCAGGGCCTAAAGAAGAAGAAGAATAGAAAAATGAGGAGAGTATTTTTGCAGAATAGCTCCTATTCCATGACTCAGCATTTTTTCCTTTGCTTGTTTCTATTTCTGTCAAGGTGAGGAGACCTTTTGAGTGTGAGATGCTGGTAGGTCTATCCTCAGAACAAGACCTGCCCCCTCTCAATGAGGGACAGCTGGAGGTGAATAAGACACAGAGAACTCCACAAAAGCCAGAAATAGCTGGGTGATGGATCGTGTCGGGAGGGGCATGCAGCCACTTTGGAATAATTCTTTAATCCATCTGAAATTCTGAAATCTGTAGGCATTGACCTCATCTTTTTGCCTTTTATCTTCTTTCTGGGGCATTTTTGCTGTGTGTCACAGGCCAAAGACAAATCCGCTAAGAGATATTAAGGTAGAGAATAATGTGAAGAGATCTGGCTCCCTAAGAAATAATGTTTTGTGGGCAATTACTGAGCAGTGTGGCTTGCAGATCACAGCAGGGGAGAGAGCTGGTCATCACTGGTGCCTAATAGAAGCACAGAGAAGGAAGGCACACTAGAACCTCCGTACTGGAAGAGTACAGAGCATTGGTTTGGATACACTTGGCCCTTCCCTCCAGACTAGGAGTCCTCAGGATGCTGACATGAGCTGATGACTCTCATCTTCTACTGACCGCTCAGACCACTAGAATGATCGTTCTACACAGTACTGGTACAGCATGTACAGTTTGAGAAGTACAGTTTAATGTGCATATTAGACATGACACTGAGTGCCTTGGCCATTGGTCATTCACCTGCAATTAAATGAAAATGTCACTTGGTCACTGGACCTTAGGGCCTGGCTTGTTGCATGCATTCCGCAGGTTATCACCAATGAGTGAGCCTATGCGTCTCATTTATACCTTACAGTCTCTTCTGGATAAAACCTAGGCTTTCTGTAGCCTTTGGTGTACAGTAGCTCAAAGGTCAAAGGACAGATGTAAAGATTATGGATTCACCTAGAGGCCTCCTTACAGCTGGTATAGCATCCACACTTTAGGGAAATCATACCTCCATGGCCTCTCTTTGATCGTACCTCTTTGGTTTCTGTCTGTCTTAGGACGATAGAAGGAAGGGCAGCTATTAATGCTGTTGATTGGGAGTTTATTGTTTTTTGTGGCCTCTCTGGAAGGGAAATGCTGAAGGTAGGAGAATAACACAGTTTTGGAGGGGGCCATCACCTTGGACACTCATTGAACCTCTCTAAGCCCTGCCCCATAAAAAGGATGAAAACATTTGCTACATGCAAATTAAATGAGAGTTCACAGACCACCCTGAATAGAGAAGGAACCTTGAACAGCATGGTTCCTCCTTCCATCAGCTTCATTACAGCTACACCTGCCCAGACAAGCTGGCCCTATTGCATGGTCAAGGTGCAGCCATTTGCAACTGCAAAATGAAAGGTGCTGACTTTCCTTAATGTGCTATTTTCTCTCATCTCTTGTAGGAGGTGCTTGAACTCGCTTTCTCCATCTTGTATGACTCGAACTGCCAGCTGAACTTCATTGCTCCTGACAAGCATGAGGTAAGGATCTCTGGGGGGATAATTTATGAGAAAATGTAACCTTTCCTCAAGAAAAATATTAGAAAGAAAGAAATTTCACTTAAGAAAAATAGACCTGCCTGAAAAAATGATGAACCAAGGGGCATCTTGCTGACTTGGAGTAGAATAGAAACCTCTTGAAATACTGCCTGTTACAACAGATTCAGCTTCTTAGTAGCCTGATTGATAGTTTATGGTAAAGAAAAAGGATGTACAAAGGCCTAAAATGCAGCAAAGGCACAGTTGTTAATCCAGAGAAAGAAGCGCCCTGGTTACAGCTTTGGTTTTCATTGAATTTTTCGTTTTTGGTCTGGATTTTCCCAAGATAAACTGGTCTCTCTTCTTTAAAACATCTGAGGAAGTAGGTTTTCTACCAAATTTCTTTAAGCTATTTTAAGAGGTTTAGGGCTGTCTCTGCTGTTGGGATTTTATTTTCAAGATGCTTTTATTCCTTTCTGACATCTTGTTATATGTATAATTTGTTTCTCTTCTTGCAGCACGCTGTCAGCTATATTTAAAATATTTAGCATAAATCTAGGAAAATGCATTTGTAAGATAAAGTAGCAGTTATGGCTGATTTAACTTTCTTTTATAAACTGGAACCCAACATCATGCTTGAAACTTTTATTTTTAGATGATACCATTCAAATTTTTGTTTTGCGTGTGATTGCATAAACAGCTTTTAGAAAGGAAGAGAACATTTTAATAGAATCTGACTTTAGTTCCCCATTTCCCCTAGGACATTTAGCTCATTTAGAAGTTATTCAGTATCTGGTTTTCACTGGTTTGAAGCTTCTGAATAAAATTGTATATCCCAAAGAGAGAGGAAAGATTAGACACAAATCCTGCATTTAGAATGGTGCTTAAATATAATTCTGTGTCACTTGACATTTAGTTTGCTGAAGGGTAAGACTTTGTCTTCATCTTTCTGAAAATAGATACTGTGTCCTACTGTTTCTGTTTTTAAATAAAATTGTGGTTCTACACAGGCCACCATATTCAAGATGTATAGAGTTGTATAGGAAACTACTTAAAATAGTAGAACTTTAGATGTTATTTAAATCTATGGGAGGCTGTTTTCCCCAGTGTACATTAATTCCAGATCAGGATAAATGCTCTGGGACTGCCAGATTTTTATTCATATCTACCACTCCTTGCAGATACAATGAAGAGAAAAATGCCATATGCTTGTGAACACTTTTAATTACTTCAAACCACTTTCCTCTCTATTACCTCATTTTATTTCCATAATTACTCCATACAATAAAAAGTTCTATTACAGACATTGTCATTTATCAAATGAGCAGGGAACGACCTCTCAGAATTGAATACATCAACAATAGAAAGGTTAATACAGCTGGCCCTTAAACAGCCTGGGGGTTATGGGGACTGACCCCCCCACAGTTGAAAATCTGCCTATAACTTTTGACTCCCCAAAAACTTAACTGTCAGTAACCTACTGTTTACCAGAAAGAAGCCTTACCAACAGCATAAGCAGTTGATTCACACACACTTTACTTTTTATGTGTATTATATACTGTATTCTTTATTACAATAAAGTAAGATAGGGAAAATAAATGTTAAGAAAATCCTAAGGAAGAGAAAATATGTTTACTATTCATTAAGTGGAGGAGCATCATCATAAAGGTCTTCATCCTCATTGCCTTCACACTGAGTAGGATGAGGAGGAGAAGGAAGAGGAGGGGTTGGTCTTGAGGTGTCAGGCATGGCAGAGGCTCGAGAGGTGGAAGAGGTGAAAGGGCAAGCAGGAGAGACAGGCACACTCGGTATAAGTTTTATTGAAAACAATTCCATGTATAAGTGACCCACACAGTTAAAACCCATGTTGTTAAAGGGTCAACTGTAAGTATAACGAACCTGGCTTACTCTCTGCCAGGCACCATTAATGCTTTATATGTATATTTCACCCCAGTTAACCCTCAGATAGCTCTAAAAAAACAAACTCATATTATTATCCCTATTTAATAAAAGAGGGAAATGAGGCAGGAGAGGCTGAGAAACCTGTCCAAAGTCACACACGTAGTAAGAGATGGAGCTGGGATTTAAACACTGGTAGTCCTGCTCCAGAAGCCCCTCACTTAACCCCTGCACTGTAGAGCTAGGTAGGGAACAAGAAGGCACTGAGCTCACACATTCCTGGCAGGCCCATCGCTCAGCTTCTGCAATCACCAACTCACGGCCAATCTCGTTCACCTGTGTTCCCATTCACTCTTCCACCATCACCCAGCTGCCACCCTTGATTATTATGAAGCAAATCTGGGTATCATTTTATTTATAAATATTCCTGTATGCATCTCCCAATAATACTCAATTTAGAAAAACATAACCGCAATACCCTGATCACACTTAAATAAATTAATAATGTTGTATTTATTTATTAAACCATGTGCAGTCAGTTTTCAAATTTCTCTGTCTCATTTGTGTGTTGTTTTCTTTTAGACTTTGTTCAAGTCAGAATGCAAATAAGATCCATGCATTGCAATTGGTTGACATGCTTTTTAGGTTTCTCTGAATCTATAGGTGTCTCTCTTTGTCTCTCTGTCTCACACAATCATGAGCATGTGATTGTAAATTGTATAATTTTTTCCTTGAAGTTTATTTATTGGGAAAAACAGGCCATTAGACCTATAGTGTTGTTGATAGTCTAGATGGTGCTGATTATAACTCTATGTATTAACTTACTGTTGCTACCGTAACAAACTGTCACGAACTTAGTTTTAAATAGTACACATTTATTTTCTTCCAATTCTGGACTTCAAAAGTCAAATGCAAATATCCTGGGCTAAAATCAAGGTGTCAGTAGGGCTGTCTATGTTCCTTTCTGGAGGTGCTAGGGAAGAATTTTCCCTTGACTTTTTCACTCAAGAGTCCACCTGCTCTCCTTGGCCTCCATCTATCCATAGCAGTGGCTGGTTGAGCCTTTTCATTGCATCACTCCGGCCTCCTCTTTCGTAGTCGGATCTCCCTCTATCTCTCACTTCTCTGACTCTGACTCTTCTTCTGCTTCCTTCTCTCACTTTTACATTGGGCCTGCCTGGATAATCCAAGATAACCTCTCTATTTGAAGGTCAGCTGATAGCAATCTTAAGTCCCTCTTCCATGGAACCTGATGTATTTACAGGATCCAGAGAGTAAGATGTGAATGTCTTTGGAAGGTGGGTATTATTTTGCCCCCCACAACCTACAATATAATTTCATGTGTTCATCCGTTCCCTGTATGTCCTATAAACTGTAGTTAAAGGATTAATCAAATTCAGCCTCCCTTTCTAAGCAGCAGCAGTGTGTTTGTACTTTCATAGTGACTTCTTGCTCATCTTTCTTGGATATTAGCAGCCACTGATGATCATTGCCTGGATCCTTGGATCCATTCAAGGTTACAAATGGTTGATATCTTAATTCTAATATTCCTTCTTTATTTATTAAAGGGATATATAAAAAGAAGCTGGCCTCATCAACTATTTGGTTACCCTAAAGTTACACAATTTGCATATGGTAGTCAGGATAAATACTGGATTCTCTTTACCAGTTTTCAAAATAGTAAGCATCTTTCAAAGAATAACATTGAGGTGTTTGGGAGATTGAATATCATTAGGAAGTCATGCAATTAAACATAATTGCGTCTCAATATGTTGCAGTTATTGTCATAATTAGTGTCTAGGTTATCCTGTCTGGAACAAGTGGGAACACCATAGGGTTGGCATCTGAGTCCTATTGGAAAGACCCCTTATGTCTTCGATAACTTTCTGGCATTCTGGTATGGTGGGATGCTCCAGGTTTATCTTTATGTTTCCTGCCTTTTCTCTGTGGAGCCCTGATTACTTGTAGTGGGAAATAGTATCTAGTGACCAGAATCTAGCATAAGGTGTGCTTATGGTCATTGCACACCATGCTGCAACAGAACTTGGTTGGTCATTATTTTTTAGGCCTTTTTGGGGACACAGCTAGGAGTTTTTTGTTTTTTTTTTTTTAAGATAAAATACATAGTGAATTGATAGTGATAGTTTCAACTCCAATTCAGTATCAGTACTATAGTATCAGTACTTTTATTTATTGGTTGATGTACTTTCAAATAAAGTTTTCTGTGCCTGTTGTTTCTCAAAAGAAAAACACTGCAAAAATGTTCCTGTGGGTTAATCTATACTAGGAAGCTAGCCAGGCCTGGGAAGGCTGTGCACAAGAGCAGTAATCCCCAGGACTGGGGGATTTACCATGAAACAGCGTGAAAGCTGGAAGGGGCCCTTGAGAATGGAGAGTTCAGTGGCACGCATACCTGCATGCTCATCAGAGTTTTCTAGGAAGCAAAGTCTTCTCACCCCAGATCTACATGATCAGGATCTCCAAGGCCAGAGCTAGGTGTCCACTTCTGTCAGCATTATTTACGAGAAAATGGATGATTAGACATGTTCTGAATCAGATCATGAGGACACTAATTCTTCCAGAAATCCTTTAGCACTAAATTGATGTTTCAATGAGTTAAATGCCTTGGCTGAGATCACATAGCCAAGGTAGGACCAAAGTCCTCCAATTCAGTGCTGCCCTACTCAAACACAGATCTCACATGAACCCATCATGCACCTCTTCGACTTAAAAAGTGGTACCACTGATGTGTATCATGGAAGATTTTCATCACATCATGGTAACTGGATATTTATATAGTGCTTGCAGTATACTTTGGGTACGTTTATCTTGAGATCTGCTGCTATGGAATACAGCCCAGAAAACTACAGTGCAAAAGTAGGTTAAGGAGTGTCTGGAATTGCCACTGGACCTAGTGAGGAAAAAGAGGAGGGAATCTAGAGTACATGGTAGAAGGAAGACCAGTTCAACAAAAGAGGAGGACAATTGCTGTTACAGAATCCCATATAGGACTATTAGAAACCTGACTCCAGTGGATGCATGGAGCCCAGCATCCAGAACGTAAGCATTTTTCTGAGATGCTGGCAGCTGGACTGCCTCTTTCACCAGGTGTCACAGTTCTCTTTCCACGTCAGTACAGAAATCCAGCCTCTGGGAAGGAAGCTAACAAGAGCAAAGCAGATCCTCAGACAAACAAGCCACAGTTCCTCCTTCTCCTCCCTCCCCCATAGAGATCATAGTCTCCTGGGAAGACAAAAGGCTATGAGAGGAGAAGAATCAGACTCAGTGGGGTACTCTGAAGGGCTTTCCAAAACAGATAATGTCCCCAGGGATCAGGCCTCAGTTATCTGGTGAAAAGAAACCTTAGGAACTGGAGATAAGGCTAAAACGGTCCCCAGACAGGCAGCCAACCCTCCTTCCATTAAGATTGCCCAATAATTTCAACCATTTTGGCTGCCCGACGCTAGGCAGCAGAAAGCTATTTCCTAGCTCTTTAGCTGAGAAATACTAAGGAGGGACTACATTGGCCCCAGCGTGGGACAGGGCTGTCACTGTGCATGCTGGGAATCAGTCAGGACAGGCAGAGATGAGCTACTAGACTTGGAACCATGACTGGATTCAGCAACGAAGCTTCACCTGATGTTGAGTCCAGGGCTGTTGGGTAGATTCCACCAATACCTCAAAGTCATAGACTCCCATATAGGTGGGATGTTAGAGATGTTACATTGCAAGTCATGGAGAACTCCAATCCTCAGCCGTTACAGAGAGGCATTCTTCGCAGAGAAGAGCACAGGCACTGGAGTCAGATTGCTTGGATTCACATCCCACCCAGTCTCCATAAGACTGAGTCACTTAACTTCTCTGTACTTCAGTTCCTTCACCTGTAAAACAGAGATGATAACAGAAATATCGACTTTACACTGTGATGTTGTGAATATGAAATGACAAAGTAGGCAAAGCACTTAGCACAGAGCCCACTGTATGATGAGTATTCACTGTTAGCTGTTTTTACTATTAGTACTTCTGTAATTGTCACCAGTAATGATGGCTGTTGCCTCCCTTCCTGCCAGTACTGTATCTGGACAGATGGACTGAATGCGCTACTCGGGAAGGACATGATGAGCGACCTGACACGGAATGACCTGGACACCCTGCTCAGCATGGAAATCAAGCTCCGCCTTCTGGACCTGGAAAACATCCAGATCCCTGATGCGCCTCCGCCGATTCCCAAGGAGCCCAGCAACTATGACTTCGTCTATGACTGTAACTGAAGTGGCCGGGCCCACACGTGCCCCTTCCAAAACTGGAACACCTAGTTAACAGGAGAGAGGAATGAAAACACGCCCACGCCTTGGAACCCTCCATTGGTAAAGGGAAGCTGTGGGTCCACACTCCCTTGAGCCTCACCTCTAGCCCTGGCAACTTTCAGCCCCTAGCTGGCATCTTGCTCACCGCCCTGATTCTGTTCCTCGGCTCCACTGCTTCAGGTCACTTCCCATGGCTACAGTCCACTGGTGGGACAAGAGCAAAGCCCACTGCTGGTAAGAAGGCCAAAGGGCCCTTCCATCCTAGCCCCCTGCAGGCATGCCCTTCCTTCCTCAGGACAGTAAAGCCAGCAGCCCCAGACTGCCCCAAAACTTGCCCACCAGACCAAGGGGAGTGCCCCAAGGCCCCCATCTGGAGGAAATGGCCTAGCTACTTGACGAGAAGACCAAACCCCACATCCCCCTTTCCCGTCTCTAGAATCATCTCGCACCACTAGTTCCACTTGAATTGAGATCTGCACTCAAATCTCCTCCCACCTCCCTCCCTGCTTTTGCCTTGCTCTGTTCCTCTTTGGTCCGAAGAGCCTCAGCTGCAGCCTCCTCATGATCCTCCCTAGCATCAGTTTCCCAAACAGTTCACAGGTCCCATGCCCACTTTGCGTCTGCACTGTGACCATAACAGATCCTCCCTCCTCACCAGCTAGTCTGGAGTTTCCTCTCCCTACCCCAGGCCAGAACTGCCTTCTTCATTTCCACTCATGCTCCCAGCCTCTTAGCTGAAAGCACAAATGGTGAAATCAGTAGTCTCGCTCCATCTCTAATAGACTAAACCTAAATGCCTCTAGGACGGGCTGTTGCTATCCAAGGATTTGGTGTTACCTTCTCCTGGGAGGTCCTGCTGCAAAATGAGTTCCACAGGATGGTCAAGCTATCAGACATCCAAGTTTACATCATTGTAATTATTATTGGTATTTACAATTTGCAAGAATTTTGGGTTCTTTTTTTTTTTTTTGCTTTGTTTTTGTACAAAAGAGTCTAACATTTTTTGCCAAGCAGATATATATTTAATGAAAAGAAGAGATACATAAATGTGTGTATTTCCAATTTTTTTTTAATTATTTTAATCCCAAACATCTTCCTGAAAATAACATTCCCTTAAACATGCTGTGGAATAAAATGGATTGTGATGATTTGGGGAGCTAGTGTTTTGATTTAGTAACTTAGGTTCCTGGTAATCAGTCATCAGCATCACCTGGGAGCTTGTTGGAGATGCCAGCTTTTCAACTCCACCCCAGACCTGCTAAATTAGGTGATGTGTGTATACATGGGTTTGAAAAACACTGCTTTTGGAAACCCTCCACCATTGCTAGGTCACCATAGGCTCTGAACATCAGTGAAGAATGTTACTTCTAAGAAGACCATCTCGACTCACTGAGAAAATCAGATCCACTATATGAAAATATCTATTCCTTTTACATTGTTGCCTCTTGACCATGACTTTCTCTTTTCTTTTTTCTATCTTACCATAATGTACTTTATAGAACGAGTTAAATTAAACACATCACAACTTTGAAGGAGGACATTTAGCAATGAAAAGAATGCAGACTCACAGATCTGAAATAAATTAAGCCAGAACTAAATAAATCCAACTGTGAATTAATAAATTATGGGTCAGAGCCCAGCAAAGGATGTTTCTTAGGTCATTTCCACTGGAGGCATTATCAGGATTATAAACTCCCAGCACTGGGAGGGATGTCAGAAGAGTCCAAGCATGCAGTATTAAGTGTGGTGCAGCACAAGTCACTCTGGTCTCACAGCATAAGCTGTGGAAGCATCCAGGGCATTGCTCTTTACTGTCATCAGGATATGCAATTACAGATTGAGCTGGGTTGAGATGGCATGGTCCAGAGCACTGCATGCATTTCAGGAAAAAAGTCCTTTGCAAACCAAAGCCATTCACAGGGGCTCCTGCTTCCCATCAGAGCGCTCACACATGCGTGTCAAGCTGCCAATTCCTTTATCATTAAGCTTTGATGTTATTAACGTGTACTTGATGTCAGGAGCAGTTATTGATCTACCCATCATCATAGTAAAACCGTAAGAGTTAGGTCAAAGAAAGCAAACAAAGTCATATTATATTTTACTTATGGGTTGCAAGATCCAATCCATGAAAAAGGGAACTTTCTGGACTAGGATCTCTGAGGTCCCGAGTCTCTGGGTTTAAGAAATGTATCTGTCCTGTGACCTTGGCTGGGAAGATCAGCAACTCTCCTCTTCTGGCACTCCTGCTCTAGTGCATTTAATAGAAAAAAAAAAAAAAAAAAAAAAAAAAAAACCGTTTCAGTACTATGAAAGAGAGCGTTCTCCTGCTCCTCCCTAGACCCTCCTTCCTTGAACCTGTGAGATCTGTAGAGCCTACCATCTGTTTCCCTTCATTTTGTGACCATGTGGGGAAGGATCATTGCCCATATTTGGCCACCTCACGTTCTCTCTAGGCTTCCCAAGGCTTTGTTCCCATGCACTGAGCCTACCGCCTCCAACTCATCTCCTGTTGCCTGCAGTTTCCTAAGCCTGGGCAACTCAGCCAAATGCAAGGCAGAAGTAAAGTAGGAAGACCCTGATGTTGTCATGAAGTCCAAGTTGCATTCTCGCATTCACCTTACTCAAAATAAAACAGATTACTTTGAATCTGCTGATATTTAAATTTCTATCATGTTCAGAACACATAGGAGGAAGGCGAATTAATTGGTCTCTCAAACCTCTGTGACAACATTTAAGGGCAGAGAAAGCTAATAGTATTGCAAAAGAAAAAGTGCAAGGCTGAATGTTTCCTGAGTATATTTGCAAGTCTATTTAAGCCATCCTTCGGTTATCAACTACAGCATGTCTTGTCCACCTACTTTTACAATGAACAAAGCAATGGGTGTCCCCAATGACATGTATACCTTTCATCCATTTTGTTTTAGTTATGAAAATACGGTTAACACTAACCTTTCACTTTAAGGGGAAATGAAATATTCATTTAATAATCAAAAGTGTGCTTAGAGATAAACCTTAGGAACTCAACAAGAACAAAATATGTAAAGTTAACATTTGTAAAAATGAGAACAAAATTCATCGAATCAGGAGAATGACAAGCAAGCTTAGTCAAATAAAAAACTGAAAATTTGCAGCACAGTGTGGTGAGTAGCATTATATAAATATGTACAAGGTAGAATAGTAGAAAGGAGGCTGTGACCACACTTTCAAAAATGGTGTAAGGAAAAGCAAGAGAGGAGTAGAAACTTCAGTAAGATCTCGAAAGAGGGATGTTCACCATGTAAGAGAGAAACCTTCTAAGTAGAGCAATGAGTGTGAACAAAGCATGGAGGCAGGCTGATCTGGGACAGCTCAAGAATCTGTAGGTCATTCCGTGTGACTGCTGTGCAGGAGGCTTATGGGAGAGCAAAGGGTGATAACACAGCAGAGGAAGAAAAGCACAAATCATGAAAATCCTGACAGAGTTGGCAAGGATGCTTACTTGAGGGCAAAAGAGAGTGCATGAAGGGTGTGAGGTTGTCAGATTTGCCATTCAGAAATATCACAGATACAAAACAGCCATGTGGGCAAGCTTGAAGTGGGAGAAAATTGGAAGGAGAAATATTAGGAGATTTTTGAAATATTCCCAAGCCAGCATTATTCGAGCCAGTAGCAATAGAAATGGGGAGGAGGGTAAAGTTATTAAAGAGGTAGAATGAGCTGGAAGCTCCCTTATTCAGAGACCTCATTAGCACGGGGTGAGAGAGAGAGAGGAGAAAGCAGAGGACTCCTGAGCTCCTGGAATAGGTAAGAGGGCTGTGAGCAAAAATCAGGAAGAGAGGAGGAACAGAAGAGTTTACGAAATGATAATGAGATGAAACAATGAGAGAGTATGCATTTGGTGGACTTCTCCAAACAGAAAGATAATTTGAGGCAAGTCATTTAACCACTGTGTACTTGTTGCTCATTTATATAATGGAAATGTTACTACTTGTGAGGATACATGAGGTGGCTGAAAACTGTCAATGCTCAAAAAGGAAAGCCCCTTCCCTGTTCCTTCACTTTCCTTCCCTTCCTCTGTTATCCATGGTGGTTTGAGGGTGGGACCTTTAGCATAGCTTAACTAAATGATATGCAATCAATCCCTCAAGATTCATGGGGGATTGGTTCCAGGAGCCTATGGATACCAAAATCTGGGATGATCAAGTCCCTTATAGAATATGGCATTGTATGTGCATATGACCTGTGCACATCCCCTGCTTATCTTATGTCATCTGTAGGTTGTTTATAATACCTAATACAATGTCAATGCTATGCAAATAGCTTAGATTCTGTCATTTTCAAAATTTATCATTTGTATTGTGTTTTTATCTTTTATTTCTCCAAGTATTTTCAGTCTCGGTTAAATCTGAGGCTGCAGAATCTGTAGATATGAAAGACTGAATGTTTTCCAACCAATTCAGTCTGTTTTATGGTAAAGAAAAATAAGAAAGAGAAAGGAAGAATGGAAAATTTAACAATTTCGGTATACTTCGTGAATTAAGGATTGGAGGTAATGCAATAAAACCACAATTTAAAATAAATTCTGGTGGGGAGGGAAGTGTGTATGCTATAATCCCATATAAAGATATAATTATACCCTAACCACTTGAGGCACTAGAAAGAGGAAACTTTCGTGGCTGGAAAACAGAGAGGAAGATGGGAGAGAGAATGGTAGAAGATGGGAAATAAAGGTAAACAATCTTGACTGTCTTGCCAAGAAGTTGGAAATATATTCTTTATGTGACCAAGAGCCACGGACATATTTTACCTGAGTAAATGGCATGACCAGATTTGCATTTTAAGACCATGACTGTCACACTGGCAGAAGCACAAAAGAGGAGTTGGGGAAGGGTGGGATTGGAGGCTGAATATGTGTTAAAGGTACTTCACTTTTAAAGAAGGCTGAATGTATCAATCATTCAATCAATCAAATTACTGGAAGCAAATGGAATCCAACAGAGATTATATACAGAGTACTGTAGAATAGATGAAACTTGACCATCATTGCAAAAGACAGCAAAATAAAAGTCTATACAGTTAGCCCTTGAACAACATGAGGGTTAGGGGCGTCAACCGCCTACACAGTCAAAGAATGCAAGTATAACTTTTGACTCCCCAAAACCTTAACTACTAATAGCCTACCTTTGATTGGAAGCTTTACCAATAATATAAACAGTCAATTAATACATATTTTGTATATTTCATGTATCATATACTGTATTCCTAAAGTAAGCTAGAGAAAAGAAAATGCTATTAAAATCATAAGAGAAAATATATTTGCTATTGATTAAACTGAAGCAGATTGTTAATAAGGTCTTCATTCTCATCATCTTCACATTAAGTAGGCTAAATAGGAGGGGTTGGTTTTGCTGTCTCGGGCGATAGAGGCGGAAAAATATCCACGTAAAAATGGACTTGCACAGTTCAAATCTGTGTTGTTCAAGGGTCAACTGTATTTTCAAAGTTCAATATATAAATACAAAAATAGAAATAAGGCCAAATCTTTCTCAGACTGGCTGAAAAAGCAAAATCTGGACAAATGCTGGTTATAAGGTATATGCCTAAGACAAAATGACACAGAATAATTGCAAATACAGAGTTGAGCAAGAGATGCCAGCAAATGCAAAGTCCCAGTGCAATGGGTGAGGAAAGGAGGTGGTAAGGAAGGAGAAATAAACAACAGGCAAAGTAAAATTGAAAATACAAAGATATGATAAAGTTATTTTATAATACAGATGGTCCTCAACTCACAACCAAGTTACATCCCAATAAACCTTTTGTAAGTTGAAAATATCTTAAGTGGAAAATGCATTTAATGCACCTACCTACTGAACATCAGAGCTTAGCCTAGCCCACCTTAAATGTGCTGAAAACACTTACATTGGTCTACTAGTGGGCAAAATAAGCTAACACAAAGCCTATTTTATAAGAAAGTGTTGAATATCTCACATACTGCATATAGCTAGCCCAGAAAAAGATCAAAATTCAAAATCTGAAGTACATCAAAATTGCAACAGTTTCACACTATCGCAAAGTCAAAAAACCTAGCTGAACCACTGTAAGTCGCAGACCGTCTATACTCTTTTATGTTGATACATTTTTTTCATGTTGCTGTCTGTGTGCTAAATAAAATAGAATATTTTATCAAGAATATCTATGAGCTAAATAAAATTGCCCTGAAATATATAAACCAAAACTATTATATAAAAAGAGAAGTGATGAGCACCATTCCTTAGGTAGAGACTTCAAATAATGGCATATAGGTTTTAACTAATATGATCAACTGAATTCTAATAATGTTTTGGATCCCTTCTCTACCAAAAATTTAAAAATTAGTCAGATATAATGGTGCATGTCTGTGGTCTTAGCTACTCTGAGCTACTTAGCTGAGACAGGAGATTGCTTGAGCCCAGCAGTTCAAAGCTGCAGTAAACCATGATCAAGTGACTGCATCCAACCTGGGCAACAGAATGAGACCTTGTGTTTTTTAAAAAAATGATAAGAAATGAAAAATAAAGATGTTTGGATATACATAATCTTCAAAAAATATACATAATATATCTTTGGAAAATGTTCCTCATATACTTAGACACAAAGAAAATATTTATACCACAAGACAGGAAGTAAGTATAAAGAACTTCAGATTTCATGGCAATACCTAAAGCATCCTCCCCCAAAAAATTATTTCAAATGTGGCAAAAAAATTAAAACAATAAAAAAATTTTAAATGATTTTTTGTGATCTTCTATTTAAAAAAAGGGAAATCCACAGGTGTCGGTGATGAGGAAAGAACAGAAATCCAAAGCACTAAACTTGTGGCTGAGGCTGTGGCCTCCCCAGGGTGTTATTGTCTTGAGAGAGGTGTAGGTTCTAGTGTTCAGGTGGGGATTTAGAGACCAGGCCTCATTTGCATATTAATAAGAAATAGAACTTATGTCTTCTCATAAAAGCCAGAATCCTAAGAGGGCTACACTCTCAGTTGCGAGTTAGATGTGGGGGAGAAAAACCTAACCGTTGACGCAGGAAGCTAACATGAAATCTTCTCTGACTAGGCTGTGGGAGAAAAAAAGACTCACTTAGATGTTTGAATGTTTAGCCCTGTGATTCATGTGGTTTTAGAGTTCAAATTTATGCCACTCCCCTATGTTGTAGAATGCCCACTTAAAACCCTAACATAAAACATGACCCTGGCTGCACAGAGCTGGAACTCCTGGTTGAAGTAAGTTAAAAACTATTCTAACTATAACCCCCAGAAGTCAAACTACATGGGATTTCCACAGAAAATCCAAGCATGATTTAAAAATTGTGCTTACAACTAAAAATAACACAACACATGGAAATAATCTATACTGAGTAAGGTTAGATACTCCAAAACTTGACAGAGTAGAATAAAAACATGAAAATAAAATAAAGTGCCCTCCTTGGCCTCCCAAAGTGCTAGGATTACAGGCAGGAGCCACTGTACCCAGCCTAAAGTAAATGTATTTTAAATTGAATTGAAATTCCCAGAACAATAAAGAGATGTCAAAAGCAATAAAACATGAAAAATATAGTCTATGGAAAAATGAACTCAGTGTCTTGTTAAATGTAGGTTAGACACACTGAAGAGAGAATTAATAAGCTGAAAGATAGATCTGAAGAAAATTATCCAAAAGACAGTACAGAGAAATGAGAAAAAAATCTGACTGTTAAGCAGCTTGAAGGTGAAAACTCTAATCGAAGTTCCAAATGGAAAGAAGAGCAAAGCAAATGATGGAAATGCAGTATTTCAAGAAATAATGGCTGAAAATTTTCCAGTAAAATAAATTCTTAGATTTGGAAATACAAAAAGTCCCAAGCAAGATAAGTAAATATGCATCGATAAAAGTTACCGTGACACCAAAAAACACCAAAGACAGAGAAAATGTGAAATAGCTAGAGATAAAGATAATCACCTTCACAGGAACAGTTAGACTTAATAGGTGCTGCTTCAGTAGCAACAATGGAGGAGGGCTCTGAGTATTTTCATGTCACAGTGTACATTGAAAGTTATGATGCCTGTACAGCACACTAGGGTAAGCAGATGAGGCTGCTCACCAGGAAGAGACACAGCCCAAGCCCTGCCCTAACACCTTGAAATCAAGGCCATCAATTCTTCTGCATACCAGTGAGCAGTCCACAGTGCACTGCAGTGAGGACAGAGGTATGCACTGCGGCACCTGTGGAGAGGCTCTGGAATAGAGGTCTGATGATATGTTTTCATAGCATTGAGAGAAGATAATTTTAAGTAGAATTGTATTCCCAGTTAAACTGTCACTCAAGAATGGAAACAAAATAAAGACATTTCCAACAAGGTTAAAGGGAATCATTTGTCACTCACAAATGATCTCTAAGGGTAAGGGAAAAAAATGATAATTTTGAAAGTAAATCTAAACCAGAAATAGCTGTGTAAAATATACAATAATAATAACTAATTTAAGGCATATTAAGTTTTAATACACCTTATAACTAATAATAACTAACGTGTATTAAAATTATGTGGAATTAAAATACAGGAGAATATATGTACATTGAAAGTGTATAATGTAACCTAAAGTACTTTAGTCTCCTTTATTTTTCAGAAGCTTAGAGATACTGATAATCTTTAGACTTTAAATCAACTCTACATGTTAAAAATTGGGGAATAACTACTGAAAATTTGAGAAACAAAATGTGCGACTTCCCTATCAATGGAAGGGGAAAAAAATAAAGAAAATTAAATTAATTCAATAATAAATTAATAAAGAATAAAGAATGCTCTGATGAAAAAAATGAAAAGGAAATAAACAGGCAATTAACAAAATATAAGTATAAATGATTAGGGAGTGATTTTTAAAATACCATGAAAAAACTTGAAGAAATACACATATAAATGATACATGTTTTTGGCTTATCAACTTCAAAAATTTTTGTATGATTAAAGATTATTTCTTTTAATGTATAAATGGTATTTAAAAATCAACAAAAAAACAATAATTCAGCACAGTATAATCTAAAATAAATGTGGATTTAAAATAGTAAGTGAATTCTCTATGAATAAGCAAAGAAATCAACAAAGAAAATGTTTAAGGTCACAAATAATATTAAAAGGCAGATTAACATCACAAGACAAAATCCGTGCAAATTTTTAAAATATTCAGTGATGGCAAAAGGGTAATAAAACAAGCTTTCACAGTCTCTCTGGAAAAAGAATTTGGTAATATATAGCTGAAGTTTTCAAAATAGGACTGACTCTTGACCTTGCAATTTTACTCATCAAATGGAGCTGCTCTGTTTGTTTTATCTGTTTATATGCTACGCCCCTATGTATGATTTTGTTTCATGAAAGGATTCCAGTGTTTAAAATAAAATTGAAAAACCTCAGGCTAAAATAAACTATGAGACATCCATTTATACTATGACATACATGACTAACATTCACAATCATGTGAAGTGGCCCATTAAAAGAAAAGATGTTAATAAGATGTTAGCTGAAAAAAATAGCTCATAAAACTGTATGAAAATGCATATGGATTTTATTTTAGAATGTCAGTGTGTGTGTTGTATATATGCCTAGAAAAGCATCAGAAGGATATACACCAACGTGATTTTGTTTGTTTGTTTGTTTGAGATAGAATCTCGCTGTGTCACCCAGGCTGGAGTGGAGTGGGGCAATCTCAGCTCACTGCAAACTCTGCCTCTGCCTCCAGGGTTTAAGTGATTCTTCTGCCAGGCTTCTGAGTAGCTGGGATTACAGGCACCCACCACCGTGCCCAGCTAATTTTTGTATTTTTAGTAGAGATGGGGTTTCACCATTTTTGCCAGGCTGGTCTCGAACTCCTGACCTCAGGTGATCCTCCTGTCTCGGCCTCTCAAAATAATGGTATTACAAGGCATCAACCATTGCACTTGGCCCTACCAAAGTGTTTTTAATAGTTTTCTCCGATTGAATGGAACTCTGGGAATTTATATTTTCCTATTGGTGTAATAAAAGTCTATATTTCAGATTTTTGTAATAAGCATGTCTTTCACTTGAAATAAGAAAAAATTATTTTGCATTTTAAAATCCAGTGTCAGTAGAATAAGGACCTGGACTAAGTTTATCCGCTCGATCCCCACATTGCCTTCTTGCCCACTGCACTCTCACTTCCTGCTTCATTCCAGCCTCTGCAATGCACCATGCTTCTATTTATCTACCACCTGTGGTTGACTCTCAATTCACTTTCCTTGACCTCTGACCTCAGCTCTCCCATTTCTTCTCTCATCTCACTCCTTCTCTCACCAGGCCCTCCTGTAGTCTCATGGGCACCCCTATCCTCACTCCTAGTCTGTCTGTCCCAGATTCTTGCAAAAGCTCCCAACAGCAATGAGTACACCTGCCTATTTGGATTATGCAATTTAATGGGTAAAATCATAGATTCTTAGTAGTCACTGATCTGACCCACTATCCAAGTACAAGAAGTCCATCCTCAAGCCAGCCTCTGCTGGAAAACTATAGGGCCAAAGAACCAACTAGCTGCCAAAATGCCCTCTTTGAACACAGAATAATCTGAATATACACAAGAATATAAGAACAGTCATTACATTTAGTAACGTCCATCTAACAGTCCCCTAGGCACTCCTTAAGACCACATGTGACTTCTTCACAACCTTTCAATATTTGAAAACAACCATTATGCCCCTTTTAGTCTTCTGT
The DNA here is from genome assembly GCF_009761245.1 of Sapajus apella. Classification (NCBI taxonomy): domain Eukaryota; kingdom Metazoa; phylum Chordata; class Mammalia; order Primates; family Cebidae; genus Sapajus; species Sapajus apella. The sequence goes on from NW_022436959.1 coordinate 1,276,126, forward strand.
TTTCCTATTCCTTTTCGACCCTTCCCATGTGACGTGGTTTGCAGCTCAGCTTCAATAGATAAATTTTAGTTTGATGATGTGCCTGTTAAAATAGATCACTTGAAGCCCATCAGTTTTCTAAATGTGTTTTGACATTCCAGCAAGCAAAAGGCTTTACTTAACTTGCAGAGTAGATTGGCACATTTAAAGCTGAAGAACACAATCACTTTTAATTTTATTATTCCATTTTATTTTTCTTTTGGAATCAGGTAACAATATTGCCTCAAAACTCTAAGACATTGAGCAAGGTCTGTTGATACCAAATGTAGTTTTTAAGAAGAGAGGCACAGAATGAGACACTAAAAATTAATCATCTATGAGTGCTTTTCTAGCTAACTGTCCTGTGTGTTTGAAAGGGAGGGAGAGACAAAGTTTGTGTGATAATCACTCATTGTTGAGGAAAGGCCTAATTTGGGGACAGTGTTGGAGTTATTCGGTTGTTAAAAAAAAATACATATTAGCTTTGAAGGCCTGTGTCAAATTCCAGATTCAACACTTGCTTGCTGTGTGACTTCAGGTAAGTTATTTCCTGGTTTGTAAAACTCTGTACAGTCTTTTCTAACAATTGTTGAGGATTTCATTAAATCATCTTTATAAATTTCAGTGAATACTGTCTAGCATATAGTGAATACTTGATAAGTAGTACCTAGTAAATACTTATTGCTAGACCTTTCTACTGCCCAAAATCAAGCACATGGCCACTTGGAAGCCCCCCTGTGAGTCTGGGAATCAGTTTATACTCATCCCTCCTCCCAAATTTGTTGCTGACCATGTAGATTTGACAATTAACTAAAACCCTCATATTTCTTTCTCATTAATTGGCAGTGTCTTATTTTCCAAATCTCACCCTCACCTTCCGTGTAGTAGTGCTAGGTGTTAAATAGGCCTCATTCCTGATAGATATTACCTAGAAAACCAACATCTGTGGTCCAGCCTGCAGGAGTAGAGCTGAAAATGGAAACTGAGTCAACATGCAGGAGTCAGACAGAAACAGCAGAAAATGGTACCAGGGTCAGGAGCTACGGGCATTCTATATGGCACCAGAAATAATGGCAAAATCCCTGCAGCATGCCTTTATTGGACATCAGGTATGTGGTGCTCGTGTGGTTTTGGCTGCCATGGACACTGAGTTAGCTACTATTGACTAACAACCTGGTACAAGGCATTGTGCTAAATATTATCCTTGCATTATATCATTTCTCTCTCTGAATACTATTATTACCTACTTTAGGTATAAAAAGTCAAAAGCCCAGAGCATTTAGGTGACTCCCCAAGATCACACAGTAAGAAAACGGTTAAGTCAGGGGCTGTTAGGCTTTTTCTGACTCCATGGGCTCTGCTGTCCTCAAAAGGACAGTTTGTGTTAGACCTTTACCCTTTGACAATTATGTTATTCACTTTTTTGATACCAAGTTTGGGGCTTTCCGTTTCTCTCTTGCATGGAGGAAACAGGCCGCTATGTTTTGCTAGTGGATTTCCTGGTCCTAAGTTGTAAGAGAACTTCCTCATTGTTCTCAATATAACCCGCCAAACTTGGATTTTTCCTGGGTTCACCCAACTTGCCTCTTCCTGGTCTTTCTCTTTCTTCTATATTTGCTCTTAGTTAACGTCTCTTTGAGATCACTGTGGTCCCTGAAAGCTGCAAGGTAGTTCTTTGAGAGGGTTACATTTCAAAATATATGCCAGAAATGCTGATTCTGAAATATACGCCTTTCGGCTGCCATCGGGTCACACCTTGCGACAAGAAACATCCACAGTTCTTCTAATAAACAGCTTTCCAGCTTTCCCACATTACAGACCAGTAGCTGTTGGATAAGTGAGAACATTCCTTCTCAAGACTGGATCTTGAACTTCTGTGTTTTCATTTGGAAAAGAGTGATATGCCATCATCACAAAATGCAAAGCAGAAGGCAGAGTAGGAGCCTGGGCCGTGTGGGGCTTGGCCTCGGCGGATCCTGCTGTGGGCGACATTGATGAGCTGGTGCAGTTGCCAGCTGCATGCAGCTCTCAAGGAGCAAGTGCCCAAGGGTGACATGGCCTCTATGAAGAGAAAGGCAATGTCACATCCCCCTGCCCTGGCTTGAGGCCCTCTGTCTGTGGCACCTACTGTGAGTGGAGTGAGGAGAAATGAACAGTCATACATGCAATTTCGTTTGGCTCAAGTCATCTTAGCATCTGTAAAGCAAGAATTCATCCATCACCAAATAAAGTCATTATCGAAGCAGCTGTTACCCAGACATGACTCTCAGCTGGGGTTGTGGGAGAGCAATTTATCTCTTAGCAGCAGCTTTCCAACATCTAACCTGCAATTTACAGAGGAGAAGAAATCCTCAGAATATAAAGTTCAGGCAGACATATCAGAAATGATTCTTTAATTCTTCTTTAAAGATATGCATTGTTTTTTAACATATAAAATACTCAGAGAAAATTTAGAAAGTTCAAAAACAGCTACACAGGGAAAAAATATATCTAGCAAGAAAATAACTATCATTAATATTTAATATATTTCCCTTCCAGGCAAATAAAACTGAGAATATACCATATATTTATTTATACTATATATTTGTATTGCCAGTTGAATGGAATCAGCTGGGGAGAATGAGTCTGTCATACACCTGCCCTCAAAGCAACCAGGTTTCATTAGGGTCTCCTCCAGTGATCCTATCCATTTTCTTCTGAAGCTCAGCATCTTGTCTCCTGTTACCATTTCCTGTGACCTCTGGAAAAGCCTCCCAGCAGCCTCCTGCTACCCAAGATATCTCTCTAAGTATGTCTGGCAATGTTCAGTATTCATGAATGAGAAGGACAGCAAAATTAAGTAAATTCCATATATCACATGGAGGAAAGTTGCAGGCAATACTTTGAATCAGAAGAAAATGAGAAGAGGCAGGATGCTAGCAGACTGTTCACAGACCTCCACTTGAAGAACAAAGAGCAGAGAAATACTGGCCAAGTCAGGCTGGATTTAGATCTGCTTCCTTTATGCTCAGTCGTTGGAGCTCACTGCAATTCCACTGGAGTACTTTCCCTCAGCCCTCTTTAAAACCTCTACATAAAAGGGAGGTATACAAGGCATACTCCTTACCTTCCAGGAACCCATGAATGCTAATATATATCATCTAGGGCCAGGGCATCAGTGCCATTTAGGGCCAAATAAGCCTTTGTTTGTGGGGCTGCCCTGTGTGTTGTGAGATGTTTAGCAGCAATCCCGGCCTCTCCTGACTATATTACCAGTAAAGCCTGCCCGTCTCCCCCTAGTTGTGACAACCAAAAATGGCTCTAGACATTGCCAAATGTCCCTTGGGGGCAAAATTGCCCCAAGTTAAGAACCGTTGAACCGGATAGGCAATAATCCTATTTGCAAAGCACACAAAACATTTAGTAACGGCATCCCTACGGTCACTAGGGCTGAGAGCATCATAGCTTTCTGGGCTTGGGGGGAGAAACACCATCGAAATGGATCCACGTAGCTCATTTATTTAAATCTTCTCAACAAACTTTCAAAGTAGGCACTATTGCCCTCATTTTGCAGGTGAGAAAACTGAGTCTCAGAGAAGATAAGTAACTTTCCCAAGATCACACAGCTACACACTCTGCCACAACCCCACACTGACATTTCATTCTCCACATTCACTTGAACCCCGCCAGGTCCCTGCTCCTTATCTACTCAGACTTCTAAACAGCAGAGCTCTTTTCTCTGCAATAGTGTATCTTGCCAGACAAATAATATTTCCTGGATCTCAGGCAAGGAAATCTTACAAATTCTAAATGTATACATTCTATATCAGAAAACCTAGAACATGAGGAGATGGGCTTGAATGGAGGCAGACTTTAGTGACACCCAAAACTGAGTAATTCCACGAAGATTTTACCCATTTCTAAATCCTCTGGTTTGTTTAGAATTACTCCGTCAGCGAAACTGTCGTTAGAGTATTTTGTGTACTGATTGGACCCTGCAATTAAGCCTCCTTTGATGAAGGCACGTTAAGACTAATTTTAAATCTTATTAACGTCAGCATGACATCTACTTGAAGCTGTTTTTCAAACAAGTGGCAGCAATTTGCGCAGGGATGTCAGTGTCAGAGTTCGTTTCCAGAGTCTCTGCAGCCGCATCTTCCTCTCTCACTCCTGTCGCCCCCTCCAGACACTGTCTGTTCACAGCATGTTAAGCTCAAAGTGCCTTCATACAGGGAAAACCCCAGTGCATCTCTCAAGAGCGCAGATATGCCATGTATCTAAGCGTTGGTCTGAATCACATAGGAATAGAAGATTGAGTGTCTAATCAGATTAGTGACAGGAAAGGCTTTTGGGCCATGGCCTGCAGTCCCTTGACTTGAATTCTCTTGAATTAAGAGCAGTCATAGGTGCCTTGTGCAGCCCCTGCTTCATTGTAGAGGGATAAAGGCAGAGAGAGATTGACACAGATTATTAAAAAGCCTCTTGGGCCCAAACTCTTCCATGGTCGCTCAGATCTCTTCTGGTCTTCCTTTGAATAAAACATATGTGCCAGGCCCAGTAGCTCACACCTGTAATCCCAGCACTTTGGGAGGCCAAGACAGGCAGATGACTTGAGGCCAGGAGTTCAAGACCAGCCTGGCCAACATGGTGAAACCCCATCTCTATTAAAAATGCAAAAAATTAGCCAGGCTTGGTGGTGCGCACCTGTAGTCCCAGCTACTCAGGAGGCTGAATCACTTGAACCTGGGAGGTGGAGGTTGCAGTGAGTTGAGATCATGCAACTGCATTCCAGCCTGGGCAACAGAGTAAGACTCCATCTCGAAAGAAAGAAAGGGAAGAAAGGAAAGGAGATGAGGGGAGGAGAGGGGAGGGGAGGGAGGGAGGGAGAAAAAGAGAGAGAGAGAGAGAGAAGAAAGAAAAGAGAAAGAAAGAAAAAGGAAGGAAGGAAGGAGAAAGAAAGAAAAGAAAAGAAAGAAAGAAAGAGAAAGAAAGAGAGAGAGAGAGAGAGAAAAGAAAGAAAGAAAAGAAAGAGGGCATGTGCTAAGCAAGACAGGAACTGTAAAAGCTGATCTCTCCAGACTTACTTCAACCAATGGAGGAGCCAGCCAGTCCACTTTCATTGCTTAAAATGACACCATGCCCAGAAAAGTCTGCTGAGTCATGCCAAGTGAGGCAGCATGGAGCAGGCCTAGTGCTATGGAATTAATTCTAGAATTACTTCTGGACATCGACCTGGACCCAGTAGTTTCTTCTGACTCAACAGTCCCAAGTGACTCTGAGGTTGCCTGCTTGATTGAAAGTTGATGGTGGAGTCATTAAATGGCTGAATGAGCACAGGGTGGGCAGGGATGGGGTGGAAGGAACAGATCTGGAGGAAGATGGTTACATTTATTTAGGATATGGGAGTTTGAGCACCTGTGGGACATTCCAGGAAATCTGCCATAGGAGGAGGCGAGCTTTCTCTGCCACAAGCCACACTGACATTTCATTCTCCCCATTCACTTGCACCCACGAGGTCCCTGCTCCCTTATCTACTGAGACTTCTAAGTGAAATGGGGACCTGTAGGGAAATAGCAATGCAGGATCTTACAATAAGAGTTTTAAGGGGCTGGGAAATGGAGGGATAAGAAAGAAGTTACTGGATTTTTCTTTGCATTTGAGACCAACCCTTCAAATTCTGGATGAACAGCTGGGCTGCAGCTTTGACCTCCAAGCTCAGTTACAAGAACCTCAGTTCTTAACCCTGAAGGACCTCTGGGTATAGAAGTGTCCATTGCTCCACAAACAGCAACTTACTTATTTTCACGTGCTTTTCTTTGTTGATATTATTATTTTTAATGACCACTATGGTTTGAATGCGTCTCTCCAAAATTCATGTTGAAACTTAATCTCCAGTGTAATACTGTTAAGAGGTGGGATCTTTAGGAGGTGAGAGGCCATGAAGACTCCTCCTTCTCGAGTGGGATTAAGGCCTTTTTATAAAAGAGGCTTCAGCAAACATTTGGCCACACGCGGAAGCAGCAAAAAGGTGCTTACACCTAATGCTGGTGCCTTGATCTTGTCTTGGACTTCCTGGTCTCCAGAACTGTAATCAGTAAATTTCTGGTCTTTATAAATTACTCAGTCTGAAGTACCTTATTATAGCATCGCTAACAGACTAAGACAATATCTCAGCTTTAACATGCCTTTTTGTTAGGTCATTTTAGTGTTCCTTATCCTTTTTGATTTTCGTTTCTTGCAATATTTTTCCCCTTTCTAAAGTGCCTAGAAAGTTTAGAGACTATGTAACTGCTTGCCCATTCAATCGTTAACCTTTTGGGTTTTAGAGCCAGAGCTTCCTTTTTTATTATTTTTTTATGCCTTCATCTTTAACATTCTATCTTATGTCATAGTATATAAATTTAGGTTTGTTTTGGTTTTCATTTTAGCGTTTGAGGTTCAGGTTTTATTTTTAATTGCTTAAGTTTTTATCTTTAAATCTTTTATCTATTTGAACTTTTACTGTAATCATTTTACTGATTCATTTAAAAGAACTTTTTTTTTTTACTTTAAAAGTTCTGGGACACATATGCAGAATGTGCAGATTTGTTACATAGGTATACATGTTCCATAGTGGTTTGCTACACCTATCAACCCTCATCTAGGTTTTAAGCCCCACATGCATTAGGAATTTGTCCTAATGCTTTCCCTCCTCTTGCCTCCCACCCTCCACAGGCCCTGGTGTATAATGTTCCCCTCCCTGTGACCATGTGTTCTCATTGTTCAACTCCTGCTTATGAGTGAGAACATGTGGTGTTTCATTTTCTGTTCCTGTGTTAGTTTGCTGAGAATGATGGCTTCCAGTTTCATCCACGTCCCCACAAACGACATAAACTCATTCTTTTTAGTGGCTGCACAGTATTTCATGGTGCATATGTGCCACATTTTCTTTATCCAGTCTATCATTAATGGGCATCTGGGTTCGTTCCAAGTCTTTGTTATTTATTGTAAATAGTGCCGCAATAAACATATGTGTATCTGTCTTCATAGTAGAATGATTTATAATCCTTTGGGTATGATTGCTGGTTCAAATGGTATTTCTGGTTCTAGATCCTTGAAGAATTGCTACACCATCTTCCACTATGGTTGAACTATTTTACATTTCCACAAACGTGTAAAAGCATTCCCATTCAAGTGGGAAGTGGTACACAGGGAAGCCCCAGGCTGGTGGAGAGGTGTGCAGTTTCCTCGGGCTGTCATAACAAACTGGCACAAACTGTATGGCCCAACTCAATATTCTCTCACAGTTGTGGAGCTTGGAAGTCCAAACTCAAGGTGTCAGCAGGGCCGTGGTCTACTTCCCAGCTCTTGGTCATGACAGGTATTCCTTGGTGTTTTGCAGCTTGCAGCTGCATGACTCCATCTCTACCACCATCATCACATGGCAACCCTCCCTTCTGTGTCTTCACGTGGCATTCACCTCTCTGCTGCATCTCTCTGTGTCTCTTCTCCGCTTTTTATAAGGACACTAGTCAGATTAACGGTATACCCCACTCCATTATTACCTTCTCTTAAATTAACGAATTACATTGACAGCAACCATATTTCCAGATAAAGTCACATTCTGAGTTTCAGGAAGAACATGCATTTTGGGGAGTACTAGCCAACCCAGTGCAAGGTAAAAAGCAAAGTAGCAAAACCTGGAAGAGCCTGAAAGACTCTGTCACCGGAATCTCAACCTGGAGTTCTCAAATGTGGCTGCACTATGGAATCGCCTGGACTGCTTTAACCAATCCTGCTGCCTGGGCCCACTTCTAGAGACTCCGATTTGATTGGTGGCAGTGCAACCAGGGCTTTGGAGTTTTCTAAAGCTTCTCAGGTGATTCAAATGTGTAGCCTGGATTGAGAAGCACTGCATGGAAGCTGATGGAGTTGAGAAGTCAGCCAGTCTCCAGTTCATAATGAGTCAGATAATTGGGGTGGTTTTATCTCATAGCCCCTTAAATTAGGGAAGCCATTGGATTAGCATGTGAGGAGCTCTGGACTTGGTCTTACACACAGATTTAAATTCAACTCCCTTTTCATTAGTCATTTACCCTTTCTGAGCTTCCGATTCTTCTGTAAAATGAAATGGTTGGACTAGATGTGATCTGAGTACCATTGGTGCTATTAAAAAACACTTTATATCACTTTATCACATTCATTATTTGGAAATATTGGACATCTGCTATTGAATGGCTTCTTAACCTCAGTGACTTCTACCAAAAAATAAGAATAAATGAAGGGTGAACAGCCTGCAAGTTTATACACTGTGTAGAGGTAGAACTCGTGTTAATTTTTTTTTTAACCACTAACTTCTTGGAGCATGGCATAGTGTCTGGCACACATGGAGTGCTCACAATTAGTTGTTGACTGTCTGATTGGTGCCTGTGTAAGGAACATTCCAAAGCAGGATAACCTACCCCAATTCCCACTCAGGCCTGTGGCCCCAGTAGTAAATCCAATGCCAATAACTAAAACTTGATCTGACATTTTGGAAATAATAAGCTCTGGCTCCTCCTCTTGCCAGCTGAAAGGTGTGTAAAAGTTTAATCCTTCTTCCTGAACTTCAGTCCTCTCGTCTATAAGACGGGAATGATAATTCTTATCTAGTGACGGAACAGTAAAGATTGGAGGTAAGTAAACTTTGTAGCATGGTGGTTGGCAATAAATACTGAATTATTTATGTATGTGTATGTACTTGGCCCTGTCACTGATACTTAAAAAAGAAAAACCTCTTAGGATTTTTCTTACGGGTTATGAGGAGATTTATGTCTAATTTCAGCCAGAGGACTACAGTATTGTTAAATAAAAAAAGGGAAGAGTCCCTTCTTAAGGTGTTACTCTTTAGTACTGTTGACATTTGGAATTGAAGTAAGTTACATCTATAGAAATGTTAGCCTTTGATAATGTTAGGCATTAACTTGTCACCAAACCTCACCTATGACATAAAACATATGATGTAAAATATGTAACTATTTTTAAAGATAGTTAATGGAATCAATACTATACTTTACAGCATTGTTCCTGATTAGTTACCTACTGTTCAGCCACAAATTGCCACAAAATTAGTGGCCTAAAATAATAAACATTTATCATTTCACACAGTTTCTATGAGCAAGCAAAGAACTCAGGAGAGACTGAGCTAGGTAGTTCAGTATGAGGATCCCTCATGAGATCTCATTCAGGGTGTCAGCTGGGGCTACAGTCATCTGAAGGCTGGACTGGGGATGGAGATCCTGCTTCCTGTGTGGCTGATCACATGGCTGGCATGCTGACACTGGTTCTTGGTGGGAGGCCTCAGTTCCTTGCCATGATGACCTCTCTATAGGGCTCTTTGAGTGTCCTCAGGACACAGCAGCTGGCTTCCTCCAGAGGAGGTGATCCAAGAGCACCCAAGGCGAAAGCTTCAACAATGTTGATGATCTAGCTGCAGAAGTAATACTTCATTGTGTCTTCAATATTCTGTTGGTTATTAAAGTGAGCCCTATTTGATACAGGAAGAGAAGCACAGGGAATGCATCCTAGGAGGTGGTGATTATTGGGTCTCATCTTGGTGCAGACCACCTGCATCATTATCTTTGTTAAAAACTTAAGTTCCTGGGCCCCATCTGCATTCTTAGCAAGACTCTTGGATGACTGCATGATCTACCCTAAAGTTTGAGAACAATTGCTTTATTGTGCTTAGACATATCTACATATATACTTTTACATACAACAAAAACACTGAAGTTATGACTATTTGTTTTGGAGAGTGAGTTAAAGTGTCGGGGCAAATATCACTTTTAAAATAATAAATATGTGCTACTTTAATAACTAGAGTTTAAATTAAGTGATTTAAAAAATATTATTACACAAGCCCTTTGGATTATTTTCTTGTGATGTCTGAGTCTCTTTGACTTTAAGGTAGAAAGTTAAACAAGTTACAAGAACATAGTCCCTAAATACTGAGACTATGTCCTGCTACATTAAGACATAAGTTAGAATTCCATGGAGTACCACTAAAGGAAGCTCACCTGTTTTAGCCCTGCCGTGTTCCTCTTCAACAAATTGGAAGCTAATCAAGGAGAGGCAAGGTGGCCCAGTTTCTCTTCCCCTCCCTGCCTCTCACTTAGCTTCTATACACATCTACAGGATAGATATCAAACATTTTGGCAGAGATAAACATTTTGGCAGAGTTCATTGGTGCGAGTGAATGAGGATGTCCTTGTTTTAACACTCCAACTATTTTCATTGTCCTACTTTTTAACATTTATTACTCAACCCCATGCCCCTTCTAGAGATGTTTCCAGATCAAAGCTCCCCAGCTGATTGTAATTGGTCAAGACTAAAAGCTAATCAGTCTTCTCTCCAGGGATTTTAGTCAAGGTCAGGCCCTAAGGAATTGGGGTAAATATAGAGAGAAGAATGGAGGGGAGAGGAGGAAAGAAATGAGACAGAGGAAATCTGCAACTCACATATCTGGTGGAGCACTTGGATTAGGACCTTGGGCCTATCTGACTTGGTATTCTAATATCCATTAGGGACACTTCTCAGTTCTTCCGAAAGTACGGGTGGGGGCGGGGCCTCTATGCCTGGAATCACTCTTGTGTTCTGCAAGCCTCTGCCTCCAGCTCTCTTTGTGTTTATCGTTTGCGCATTTTGGCTTCACTAGGAGAACCCTGTGGTCAACACCCTTTTAAATTAATCTGGATGGCATCGCTAATTATCTCTTTAGGATGGAATCCTAGAAGTTGAAATACTAAATCAAAGAGTATGAACAATTTTGAGACCCTTGATTCTTGCCCATTCATTTGGCAACTGTTAGCTTTTTCTCGATCGATGCCCTATATAAACAAGTGTTCTGTAACAGACGTGTATTTATGGGCACATGAATAATAAATTATTAGAAATAGCAGGGCTTTAAACCCATTAATGTACATGAAATTTTACTTCTTCCAGTCCACTGATATTGGTTGAAATATTTATAACTGTTTGCTCACTGGTAGTCCCCAAGGCTTTGAAGGAGAATGTCATGCTGTATATAAAATTTAAGGATTCCTGATCCAGGATACCCAAACTAATGGGGAATGTGTAGTTCAGATGATCCAGGAAGCCTGGGTCAGCTGACAATTAAATTTAAAAAGTCAATGCATCTTGATGATTGTGGAAATGTAGGCCTTTGCATACAATATACTAATACTAAGGAAGGGGTTTTTTTTTAATTGAACTATAATTCCCACACTGTAAAATTCATCCTTTGAAAGTACATTTCAGTGGATTTTAGCATATTCACAGTCTTGTCCAACCAACACCACTATCTAATTCTAGAATATTTTCATCACTCCAAACAGAAACCCTCTATTCATAGTGGTCACTTCCCATTTCTCCCTCCCTCCAGCCCCTGGCAACCATGTCTGCTTTCTGAATTGTTTTGCTTATTCTGGGCATTTCATATAAATGGAACCACACAATATGTGGCCTTTTGTGACTGGCTTCTTTCACTTAGCACAGTGTATTTAAGGTTCATTCATGTGGTAATAGATTTCAGTACTCCACTCCTTTATAACATGGGGTAACATTTAATTGTACAGATATGCCACATTGTGGCCATTCCTTCGTCAGTGGAGAGCTTTCAATGTAAACTTTTAGGCATAAAATTCATCGAGACACGAATACTAATCATAATTATACACTTGAAAAATTCTCACCAAGTGAGTAACCACTACCCAGATCCAGAAACCAAGCACTACCAGCACCCCAAGAGCCCTTCAGGTTCTTTTTCACTCCCTAATCACCCTCCAAGCATAATCTTTTAACTCTATAAATTAGTCTTGCCTGTTCTAACTCCTTAGGTTAGTTTTGTGCATTTTTGAAACTTTTACAAATGAAATCATGTAGTATGTGTTCTTTCGTCTTTGGTTTCTTTCACTCAACTTTATATTTTTGAGATTTATTCCTGTTGCTGCATATGGTTGTAGTTGATACTTTCTCAGTGCTGGATGGGTTTCCATTGTGTGAACACGTACCACAGTTTAATCATCCATCCTACTATTAATGGATATTTGGGTTTTTATTTTTGGTTATTGCTAATAGTGCTGCTCTGAATTCTTGCACATGTTCTTGGTGAATATAGGAACGCATTTCTGTTGACCATATATCTAGGAGTGGAATTGCTGGCTCCTAGAGTGTGCCAATATTCAGTGTTAACAGGTACTGCAGAATAGTTTTCCAGAATAATTATATCAGGTTCCACCCTCACCAGTAATATGTGTTCCAATTGCTTCATGTCCTTGCCAACACAGAGTATTGTCTGTCTTTGTCATTTTCACCATTCTGGTGAATGTGTACTGGTATCACCATTGTAGTTGGAAATTATTTCCTTGTTGCCTTTTGAATTTCAGAACCTTGTAATATAGCTAGTGACCATTTGGAAGTTTGTTGAGGGCTCATTCAATGCTTCCCCCATACTTTTTTTGGATTATCTACCTGTTTCTAATTAACTCATAGAAATTCTTTATATGCTGAATTTGAACATTTTATTTGATATAGGTTTTATAAATATGTTATATGCTGTGACCTGCCTTTTCTTCCCTTGATGATGTCTTATGAAATAGTTCTTAATTTTAATGTAGTCCAGTTTTCCTTTATGGCTAGTGATTTTTTTAAGAGATAGGGTCTTGCTATGTTGCCCAGGCTGGACTTAAATGCCTAGGCTCAAGTGAACTTCCAGCCTCAGCCTCCCAAAGTGCTGGGATTACAGTCGCATGCCACCTTGCTTGGCTAATTTTAAAAAATGTATTGTGTTTAAGAAACCTTTTTTCTTACCCAGCTCTTGAGATTGTATTTTGATATTGAAATGCTTATTACGTCTCAAATTCGTACTAAATGGTAAATGCATTTCTGTTATGGCCTCATCAAGAGGGATACTCAATGTATTAGAGATGTTCTGAATGGAAATAAGAACAAAGGAACAAATCATAGCAGACAGTTTACCAACACCTAGCAGAAAACTGCAGTCCTCTGTTAGCCTTGAAAGGAATCCAATCCAGGGTTATCTCAACTGGAGTTCCTTGCTGTTTCTCTAATTCCTTTCCAACTTGTATATCATCCTCATTTGTGGCAGCAATTAGTTTGACTCATTAATCTCTGCCTTTTCATCTGAGTGTAAACCATACTTCATGACTCTATTAGGTCAGTTTGTAACTGGTCCAGACAGGAATAAGGAACTTCCTGGTAAGAGCTGCTCAGCAATGTTCAGACAGATTTATCTCCCATCTGAACCATTCTTGAAGATGCCAAGTGTTCTTTCAATTATCAATCGGGTGACACTTTGAGCATCATTATAATTTATGTTGGAGAGAGTCTAGGGGGCAGGGAGAGAAATGAACCAGATTTTCAATGACATTGCACTGTCACATGAAACAGAAGGACTGTACACAGGCCAGCTCTTGAAGGGTCACAATGCCTTCCCCAGCTCACTTGATATGCGCAATATTGGTGTCAAGCTAACAGTGATGATTGATTCTGACACAGTGTCACACTGCAAAATGCAAAACATTATCTTCCTCCAAATTAATAACTGCTAAACATGAGCAGAGTCACACAACCAGACTGTGTAAGAAGGAATGATTCACTGGGTGCTCAGAACAGCTAACCAGTGCATCAGGGGTGTCTCATGCCCTTCAGATCTTAGCACCTGCATCTCATAGGGATGGGAGGCTCTTTTTAAGTGAGATTCCTTAAGAAGCATAACAAGACTCACAAAATGGGGCTTCTAGGAGAATTAGAACAGCAAGGGAATGAGAGACACAAGCCAAAATGGCATGTATCCACCCTGATGAACTCTTTAATTCATTCACACAGCAGATGTGGGATATTGACTAGGACTGAAAACCATGGGATTGCGTCCTCGGAGGCTGGGCAAGAGTGTGTGGATTGAGGAAATATGACAAAATACATTTGATCTTGTGTCTAAAATATCCAATTCTCTCAAGGTTTGAGAGAAACCCATAAAGAGAAAGCTAAGAGTATAAGAGTTGCTTATTAAAAACTGCCAGGTGTAAAAGTCGAGGATTCCCAAATACTATCCAGTAGTAAGCATATTTCTTTTCTAGCTCATACAACCATATTTCAATAACATAATCTATGAGAGTGTTTCCTATTGTTCTTCAGAAAGGGCCAGGGGTGTTGGGGGGAAGAGGAAATTAAATTAGCTACCTGCTGAAGAGAAGGGCACTTATCTGGGCACCAACATCTTGGGAGCCACAGAGTTCGGATGGGCTTTTTAAGGAAGGAGGTCCTCTCTGGTCTCCTTTGCATGCTTAGGGCCTTGTTCTTGATTTTTTCTGCCTGGGCTTCCCTTCCTAGACCCTTCCCATGGCCTGCTCTTTTCACCCTTTAATCTCAGCAAATGCAGAGAAACGTTCCCAACCACCCTCTCGAGAAGTTATCTCTCACTCAGCCCTGTAGCTAGTTACCCTCGTTCAAATCACCTGTTTATTTTTTCTGTGCGTGTTACCATAATATGCAATGCCTTTTACAGTATTCGTTTACTTTTTATGAAGCTTGTATGAAGTAGGGACTTTGCCACTTTTGCTCACTGCTATATTTATGGAACCTAAAGCTGGAGTTGGTACTGCAGATGATCAAATGTTTGCAGAATAAAAGATTGATGATGACAAAAAATGGGTTGAGAATTACTGACCAACATCCCGGAATATAAATGACACACTTTAAATTGGCTAAAGCGTCAATATATTACAAGTTCTGAAGATACAGAGTCATTTCTGATAATAAATGTATAGACTTTCTCATGGTAAAGTTGGCATTGTGTATTAGTTATCTATTGCTTTGTGGTAAATGGCGCTAAAACTTAGCAGGTGAAAATTATTATCGTTTATTATCTTACAGTTTCTGAGGGTTCAGGGATCCAGGACTGGCCAAGCAAGGTGGCTCCTGCCTAGAGTCTCAGATGACATTGCAGTCAAGTTGTCACTTGGAGCCACAGTCTCTGAAGAATTCACTGAGGGTGCAGGATCCATCTCTAAGCTCACTCTTATGGCTCCTGATGGAAGATGTCAGTTCCTCCCCAAGCTGGCCTCTCCATAAGACAGTTCATAGTATGGCTTCCCCTGAGCCAGGTGGTCCGAGACAGAAGAACACAGGCAAATGAGAAAGTGCCCCAGACAGAGGCTGCAGCCTTGTACAACCTAGTCTCAGAAGTGACATGTCATTATTTAGGCCATCTGCTATTGGTCACACAAAGCACCAGGTACAACATTGAAGGGGGCTATACCAGGGTACATATTACAGGGGGAAGATCACTGGGTATAATCTGGGAGGCTGGCTACCCCATGTGGCCAAGAGAGGGCTCTCCATTCTGATCTAGTCTGATTCCCTCATCTCTCTGGCTAGTCTAAGATCTGCTGCTCATTAGTGTACATCCTGTTCTATTCTTGCCCTAGGTTCATCTGCCTTGAGATGTCTGTTTTGAAGCAGGGTCCCTCATTCTCTGTTCATGAATGAACTCACTGTTCACTTTAATTATACACATTTTCAGTGATACAGAGATTTTACTTCCCTCAAATGTAGCCAGCAAAACATTGGCCACTGATTACTTTTATCCTCAAGTGGGTTTTATTAAATTAATTCTTTTTGGCAGCATGTTGCTTCTACGCTCTAATTGGAGCCTCTTTATTCTGTAACCTCAGTGTTGGTCCTGGGTTCAGCCTGCCCTGTGGAGTGGGGAGTGGAGTTCCTTCTGTCCTCTTTGGTCTGGGCTGAAAGTGACAGGCCTTCCAGCAGAAACACGTGGTGCTGTGAAATATCACATGTAGCCAGTTAAACATCTGCATTTCTGCAGCAGCCAGAGATATAATTATTTAACTAATGATTTCATGAATGGACACCACATTGTATGCAGAACAGTAAATTTCAAGGTTGGTTCATCTGAAGAACTCCCTGGGCAGCTTCTGAAAAAAAGCCCATTTCCTGATGGGAATCCAAAATATCTGGGTTCGTTTTGTCAATCTTCACTTTCAAGCTCCTTTGGTGATTTTGATGATCAAAGAAGTTTGGAAACACTTGGGGTAGGCTAACATAAACATAGGAAGTAGTAAAGAGGCATTAAAATGAAGACATATCAACATTTCATATGTGCTAACACATGTCCTGAAAGCAAATGAGATTCTGTCTATTTCTGTAACTTGCTTGGGCAAAGTCCTCAGAATGAATTCCCCGACCATACTGGCTTTCCCCACTTTTTTAGCCCCCAAACTCTTAATGTACATGTTTTCTCTTTCTCAGTGGGTAGGGAAATGGGAAAATCTGGCCCTTCCAAATCTCACGGAATGGGTTCTTCAACTATAAAGGGAGTTTTGTTACCAGAAGAAATGGGAAGAAAGAACAGGATAAACAAATGCAGATGGACACCTGAGCATGCCACCGTGGAGAAATTGCCAACTGCTGGCATTATATATTCATGCATCTGTTCAGTTTGTGGCTTTTAGTAATGTAGTCCAGCTTAGAAAGAGGAAAAGACAACAGGTTAAACTACCTCTTCAAGTTTCTTCTGAGAGGTAGATGATGCCAGATTTAAAAATATTGAACAGTGTCACACCTAGTTCCTGCTCCTGGAGGGATGTCTAATGGTGCTGCAGAAAAAACATCTTGGTGCCTGTGTTTGAGTACAGTGATGGATGATTTTAGCTCTAGCTAAGCCAGAAATGATTTTTCCCTCCAAAAAGAATTTTAAATTTGCCTACAGTATGCTAAGCACACAGTTGTCAGAGCTGAGAGTACAAGGCAGAACAGCCAAAACAGAGACTCACAGAACCTACACCCACAGCCAGTGCTGGCCAGGGACAGTAGAGGCAAACAATGCCTATTCTAGAAATCAGTGGCAAAGACTCAGAATAAACACGGTATTTGTAGAAAACACAATGTAGTACTAAGACTTTTTAACAAAGTTTTAACAAGGGTGAACAATTGGTTATCTCCTTTATAAGTCAAGAGAAATGTTTAACACCCAGGAAAAGAACAGGTCAAGGATGGCTATAAATGCAGGAGTCCCCGACCCCTGGGCCGCGGACTGGTACTGGTTCATGGCCTGTTAGGACTGTGGCCGCACAGCAGGAGGTGAGTGGTTGGAGAGCTCTGCCTCCTTTCAGATCAGCAGAGATGTTAGCTAGATTCTCTTAGGAGCACCAACCCTATTGTGAACTGAGCATGTGAGGGATCTAGGTTCTGTGCTCCTTATGAGAATCTAAGTAATGCCTGATGATCTGAGGTGGAACAGTTTTATGCCCCCACCCTACATCCATGGAAAAAATTGTCTTTCACAAAAGGGGTCCCTTGTGCCAAAAAGGCCGGGGACTACTGCTGTAATATACTCTCAGAGAGAATAAGCCAGGGATTAACAGCAGAGTTTATGATCTGTTTCTTTCTTGTTTATTGTATAAATGTATACATATATATTTTCATTAATCATTTGGGTCTAGATTTTCTCAGTGAGTCCTTTGGTCATCTCTATCCGGTCTGAACCAAATTATTCCTCTGAGAATTGTGCCGGGTGGTTCTTAGTAGAAAGGGAGAGTTAAGATTCCAGGGTTAAAATCAGCTGTATACTTTCCCTTCCAGAATTCTGTCTCAACAAATCTCACTTCTCTCTGGGAAGATGCAACAATCTCCAACGCTATGCTACCACACAAATCCTTCTAAAGCAGTTGTTAATTTTTAATCAACCAAATGTATATATTTTAAACACAAATTTTCTTTCTAAAAATATCAGATGGCATTTAAATATTTATTTCCTTCAGTGTTTCTTTCATTGATCTGTTCCAGAAACTGACAAGAACTTGTTGTTGTGTTTATAAGTTTTATAATGAATAATACATTGTTTATGGCAATGATAATGGTCATATTTCTCTATTTCTAGAAAATGACTGCAAAGCAAAAAAAGCGAGTTATTTCTATATCCTCAATTATTTCATCTAGCAATGCCTTCACATTCTAAAGAAGAGCTGTTTAGTTAGAGGTTTTAAAACTTGATGTCTGTGTATGGTTTCCTTAATGAATTCTCTTAATTTCGGTTGTCTCTTTTCTTGTAAGCATCACATTATTTACTCTCTTGCTGCTCATAAGTCAGTCTACATCAATATGTATGAATATATCTCTCTTCATTTTGGTACACGTAAGAATAAGCATATCTAAGTATGCTCATCAACACATGCATATGTGCAGACACATGTACTCCGACGCACATGACATGCTTATGTGATCACATGCAGAAAGAATTTGTCTCCTCTAATCACACTTGGAGTCCATACAGAACAATAAATTAGCAGAGAAAAGTAGGCTATTGTTATTTGATCTTCTCGAACTCCAGATACCACACATTTTTAAAATTTAGTTTTTATTTTAATCAAAGTTATACATGCATACTTATAGAGTCAAATTGTTTTACCAGAATTATTACCAAAATCAAGCTGAACCAAAACAGTGCCCTGCTCCTCACCTACAATCTCGTTTCCATTCCTAAGAGGCCATCTTTGCAGCTTTTTAAACTATTGCTCGTTTTTTCCACCTGCATATCAATAAATCACATATGACTTTTAGCACAACTTGTGATTTTCAGCATGAGGCAGCATAACATGTCTTCCGACTATGGAAGGTAAGGATCTAGCTCCTTTTTACTCTTTGTGCCACCATTATCATCTCTCCTCTCTCTCTCTCTCTCTCTCTCTCTCTCTCTCACGCACACACACATTTCTCTTCCCCTCAAACTCCAGTTATACTAATGTCAAATTTTTTATTAATTCAATCTTTAATATTGATATCATAACTATACAAATATAAATGCTATTCTCAGTTAAGCCATATAGGATATGCACAACTATTTGTTTTCTGTGAAATTAATAACTGGACTATTTTCTTAAATTGACTTAGTTTGGTGGTTGATTTTATGTGTCATGTTGACTAGGCCATAGGGTGCCCAGTTATGTGGTTAAACATGATTCTAGGCATTTCTGTGAGTTTTCTGAATGAGGTTAACATTTGAATTTGTAGAACTGAGTAAAGCAGAATGCCCTTGCTGATGGGGGTGGGTCTCATCCAATCTACTGAGGAAGTGAATAAGACAAAGAGGCAGAGAAGGGGAAAATGTATGCCTATCTCGGAGCTGGAACACGGGTCTTCCCTTCCCTTCAGACTTGAGCTTGGACTGGAACTTACATCATCAGCTCTACTGCTTCTCAGACCTTTGGACTCAGTCTGGAATTCTACCATCAGCTCTCCTGGGTCTCTTGCTGAATGCAGATTTTGGGACTTCTTAGCCTTTGTAACTGTGTGAGCCAATTCCTTATAATAAATCTCTTTATGTTTTCATCTCTTTCTCCTTTTTCCCTTCCTTTTTCCTTTCCTTCCTCCTTCCTTTTACCTTCTTTCCTTTCTTATCTATCATCTATCTATCTATCATCTGTTTGACTATCTTTCTATCATCTCTCTTATTGGTTCCATTTTTCTGGAACACCCAAATGAATATACTTAGTTTCCTTTATATTTGCTCAGATTCTTCCCAATCTTTAAAGTGTCCTCTCAGTACTTTTGAATACATCAGGAGCAATATCAATTTCATCTTCTCACAGATATTCTCCCAGGACCCACTGAGCTGATTTCTCTCTGTCTTTCACGCACAGTGGGCATCTAGGAACCTCCTTCACTATCACCGTCTTCCCAATGTAGCTGTTCTTTCTTGGATCCCATGGCTTCTTCTTTCTTGGTTTTTACCCTCATTTTGGATTTTTTTCATTGAGATAAAGATCACAAAACATAAAACTCACCACTCTAACAATTTTAAGGTGTACAAGTGATTTTCAGTATATTCACAATGCTGTGCCACCGACACCACCACTATCTTAATTCCAGAGTGTTTCATCACCCCACAGAGAAACTCCTGAACAATTAAGCAGTCATTCTACATTCCACTCTTTCCCCAGCCTTGGGCAATCACTATCTACTTTCTGTTTCTATGAATTTGCCTATTTAGAATATTTCATATAAATGGAATCATACAATATGTGTCCTTTATGACTGGCTTTTTAAACATAATACTTTCAAGCTTCATGCATGTAGCATTTATCATTACTTTACTCTTTTTATGACTGACTCATATTCCATTGCCTGAATGCACTAACTTTTTTTTAATCCATTCATCAGTTGATGGGCATTGGGTTGTTTCTACTTTTGGTGATGAGGAGTAATCCTACTATAAAGGTAGCATTAGTGTACATCTCTTTTTGATACCTAGGAGTGGAATTGAATTGCTAGGTGATATGGTAACTCTACATTTACCCTTTTGAAGAACTGCCAGACTTTTCCACAGCAGCTGCAGCATTTTGCATTTCTACTAGCAATACACAAAGGTTCAATGTATACATCCTCACAAAAATTTATTTTCCTTGTTTTGTCTTTATTATAGCCATCCTAGTGGAAGTGAAGTGGAACTCATTGTAGTTTTGGTTTTCATTTCCCTAATGATTAATGATGCTGGGCATCTTTTCCTGTGCTCTTGTGCCATTTGTATATCTTCTTTGGAGAAAATCTGTTCAAGTTCTTCAACCATTTTTAAGTGAGTTGCTGTCTTTGGTTTTTGAGTTGCAAACTTATTTACGTAGTCTATTATTAGACCCTTTGTCAAATATATGACTTGCAAATATTTTTTCTAATCTGTGAATTGGCTTTTAACTTTATTGATAGTATTCTTTGGTGATGCAATTTTTAAAATTTTGATGAAGTCCAATTTACCTATTTTTTTATTTTTTTGTGCTTTTGACGTTATATTTAAGAAACAGTTATGTATCCAAGATCACACAGAATTATATCTACATTTTCTTCTAAGAGTTGTATAGTTTTAGCTCTTACATTAAGGCTTTGATCAATTTAAAGTTAATTTACTTTTTTGTTCAAATGTTTATCAAGCAGCTAAGGAGATGGAAAGGTGATTTAAAACATGATCAGAAGTGAGGCAAATGCACAAGTAATAGAAAGCAAAGGGCAAGGTTTGTTGAATCACAGCAGTCAGAAAAAAGCACTTTAGGGAACCATGAGTGAGATTGTTTCCAGCCTGAAGAGGCATGGGTATCAAATCAGAAAAGGGGATGGAGATTAAAATAGAAAACTTTAGTCTGGATTGCTGATGACACTCAGTGTAGACTATATTTGTCTTTTTCCTTTCTCCCATCTTTGGGCTTAATTTACCAGTCGTGTCCAGGACTTTTCAATGCGCTTTTTCTATACTTGTTTGCATTTTTGCTTTAATGTCTTCTACAGAACTAGGTCCTTTTGGTGTTTAAGAGTTTTTTCCTGTTTTTTGAGAGATTCTTGTCCTTTTGATTTTAGTGTTGATGGTTTTGAGTCTTCCATTCTGATTTGACTGTTGTGCATTTTTGGCTGGAATATCTCATATAGATTTATTCATAGGCACTTTTTCTTCAGTTTCCTCATCATCAAAATCATCATCATCATCATCTTCTTCATCAGCTGCAACTTTTGCTTTTTTCTGTGGAAACTTGCTACCACCTCCAGGGGCAGATAGCTTTCCAGTTATACTTAAGAGTTTCACATCCTCCTCCTCTTCATCATCTGACTGCATCTTCCTCCACAGTTACTAAGTGCTGTCCATTAATATACACTGACCCTGAGCCACACTTCAACCGTAAGGCCACTGGTGGTGTTATTTCAGAGCCCCCAAGGGAAACCATTAGCTGTACAGTCATTTTCAAAGTTGCCAGTGTTAATCTATTTGGACTGCCTTCATAATTCATTGCCTCTGCTTCAACAATGTGTAATTCATCCTTTGTACCAGACCCTAAACTGACCATTTTGAAGTCAGGATGCATGAATTTGTAAATTGCTTGGGATACTGCCCTCTTAACAATATTAAGTCTTCCAATCCATGAATGATGTTTTTCCCATATATTTAGGCCTTTTCTTTTCATTTCTTTCAACAATGCTTTGCAGTTTTAGTGTACAAGTCTTGTACTTTGGCTAAATTTATTCCCAGGTATTCTTTCTGATGCTATTGTACACAGAATTGTTTTCTTAATGTCATCTTTAGATTGTTCATTGCTACTGTATAATAGAAATATAATTGATTTTTGTATGTTGATCTTGTATCCTGTAAACCTTTTTCTTTTTCTTTTTCTTTTTGAGACAGAGTCTTGCTCTTGTTGCCCAAGCTGGAGTACAATAGTGGGATCTCAGCTCACTGCAGCCTCTGCCTCCCGGGTTCGAGCGATTCTCCTCCCTCAGCCTCCTGAGTAGCTGAGATTACAGGCGCCTGCCACCATGCCTGGATAATTTTTGTATTTTTTGTAAATATGGGGTTTCACTATGTTGGCCAGGGTGGTCGTGAACTCCTGACCTCAGGTGATATTACTGCCTCGGCCTTCCAAAGTGCTGGGATTTCAGGCATGAGCCACCATGCCTGGCCACATCCTGTAGTCTTGATGAACTCTTTATTAGCACCAATGTTGTGGAGATTTTTAATGAATTCTTTGTTTTGTTTTGTTTTTTTAATATATAAGACCATGTCATCTGTGGACAGAAATAATTTTACTTGTTTCTTTCCAGTCTCATTGCCTTTTATTTCTTTTACTTGCTAATTGCCCTGTCTAGAACTTCTAACATAAAATTGAATAAAGGTGGCAAAACTGGACATCCTTATCTTGTTTCTGATCTTAGAGGAAAGCTTTCACTCTTGCATCATGCTGAATAATCTTACCTGTGGGTTCTTCGTAGATGACCTTTATCAGGTTGAGTAGTTTTCTATTTTTTGGTTTGTTGGGTGTTTTTATTATGCAAGGGTTTTGTCAGATGCTTTTTCTGCATGTATTGGAATGATCATGTGCGTTTTTTTCCCTTCATTCTATTAATATGGCGTACTACATTGATTGATTTTCCTATGCTCAACCACCCTTGCATATCTGGGAAAATTCCCACTGTCATGGTTTATGATCCTTTATATACACTTCCAGATTTTGTTTCCAGTATTTTGTTAGGGATTTTTGCACTTATATTCATAAAGAATATTGGTCTGTAATTGTACTTTTTCTTGTAATGTCTTTGTTTTTTGGTATTATTGTAATACTGGCCCCTTATAATGAGCAAGGAAATGTTCCTTTCGCTTCTATTTTTTGGTGTTAATTATTCTTTAAACATTTGGTAGAATTCACCAGTGAGGCCATCTAATCTTGAAGATTTTTGTTGGAAGTTTTCTCTTTTTTTTTTTTAATTTAATTGCTGATTCAATTGCTTTCCTTGTTATAAATCTGTTCAGATTTTATATTTCTTTTTGAGTCAGCTTTGGTAGTTTGTGTCCTTCTAAGTATTTGTCAATTTCATCTGTGTTATCTAATTTGTTGGCACACAATTGTTCAGAGTATTATCTTGAAATCTTTTTTTTTTTTTTTTTTTTTTTTGAGACAGAGTTTCGCTCGTTACCCAGGCTGGAGTGCAATGACGCGATCTCGGCTCACCGCAACCTCCGCCTCCTGGGTTCAAGCAATTCTCCTGCCTCAGCCTCCTGAGTAGCTGGGATTACAGGCACACGCCACCATGCCCAGCTAATGTTTTGTATTTTTAGTAGAGACGGGGTTTCACCATGTTGACCAGGATGGTCTGGATCTCTTGACCTCGTGATCCACCCGCCTCGGCCTCCCAAAGTGCTGGGATTACAAGCGTGAGCCACCGCGCCCGGCCCATCTTGAAATCTTTTTTAATGTTGTAGGTAGGTAGTCCTGTCCCTACATTCTTTCCTGATTTTAGTAATTACAATTTTCTCTCCTTTTTCTTGGTAAATCTAGATAAAAGTTTGTTGATGTTGTTGCTCTTTCCAAAGAACCAATTTTTTTTGTTTCATTGATTTTTCTCTATTGTTTTTCTATTCCTGATTTCATTAATTTGCACTCAAATCTTTATTATTTTCTTCCTTCTGCTTGCTTTCCTTTTTCTCTTCTTTAAGGAGTGATAAAGTTAGGTTATTGGTTTGAGATCCTTCTTAAGAAAGTTGTTCATAGGATTTCCATCTGAGCACTGCTTTTACTGCAACTTGTAAGTTATGATTTGTTTTATTTTTGTTTTTGATCTCAGAGTATTTTCTAAGTTCTATTGCGAGTTCTTTTTTGACCTATTGTTTATTCAAGTATGTGCTTTTGCATTTTCTGCATCCTTGTGAGTTTTCCAAATTTTCTTTTGTTACTAATTTCTAATGTCACTCCATTGTGGTCAGAAAACATACCTCAATCTTTTAAAATTTATTGAGTCTTCCTTTGTGGCCTAACGTATGGTCTATCCTGGAAAATACTCCATATGCACTTGAATGCCTATTTTGCTGTTGTTTTTTGAAGTTTTCTACAATGTGTGTTAGGGCTAGCTGGTTTACAGTGTTAAGTTTTCTATTTTCTTGCTGATCTTCTATCTAGTTATTCCGTACACTATCGAAAGTGGGATATTAAGTTTTCCAATGATTATTTTTGAAATATTTCTTCCTTCAATTCTGTGAGTTTTGTTTCATGTATTTTGAAGCTGTATTGTTAGGTGTATACACATTTATAATTGTTATCTTCTTGATGGGTTGGTCTTTCATTATTATATAATGTCCCTCTTTGTCTTTCATAACAATTCATCCTAATGTCTGTTGAGTCTGGGAGTAGATTAGCCACTTCAGTTCATTAGCCACAAACAGTTCATTCTGTTTGCATGGAATATCTTTTTTTCCTCTTTTTACTTGCAACCTATTTGTATCTTTGAATCTAAAGTGAGTCTCTTATAGACCTAATATATAGTTGGGTCATGTAGGGTTTTTTTAAATCAATTCTCCTAATCTCTGTGTTTTGGTTGAAAAGTTGAACTCATTTACATTTAATGTAGTTACTGATAAGAAAGGACTTACATCTGCCATTTTGCTATTTGTTTTCTATATATCTTACGTCTTTCCATTTCTTAATTCCTCCATTACTGCTTCCATTACCTTCACTGTGTGTTGAATAGACATTTTTTAGTGTACTGTTTTAATTCTTTTGTTATTTATTTTACTACATATGTTTTAGTTATTTTCTTAATGGTTGCCCTAGTGATTATAATTAACATCTTAATTTATAATAATCTATTTTGTTAAGTAGGTAAGTTTACTTCTATATAGCTTGTCTCCCCTGTGTTTTTATTGCCACAAATTGTATCCTCATCTGTTGAGTGCCCATATATAATGTCTCAGTCAATTCAGGCTGCTATAATAAAATGGCATAGACTAAGTGCCTCAAACAACAAAAATTCATTTCTCACTATTCTGGAGTTTGGGAGGCCCAGATCAACTTGCGAGCAGATTTGGTTCCTGGTGAGGGCCTCTTTCTTGTTTGCAGACAGTTGCCTTATCCCTGTATGTTCACATGGTAGAAAAGAGAGCTCTTCTTATGAGAACACTCATGCTATCCTGAGACCCACACTCCTGACATCATCAAAACCCAATTACCTCCCAAAAGCCCCACTTTCAATCACCATCATGTTGGAGATTAAGACTTTAACATACAAATTTTGGAGGAAGAAAAACATGTACTCTAGTAAATAAAGATTAATAATTATTGTGTCTTAAATGAGATAGGAAAAAAGAGGCACTAAGAGATAAAAAAATACATTAATACTGACTTATATATTTACCTATGCAGCTATCTTACCAGTGTTTATTATTTCTTCATATGATTCCAGTTATTGTCTACTGTTCTACCTAGAGTTCTTTCATTTCAACCTGAAGGACTACATTCTGCATTTCTTGTAAGAAAGGTTTTCTGGCAACAAACTCTCTCAATTTTTGTTTATATAGAAATGTCTGAATTTTTCTTATTTCTAAAGGATAAATTTGCTGAATATAAAGTGTGGGCTGCCATCAAAATTTACCTGAGCCTTGGTGTCAAATGTTTTTAGTTGCAAGTCAGTCACATAGGCAAGCAGTACCCATGTAGCTGCCCCTAACTAACTTCTCAGTCTTCAGCCCTTCCAGAGATAAACTGATACAACATGGTTCAAGGCCCTAGATATGCAAAGACTCTTATCAGGCAGTATATTCCAAGGGCTGAGAAATTATCTCCCAACAGCTGGTCAAACACCAGTCCTGAAGACCTTTGGAATGTGCAGGATATAAACAACCTTTGTCAACTAAGTCAATGCTTAACCGCACATATATTAACACATTTAATTTTTGTGACAATCTTGTGAGACAAGGGTCTTTCAAATGCTGCCCCAAGAAATGTTAAAAGATATTCCATGAAAAGAAATATTTAATGGTTTTATAAGTATTAGAAATACTGTACACTATTACTAAATTTAATATTTATGATGTACATTAACATACAAAAGGCTCTGAGAAATCCTGCAGAAAAGAAACCTATTTAATTTTTTGTTTCATCCAACTTTTCCTAAATATGGATATCTATGGACCCTATTTTCCAAGGAATGCCTATCAAAGTACAGTGTTCATTGAACACAGTTTGGGAACTGCCAAGATAGAGACATGGAACAACTGAGGTTTAGAAACTGGCATCATAACATGCAGCTAGAAAACGGCACTGCTGGACTGCAAATCCAGGCTTGATTCAAAGTCTTATTCTTTCCCTCATTTCATATTGGCTCCGAAGGATACATTTTCTAAGCTTTTTGAAATAAAAAGATGCATTTTAAAAACAACTAAATTCACTCATTGCCTTTCACATTTTTAAATTACCCACCCTCTATAGGTACATGAACATGATCTTGCCTTATCTATTGTCTCATCTCTATTGGTTTGTATGTTATGTTAGAATAGAGATGTTATCACGTGAGAGGAACCCTGTAGGCAAAGTACTCAC
Source organism: Sapajus apella (assembly GCF_009761245.1). Lineage (NCBI taxonomy): Eukaryota > Metazoa > Chordata > Mammalia > Primates > Cebidae > Sapajus > Sapajus apella. Next base: position 1,303,017 of record NW_022436959.1, read on the forward strand.
TCCTTCATTTATTCATTTAATTGATTCAACATTCTTTGCATATCCACTATGTGCCAGGCGTTGTTCCAGGTACTTGGAATACATAACTGAACAAAGAGAACAAGATCACACCTTTTTGGGTTTCTAGTTAATGGAACAGAGACATAATGAACTACAAACATAATAAATACATATTTATTCTGTACATTACAAGGTGATATGAACTGCAGAAAAAATAGAGCAATCTATGAGCAAGCAAGAGTGTAGTGTAGAAGCGGTGCAATTTAGAATAGTGGGGTCATGGGAGACCTCTTTGAGAAGGTGACCTTTAAGCAAAAACTGGAAGGAAATAAAACAGTTAGCCATGCAGATCTGTGGAGGAAGAGTCTTCCAGGTTGAGGGAATGAACACAGCAAAATCTTTTTGGTAAGTTGTGCCTGGCATGTTTAGGTCAAGCAAGGAAACCAATGTGTTTGGAGCAGAGTGAGAAGAAGGTAGTAGGAAATACTCCAAAGAGGTAAAGGGATAGGGGTTGTGGGCAGGTCACATAGGACCATTGTTAGAACTTTGTCTTTTACTCTGAGTGGGATGGAGATACACTGGGGTCTTGACCCGGGGGATAGCAGCATTTGGCTATTGCTTTTAAGTGACATTTTTGCAATGTTACAAGTAGAATAATAAGAATAGATGGGAAGGTCAGAAGTAAGAGAAGAGTTAGGAGGCTTTGGGAATAATCTAGGTGAGAGATGATAGTGGCTTAGACCAAGGTGGTACCAGTAGAATCTGGATGTATTTTGTAGGTACAGCCAAGAAAATTTCTGATGGATTGAATGAGAAGTATGAGAGAAGATAGTAGTCAAAGGTGGCTCCAAAATGTGTGGGCAACACAAGCAGAAGAGAGTTGTCATCAGGTGACAGTATTAAAAATGTGAAAGGAATAGATTGGGGCAAGGCAAGATAAAGAGTTTAGTTGTGAATATGGTAGGTTTGAGAGGTCTGTTGGACACCCAAGTAGAAATAACAAATAATCAGATGGAAATATAAGCCTAGTGTTTAGCGAAAAGGCTCTGGCTGGAGATACAAATGTGGAAGCGTCAGCATATAGATTAAAAGCCATGAGATATGAGGTCCTACCAGATGGAGAGGAAAACATAACCAAAGACTTAGCTATGGGGTCATCAGTGTTAAGTTATTCAAAAAAAAAGAGGAGGAACCAGCAGAAAAGCCAAGGAGGCCTAACAATTGAAATAGAAACAAAACAAAAAAACCATATTAAGGACAAGAAAGAGGAATCACCTGTCAAATGCTGTTAAGTCAAGTAAGATTAGGACTCATAGCTAACCAACAGTTTTAGCAGTATGGTGGTCCCTGGCTGTCTTGACAAGAAGTGTTGCCTTGGAATGGTGGAGGTGAACATCTATACAGAACCCAATTCATTTAGTCACGTGACAAGTACTTAGTGTTATCAGTATCTAAAACCTACAGTTTGATGCCCTTCTTTCCTATGACTTGTAAATGTAAAGGATATCAGTCTTAGATTTAAGCTATAAAATCAAGACCTAATTGATTCATGGGAGATATACAGAGTTAAGATATACAAAGCTAAGGTGTAAGAAAAAAAAAATGACTCCCTGGTCAGCAAGTTTTGATAATAACTTGGCAGAATGTATCAACAGATCTAAGGTAAGACTAAGTCTACTTGGGTGAGAATGAGTTGACGAGGAACTACAGAAAGGACTTCTCCAGTGAATGTTGGTTGTATCTGGGGAACAGAGACTCTTAGTAAGCATCAAGTATTCTTGTACTTTTAGCAGTGAGTTCTCATTTAAGTCCATAAATTGATGTTGTTGGATCAATACATTATTGATCCAAAATATTAATATGGTTAATGAGACTCAGCTTCTGAGAAATGAAGCCACACTCATCTGTGTTGATTAGATCAAGTTTCTGGGTCCTTAATGCTGAGAGCTGGAAAAAAGCCCCTACTCCTTGATCTTCCCCCTGCCGGGTGACAGCCTTCCCGACTTCCTCCAGGAGTAGGCCTCTTCATCGCTGTCTGAATTGCTATCCCAAGAACTTTTTATGGGCAGACACTTTGTCATGAATTTAGGGTTTATATGGAAGTAAAAGAACATTCATGGCTCAAATGTTCACAGGTTCACCAGGGGCAATGATATGTGACACGTTAGTAACGAGAGAATGACAAAGCAGAAATGGTACATGGTAATATAACCAAGGGCCAAATGAAGGTATATAGACAAAACTTTCTCCCAGCCCTCTCCTTTACCCGCACCTCTCCTTAGGACACAGAGCTGCTATAGCCAAGAGTTCAATTCCTTTGGCTTTGAACAGTGTGAATATCACTTTCCAGACATTCTTGTTTCATGTGATGTAGAAAAAAGACGCAGTTACTTTGGAAGCACACAGAACTGGCTCCAAATTCTGTGTCTTGCATTTAATTGCTGCATGACATTGGGAAAGTCAATTAACCCCTCTTGGCTAAAGTTCTTGCTCCTGTAAAACCAGAATGAAAACCACTTTTCTTGTAGGGTTTGGTGAGGATTAGAGAAAAGGTACAGAAGAGCCTGGGAACACAGATGATATAACATAAAAGATTGCTCTTATCAATCCTGATGCTTGGGCTAGTCAGTCAGACCATTTCCCTCTAAGCCAGTATGTCACAGCCCGTGGGCTTGAGGAATTAGCTGTGAGTTGAAGTTGAAACTTAATGTAATTCACTCAACCTTTACAAACCTCCATTTGTTCTTTTTTAATGTATAGGTTTTAAAACTCATTGAGCTCACTTAAAACTCTCTGTATTAAGTGAGACAGTGTCAGAAAGTGGTCTAAAGTCAGGAATATAGTCAGGCACAAGGTCCCCTCATCATATCCTCTTCCCTGTTTCTGTAGGGATCTGGCCTGTCCAGCTCAGTGATGGAGATGATTAGGTTTGGTGGAAAGCAGCTGAACATCAAACTTGATCTCATTTTCCTTTTTTTTTTTTTTTTTTTATAAAACCAGTCCTTTGATAATAACTTTAGCTAAATCTATGCCTTTGCCTGTGTTCTATACTGGTGAATTACGACTGTAGAATCTTTGTACCATTTGCTAAGATGGTTGTTGGGAAAATAGCATGCCGTTCTTGGGGTGGGTGGAGCTTATCAAGGCACTTTATATCTGTTATTCCATTTAAACCTCACAGCAACCCTGGAAGGTGGGTACTGGTTTCTATGAGGTGTGACCCACCCACAGGTTACACAACAGGTGTGTGCAGAGTCAGAACTAGGTCTCTGCTCAGATACCTCCCTAGGACACATCCAACCTTCATTCTCTTATGCTTTCTATCCCTACGAGCTCAGTGCTAGCTCCTTGTAAATGTCAATCAAGGTTACCTGCATTTCAACTCTCCCACTGGCCTGTGGTTCTGCTATATTTTGTTTGGGCCCCCTCACTCCCCAAAGTAGCTCAGGAAGACCCTCTAGTAACCAGAAATATGGTCAGGCAAAATATCAGCCTCTGATTGGGCCTAAAATAAGCTGACTATAAGGGCCAAATGTTTTAATTTTAGAACATGAGCTGAATAAAAAAAGATTCACTGTTTGGGGAGGGTAGGAAGAGAGTCCATCCTGCTATGGTGATTTCTAATTAATGAGACCAGTGCAGAGTCTGTGGGTTTGGCTCTGTAAATAGAAAGCAGATGCCACCGTGAAGGCTGCCCAAATAAGGAAAATAGCAGAAATGGCTTCAAGCTGTAACAAGTTTAATGAAAAGGACTTGAAGAAATGATGTATAAGTTTTTAAACATCTTATTATAATTAGTAGGAGGTGTGTATAGCCATAACACTATATTCTTTTTGGAGAAAAGCTGCCTAAGATATGTTTCCCATAAAATTTCCCCATCTCCTTATGAAAAGCAAACAAACAAACAAAGGATTTGGGGATGTAAACCATTATCGACTGGACTTTCAAAAGCAATCTATATTTACAAAGGACAATCCTATTCTCTCAAAAGCAGCATCACATATTCAGCGGGTCTAGTTTATGCCAGACACTTTACAGCTGTAATCTCATTGAATTCTCATAAAAACCCAGTGAGGGAGTTGGCTCTGTGTGTGTGTGTGTGTGTTTGTGCCTAATGACCTTCTTTGTGATGAAGAAATAGAGACCACATCTGGCCAGGGGGAGGCACTAGGAGTGGACCAGATCAGACAGGAGAAGCTATGATGTTGCCTGGCAGTTTGGAGCCTGACTCCAAACTCTGCCAACTCTGCCCTTGCTGGCTACAATGCCTTGGGTGAGTCACTGAAACTCTTTGTGCCTCAACTTCCTAGTTATAATTTAGGGATGTTATACAAATTGACAATAGCCAGACCAGATAAGACAATGGAACTCCAATCCTCAATCTCTGCAGCAATTGCCAGCTTCCCTAGTTTTTTGCCCTTCCTTCCCACCCAGAACCAACCAGAAGAAGCCAGAGCCACATATGTTCCCTCACCAAATCCTATAAGATGCCCCACTTCTACTTAGCAACCTCTGCTTTACCATGCCAACAGAGCATATCTGAAGCCTCTCTTTCTAAAGCTTTCCCTCTTCCCTGCCTGCCTTTGAGTCACTGCCAAACACAAGGGTGGGGCTGACTCCCTTCTGTAGTAAGCCCCAAAGAGCCTCCGTTTGCTCCCCTTTGAACCGTCTTAGTTTATTCCCACAGAGATAGTAACCAGCCTCGTAGGGTTGTCACAATGTAGTTAGCAATGCGGGTAAAGTGCTTAAAACAGAATTTGACACGTTAAATGCTCACACAGATAGTTATAATATTTAAAAAGTCAATTTCACAGTAGAAAGGCAGGCTTCAACACATGATTTGCATATGAAAAAGTTTAAGAACTACTATGGTGTGGGAATTGGGGCAGATATGTAGTTGAGGCCTCCTCTGGCCTATCCTAGGCAATGTTGTTCAGCATGTAACTCCCTTACCTCTCTAATTTCCAAGAAAAAAATATTAAAAAAATTAAGAAACAGTCCAGAAGCTGGAGAGGACAAGCTCAGCTACACCCCATCCCCTAGCTCCCTGCATCCACTATCTTAGCTCAGAGGAGCCAAAAGTGAGAGCAGTCATCGGGGCACAGAGAAAGAGGCAACTTCCAGCCTACGAACATTTGGAAGTGCAAAGAGTGCAGTTCGTTCACCTCCCAATTGTAGCCCTCATCCCTGTCAACTGGTGCAGGAACCCTTCTCAGGGGCCTGTGGGCACTGCCAAGCGTGAAAATAAAGAAAAATCTCGAGTTCCTTCAAGGGAAATTCTCGGCACTTACCTAATCCTGAGATGTAAATGAACAGCTTGATAAGCAAGAAGGTAATAATAGTTTTAAACAATTGCCTGGGGCCTGGGCACAGTGGCTCATACCTGTAATCCCAAGCACTTTGGGAGGCTCAGGTGGGTGGATCACTTGAGGTCAGGAGTTCGAGACCAGCCTGGCCAACATGGTGAAATCCTGCCTCTACTAAAAATAGAAAAATTGGTCAGGTGTGGTGGCTCACAACTGTAATCCCAGCCACTTGGGAGGCTGAGGCAGAAGAATTGCCTGAACCTGGGTTCAGTGTTGCAGTGAGCCAAGATCTCACCAGTGCATACCAGCCTGGGTGATAGGGCGAGACTCTGTCTCAAACAAACAAACAAACAAACAAACAAAAACAATAGCCAAAGAAGTCAGACTCAGGAGATGTTTTGCTCCCTATAAAAACCAAGGCTAGGATCTTAACATCTGTCCCTGAGTTGTTTTTCAGAAACCCAGAGCTCCCACCAAATGAATTTGCTGGCACATAGACCTCTGATAAGGAGTAACTGGGACTGAACTCTGTTTGCTGTTTGCCCTTTGAAATTTCTTCCTGAGGGGTCTGGAGGAGGTCACGCCCACAAGTCAAAGCTGATATTCTTTTCTGCTGATCCCAAATTTTCAGACAAAACTTCAACTCCTAAACCAAATCAGGAAATCTGTGAATCCACCTATGACCTGTACCCCTACCCACCTCAAAGCATCCTGCTTTTTCAGTTCAAACCAACACATAGCCTCTATATATTGATTTATGACTTTGCCTGTAACCTCTGTCTCCCTGCCTTTAAAACCCTTCCTTGTCAGCCATTGAAGAGGTTGGGTCTTGAGCATGAACTGCCCTGCAATTAACGCCTCACTTTCTCAAGCTGCAATCCTGATGTCAGTGTTTGGCTTTGCTGTGCCAGGCAGGCAGACCCCAGTTCAGTTCAGTAACCCCTGCTGCCTTTGGAATGCATGCCCCTTATGTTGGACTGAAATCATTATTGCTATTCATACTTAAGAAAGAAAGAGTTCTCTCTCTAAGAGGAAGCAAATGAAGGAAAATCGCTAGACATTTACAAGACTTAGTACTTCAAAAGACAGAACTTTATATGAGAAATCAAAGAAAACATCTCCATATACAACAGACTAACAACCAAATGCAAACAATATTTCTGAAAAATATGTTTTCCACATCTTAACAGAATTTGAGAGAAAATGTTATACCTTTGAAAGGCAATCAAAATGATGAAAAAAAAAACATGAATATGAAAAACGTGGTTCATGAATTATTTTTGTTTTGTTTTTTGGGGTTTTTTTGAGATGGAGTCTCGCCCTGTCAGCCAGGTTGGAGTGCAGTGGCTCGATCTCGGCTCACTGCAACTTCCGCCTCCCAGGTTCAAGCAATTCTCCTGCCTCAGCCTCCTATGTAGCTGGGATTACAGGCGCCCACCACCGCACCTAGCTATTATTTTGTATTTTTAGTAGAGATGGTATGTCACAATCTTGGCCAGGCTGTTCTTGAACTCCTGACCTCAGGATCCACCCGCCTCAGCCTCCCAAAGTGCTGGGATTACAGGCATGAGTTTCATGGATTACTAAATGCATGAGCTGATTCAGACAATGATGGTCAAAGGCATCCCAGTACTTTGTAAAGGGAGAGCTCAGACTGAAGTGATTACTATTGTTAGTGGTGATGGTCTTAGCATCAGGAAAGTGGCTTTACGGCAGTTCATCCAGGCATTGCCTGTCTCCAGGTGTGATGCAGCAGGAACCCCATGGTCCACCTCTGATTGAGCCTTGCCAAAACAGGTGAAACAGAATCCAGTCAAGTCTTGAAAGCTAACCATTTATAGAAAACCTAGGTGAAGAGAGAAGGAAGGACCAGTAATTGACACCACCAGGATGCAAATACTGGGTACAGGACATTTTATTAGACAACCGACTAGCACGAAACAAAAAGCAAGGAGGGAAATGGACTGCCCTAGATTAGAAGGGTCTTAAGAGAAAAGATTACCAAATGGGAAGTGAAGAACTTGTTTGAAGCCCGATTCAAACAAACCAAGGCAAAATGACATTTTTAGAAACGTTCAGAGAATCTTGATTACACAATTGAATTCTGTGTGATACCAAGGAATTTTTGTCAATTTTATTAGGTGTGATAGTGTATTCAAGAAAATGTCCATCTAATTTTAGACATGCATACATCAAAGTCCAGGGATAAAATGCATAATGTGGGCCGGGCATGGTGGCTCATGCCTGTAATACCAGCACTTTGGGAGGCTGAGGTGGGCAGATCACTTGATTCCAGGAGGTTGACACCAGCCTGGGACATATAGTGAGACCCTATCTCTACAAAAATAAAAAAGTCAGGTGTAGTGGCAGGTGCCCTTAGGAGGCCAAGGTGGGAGGATCACTTGAGCCAGGAGGTAGAGGTTGCAGTGGGCTGAGATTGCACCACTGCACTCTAGCCTGGGTGACAGAGTGAGACCACATCTCAAAACACACACACACACACACACACACACACACACACACACAAATGGCATAATGTCTGGTATTGTTTTAAAATATCTCCACAAAAGAGAAAAAAGGAAATACATAAAGAAAATGTTGCAAAATCTTGATTATTGCTGCATCTGGCTGCTGGTGATATGGAAGTGTTATAGTTTTCTTCATTTGGTCTTGTCTGAAGATGGCTGTAAGCACTAGCCCTGCCCTGAGAGTTGTGAGTGCTTACAGTGTGCCTCTGGTGGGATACCTGTGGATGGCCTAATGACTCAGTGTCCAACCCATGACTCATGGGAAACTTGTTTATACTGGCAGATGCTTTTGTGGCTCTTGTCTGACGTCTGTCTGGCTTATTCCTTCCAAGATAATCCATTCTCTAAGAAAGCATTGATGGGGAAAGAAGTTACATTCTGGTGTGTCAGTCAGGAGAGACATGAGACACAGGGAATGCCACTCAAGAAACCACAGGAAGTAACAGAAGCAGTGCATTACTTACAGATCACAGAGAAAAGGGCAGCCCTCCTCATAGGGCCAACGGGGAGCTGGTAACACGCCTTACCTAGATAGGTTTCCTGCGGGAAGTCCTAATTGGTGGGGTTAGAGCTAGCCGGCCCCAGCTCTGTGGAGGCATGCTGTGACTGACAGTGTCACTGTGGCACATCTGTGCAGTCCCTGTGGGGTGTGGGAGTCATTGGGGTAAGACAAGCAGGCATCTATATGTCCTGCAGGAAAGTGGTCACCAGGAGGCAGTTGTATAAGGCAGATATCTAGATCAACCACATTGAAAAACTAGGAAGAGGAGCAGAACTGGGCTCTGTGTCGAAGGTGACTAAGCCCTGCTTCTGGTATAATAAAATCGAACTTCTTTTCACAAATGGATGCTGAGGCAACATCAATTTATGGGAATTCACTTCAGGGGGCTTATTGTACTCTTCTATCTTTTGATGTTTTTGAAATTGTTCATTATTTTAAAAATTACATAAGTGACAGTCAAATGGACATCATGTTTATCTAATTCATTACTCACTACTCACAACAGGCAGCTATTGGAACAGAATTTCCTTTTTCTGAATCTTCCACTCAGTGTAAAAATCATCACACACCAACTTTGCACCTTCAGATCCACAGGCATTGGTGCATGTAGTGAATACCGGGATGCTCTGTCTGTATCCCCTCTTCAGGATGGAGAAACTATTTTCCTACCAGCCCAGAGGGTTACCTACTGATGTCTCAAAGCTGAACCCCTTCCGAGGAACTGTCCTTGGCCAAGGGGAGCTGCCTCTCCCCAGGGGCAGTTCACATCCATTTTCATATCTATGTAGAAATAAAGGCCCCTTTGCCTCAATTGGAACAGCACTGAAGGGCTCCAAAGGCTCCCATAAGATGGCTGAGCCCTTTGTTGTGGTTGTTTTGCCGTTGAACTTGTCCTTCTAATCAAGCCTGCTCCCATTACTCCCCCGAGGGGCGTTACTCTTTACAGCAGTGACCAATGAACGTCCTCCACACAAATCTCTATCTCAGCTTCTGTTTCCCAGGAAACCCTAACCTAAGTTAGTGTGGAAAAACCTCAACTACCTACTGTTGAATGAAAAAAGCAGGTTGCAAACCAGTATGAATAAAACGTTTCCACATAAATAATGGGAAAAAAAAAACCAAGGGATCCACAAAAGCATGCATTTCTATGTGGGTATAAATACACAGAAAAAATGGAGATACGTATATCTTTTTACTTCGGGAAAGGAAAATGAGTTGGGAAGATGTTAAGGGCAGCTTTCACTGTATTTTAATTGCTTCAACTTTATCAAAAAGATGAATTAATCTGTCATTTATGTTTTTCAAAGTAAGTCAATTTTCTTTTTCTTTTTAAACATGCAATGAAAGCAACATTCAGCAGATGGGATACTGCAGACACTTATGTGAGTCAATAAGAAGATGATATTATGTTTACCAAAACTCAGACAATGAGAACACATGGACACAGAGAGGGGAGCATCTCACACTGGGGTCTGTTGGGGGGAACTAAGGGAGGGACAGTGAGGGGTGGAGGATGGGGGTGGGGAGTGGGGGAGGGATAACATGATGAGAAATGCCAGATATAGGTGATGGGGAGGAAGGCAGCAAACCACATTGCCATGTATGTACCTACGCAACAATCCTGCATGTTCTTCACATGTACCCCAAAACCTAAAACACAATAAAATATATATTTAAAAAAAAGAAAACACATGACCCATGCTTTTACCAATATTGATTGACCTAAGAAAATGAGTAAGTGTATACAGTATTCATAAATTAGAAACAGAACAGTTAATAGCCAAAATAAGGAGATTTAATTTTGACAAAGTTAACTAATAAAACAAAGGAGATAGAACACAAATATACAACATTAAGAGTAACAAAGCATATGTTACTGCAGGAAAAGAAAAATATTACATTATTAAGGAGGACACAAATGAAATAAAAATAAATATAAGGCTGGGCGTGGTGGCTCCCACCTGTAATCACAGCACTTTGAGAGGCTGAGGCAGGCAGATCACGAGGTCAAGAGATCAAGACCATCCTAGCCAGCATGGTGAAATCCTGTCTCTACTAAAACAAACAAACAAACAAACAAACTATATATACACACACAAAAAATTGGGTGTGGTGGCGTGTGCTGTAGTTCCGTCTACTTAGGAGGATGAGGCAGGATAATCACTTGAACCCGAGAGGAAGAGGTTGCAGTGAGCTGAGATCATGCCACTGCACTCCAGCCTAGCAACAGAGCAAGACTTCGTCTCAAACACCAACAAAAAAATGAATATAAGTAGGCTACATTCTTGTATTGTAAGAAAAAAGACCTCAAATAAAAGAAGTTTTTTTTAAACAGGAGATACATCTAATAGCAAACAATCAGAAAGTTCTAAATGAAAGAGGAAGGCAGAGGTCTACCAAGTGAACATAAATACACAAAAAGTTTAGGGTGGCAGTATTGTCTGACAAGGTAGAATTTAAGGCAAGAGCATTAAAAAGAATAAAGAAGCTTATTTTTAGTGGCTAGGAATATGATTCACAGTGAAAATACAGCAGTTATACACCTTTACATGTCAAATAACATACCCCTGGGCTCAAGTGATCTTCCAGCCTTAGCCCAGAAATAAAAACAGAAAAACAAGAAAAGCAAAGACCACAGTGGTGATATGCGGTAGAAAAACCCCTGGAAAACCTCTGTTAATGGGCTGGGGCTCTTTGGTATTGCCATGTGAAACACCATCATTCTCATTGGAAACAAATGGAATTAATAAACTAGCAGTTTTTCCAAGCTCCATTTTCCTTACCAGAGAGACCATGTAATGTTTGTAAGATTCCTTTGAGGACTCTCTCTGTGTCTGGAAATGATGCTTGCTTGCTGTTTAATGTTTCTATTAGGGAAAAAGAAAAACAAACAAATAAAGATGGTCCCTTCGCATTTCAAATCTAATAGCATTGTGATTTGATGTAATCCTTGGGCACTCTAATTATACTCCAGCGGAAGTAATAAGAGAGGAGGTAACACAACCCAGTGGGGGCCAGCCCCCAGTAGAGCCCATCAACCTTGACTCCTGTGACAAGGCAAACATCTTGTGTTTCCCTTTTATTCAAGGAAACTAGACTGACATGGGAGTTTGAGATTGCACAGGTGCAGGAAAAAAATGTTATTTTTCTTCTCTAGCAGAGCAATGAAAGCAATTTGGGTAACATCTAAAGGTGGTTTATCTTGTTTTGTGTTGGTTGGGCTATGTCTTTTCAGGCCATCAAGGCTCTATCTCATGACTTTTAAAAGATTCAAAGTCTAGCTCAGAGAAATAAATAATCATCTCTACTTTGGGCAATGTTTAAAACCTGATGGAAGGTTCATGCAGTTTTCTTATGAACCAAGAATTCAAACAAACATAAAAATTTAGAGGCTCTGAAACATACACTTAAGTTGCTTTAATAAATAGATATAGAGCTGTTTACCCTACCAAAAAAAATACATTTAAAAAAATTATCCCTGAGATATTTTCAAAACTTTGTCAAAATTGACTAAAAAAGATATAAACAAATTCAAGAGTAGAAATTCTATAGCTCTCATCCTGATTCATTCATTACATCCTTCCTTCCTTCCTTCCTTCCTTCCTTCACTTCTTCCTTCAATATTTAATGAGAGCCTGACATTTGCTAAGCAATATGCTAGGTGCCGATGATACAGTCAGAATATATTAAAATTTTAAAAAATTATAGAAAATAGAAAGCAAACCTCATGTTTTTGAGTTTGGGGGAAATTCAAAAACTATTTCTCCCTAAATAACTCTGGAATCAAAGATTAAATCAAAAGTGCAATTATAAGCTACTTAGACAATATTAATGATAATTATGCTACATTCTAGTGAAAATTGTGCTTGGGGGAAATTCATAGCATTTAATACTTACATTATTAAAGAAGCAAGATTTAAAATAAATGTAGTGCTTTTGTTGTTTCTTTAGCTGAAAAACAAACAAACAAAAACTAAAAAGATGATCCTGGAATGTATTAAAAGGATTCTCCAGCTCTCCATGAGTTGTCCATTGGGAGACTCAAATTTTTCTATTGGAATATGTTACGGAATCAAAGGAAGAAAGGGAAGTCAGAGCTAAACATTAAGAACTCATGGACCTTTCCTTCAAGATGCTGAAATTAGGATGACTCAATTACAATTGCCATCCATTCCTGAATGTCTCCACACCAGATTCAGCTTCCCAGGAGAGAATGTCTTATTGAGTTATCTTAGGTGACCTATCCAAGGTGAGGCAGGATCCCATTATGGGGTGCCCAGTGGAATCACAGGTGGTGGAGGAAAGAACAGTTTCCAAAAGAAGAGGACGCTAGGCAGAAAAAAATTAGAAATGTCCATGGCACTAATCATTCAATTCCAGGCACTAGAAAAGCATGACAAATTAAACCACAGGACAGTAAACACAAAGAATTAACAAATGAATGTAGTTAATGTCCAGTAGAAACTCCTCCTACCACAACCAGGAGCAGTTAACTGAAAAATTCGAAGAAAGCCAGAAATCAAACATAACTTCATTTGAACTGAAAACATAAACACGTAGTCATTCCTCAATCTTTTGTGGCAGAGTCTTCCTTGTGTGGGGCCCACTGATTGGAATATGCCATCATCTTTTTCACATAAACCATTCCCATAATGCATCTTCTATAATTGTTATTTTCAATTTCTTTAAAGTGGGAAGAAAAATAACCCCTTGAGAAGTAATATGAAAACTGAATCCTAGCGTTTTGAAGTTTTTCCCCAGATTTTATTCATTTATTCATTTATTTATTTTGAGATGGAGTATCACTATATTGCTCAGTCTGGTCTCAAGCTCCTGCGCTCAAGTGATCTTCCAGCCTTAGCCTCATGAGTAGCTGGGATTACAGGCATGCACCTGACTGCTTTCCAGATTTTGACAGTTGTCCCTCCCACATCTAACTTAACAGCAATATTCAAGCAATTTTAAAAAATGAATACTTTCCAAAATATTCAACCTAGTTTTCTAGGAAACAACTTTTTTTACATTTGTATTGATTGGTTACTATAATATGTAAGTAGATGATGTAGTTGCAATAACATTCACAACTGGTATAAACAGATTTCAGATAATCCACCACTCAGCTGGGGAGGGAGGTAGAAGTACCTATGAAAAACTTAAGTCATGATTGTGAACATTCTAGATACATCAGGTCAGGTGGTACATTTTACAGTGAGTGAAAAGATTGGATAAATGCAGTGAGTCGGTGGATGTCGGGTTAAGAGAGCTTCTACTGTATTAATAAAACCACAACTCATTTTTCTTAATCCCTCCCATTCCCACACCCTGATTCTAAAGGGGACAAATCTAGAAAGTTTACCTCCTATTTCCATTCCCTCAAAAAAGAAATAAACAAATACATTAGAAATGAGAAACAAACCATTAACTGCAGACATGACATGTGCTTAAAAACATGGCAAAACAATTTAGATAAAGTGATATGCCAGTAAATATTGAAATGTGAATTAAATAGATTTTCTAGAAAAATATAGATTCCAAGAAAAGGTAGAAAACTTGCATCGAACAGTAACCAGTAGAGAAACTGAAAAAAAATACAAAAAAATCATTGGACTACACTTATCCCAAAGTCCAGATAATTTTATAGGAAATTTCTGTCAAATCTTCAAAATATAGATAGTCCAGTTTTATTTAAATCGTTTTGAAAAATAGAAAGAATTAAACTTTCTTAATTCTTTTTATAAGAAATATATAATCTCTATACCAAAACTTGAGAAAAGTAATACCAAAAAATAAAAACTTAAGATCAATCTTACGATTATAGGCATAAATATTATTAATAAAATATTAGCAGATGAACCCAGAAGGGTCATAATAGAATTTTACACCATGAGCTGTGAAAGGCAAGGATGGTTCAACATTAGAAAATCTCTCTGTAACCTGCCGTCAATTTAGAGCTTCCCTGTTTCTCAAGAATCTGGACTCCAGCCCTGAGTTACGGAGCAACATAAAGCAGTTCTTGTAAATTCCAGGCCTTATTTCTCTGGGCTTCTGCCTCCTCACTGCCTCTCACCAGCCATCTAGGGTCAGTCACATAACAAGCTGTAAGCCTTTTCCTCTTTTCTATTTTCCACAAGAAATTCAGTTTCCTTATTTATTTTTTGAATGTGCTGAAATTTATTTTACATGGTTACCTTATTAAAAATATAAACATATCACAAATGAGGAATCTTATTGACAGTTTTCTGACACCATGGTGATAGTCTTCCTCCAACTTCATCACCTTCTATGGCCCATATTTTCCAGAGATGACCCTTCCTTCAACTGGAAAATGTAGTCTTGATTCCAGCTCCCACTTTTCCTCTGATTCCTTCCAACATACTCATCCCCCTTATCATTCTGGAATTTATCTTAAAAATATGTTCTCATCAGCAAACATTAATGTAATTAACACATTAACAGAATAAAGAAGGAGGTAAAATCATAAAATCACCCTATCAGATACCCAAATGCATTTGATAAAATTCAGCTTTCATTCTTGAGATTTAAAATAAAAAAATCTTTTAAAAGATCATGGAGATTTATTTCTTAATACGATAAACAAATACCTAGATCAAATACTTGGCATTATGCTTAACACTGAAACACTAAAGACAAGTAATCAGTTAGGCATGAAACACATGTGCCTACCATCTATCAGGCAATCTTGTTCTGAGAGTGCTAAGAAATGCAATTGAATAGAAAATAAATAAGAAGTATATTAGAGGCAAATTTACCACTATTTTCAGAAAATATAATTTCCTCTCTGGAAAACATATGAGAATCACCTGAAAAAATATTAGAACTCATATAAGAGTTCAGTAAGACAGTTATAAAAAATAGAAAAGATATATAGCCTCCCAACAAATCAACTACACCATAAATTAATCTGTTAGACAATATAACGGAAAAGCTACACAATAACCACACAAACACAATTGTGAATATTAAATTTAATCAGAAATGTGTTAGACCTTTCTGAAGAAACTAATTTCTTTCCTAAGAGGCATAAAAGAAGAAAAATAAATGGCAAGGCTGCCCATGTTATGTTCTTAAAGAGGGAAGCTTGTAAAGATTGCATAATTGTATTTATCCAACAAAGTAATATTTCAGTTAAAAACATATTTATATGTCCTTTTATGCCATGCTTGTAAGAGTAGATATACACACACCGAAATTATATTCCTCTAAATCTCAAGTGTGATTAAATTTTGACATTGTTGGCAATGTATCTATTTATTTTAAAAAATTCTTCACTATGTTTTTATTTTAGGGTTTCAGGGCAGGACCTTAGTTTACTAATGAAAAAAAGATACATACATCATAGAGGAAAAAGCTGAGAATTATTAAATTATTCTAGATTCCTTTTTTCATTAAAAATTAACTCAATGTAGCCTAGAGCTCCAGGTAAAGAGCAGGCATTGACTTTCTTTGCTGCATTTTTAATCTTTATTTGGCTACGTATTACATAATTGCCTATCTGTTTATGATTTCTGAATTCAGTTATATTGCCTAACTTTGCCTCAATCTGCACTGATTACCTGTGAGATAATATAGGTAATGAAACATACAAACATGGGCTAAAGCAATAAGGTAGCCTCTCTGGCAGTGTCTTCCCATCTGGGGAGCCTGCCTCACCTTCATCTTGCACTACTTGGTAGCGGCTGGGAATGCCTCAAAAAACTGGGAGTCAAGACTCAATTCAACTTGTATTGAGATGTCATATGCTCTTACAGGGAAGGAAATATCACTATAGTACAGAAGTGTATTTGGTGAAAGGGCAAGGCAAGCAGAAGGAGGGGATTCCACTGCTCTTAATTTCCATTCTCACCCACAATAAGACAGGCTCTTGAAGATGCACACAGACACACTCAGCTGAGTGAAGCCTTGCCGCTCAGAAGCAGCACCTGTGCCCTAATTCCCCACAACTCAAAACAGGTGCTCATGACTGTCTTGTGCAAAGTCCTAGCTGGGAGGCACAGATGTTCAGATCATAGTCAGTGTGGACCAATGTGCAAAGTGCTTTGAGCATCACTGGCAAATTATAGGCTTGGCTCCATCACTGGCTCTGCTGCCCTCAGCAAGTCATTCAACCCCCTCGACGGGTATGCATGTGCCAAACCCTAGAGATAAACTAGGTCCTCGTTTAATGTCATCAATGGGTTCTTGGAAACTGTGATTTTAAGTGAAACAACATGTAACGAAACCAATTTTAGTACAGCCTAAGTGATATAAACAAGAGTTAAGTTCTTATGTCATATTTCTGATCACAAAAATATCCCCAAACTTCGTGTTAAGGACTCAAAATGCTTCCAGTATTAAACATTGAAATGAATGTGAGTGATATGTACATCTAAGAAAGATTGATAAAAACAAGTTAAGATAATTATTTACCCACATATTCCAGTTCAGGGTGTCAGGTGGCTGAAGCCTCACCTGGCAGCTCAGGGCACCAGACAGGAACCGCCCCAGACAGGGCACCATCCCATTGCAGGGTGCACTCACACACACCCACACTCAATCAGGCGGGGGCAACCTAGACACGTCAAAGTAGCTGACATGCACATCTTTAGGATGTGGGAGGAAACCTAAGAACCTGGAGAAAAATCCACGCCGGCATGGGGAAAATGTGCAAACTCCACATAGACAGTGGCCCTGGCCAAGAATCAAATTTTGTTCTCATCAGTGTTACAACAAAAGAACATTGAACAAAACAATTTTATCTGAGAACCTCTTGTACACTGATGAGCAAAACCAGATTTGATCCTAGAGCTTAGGGTTCAGCAAGATCCTGCTTATGAGAATGGGACTACCTTGCAGGGCCATTATGAGATGTCGAATGGGGTTAACATCTGCAAAGCATGGATGCAAACTACAGCAGGGGCTTGTCAATTGTTCTTTCTTGCTAACCCCCACCTCCACCTCCCTCACTGCCTCCTTTTCTTGCTCTTTTCATCCACCCTATTGTTCATTAGCTTCTCCAAATAAGACAAAACAGAAGATGGGAAAAGATAGTAAGTCCAAATTAACAAAGCTGTCTATGGCTAAGAAGACTAAAGTACCTTGCTGAATAGCCTACTAAAAACTCAGCTAAGGAGTGTCTGCAGAGATACCTGTACATAAACACCCCTGCCCATCTGTAGAGTCACATTCAAAGGTTGACACATGATGTGCTTTTGTCCGGTTAAAAGCATGTCTGTAGAGCCACAAGCTAAAAAATAATCAAGGCATCTAAATGTTTGGGTGAACTAATGAAAATGGAGCCTTCCAGAGAACTGTGTTTGTCTTTGTTTTCTCCTGGTTTTTGACTTTGACACCAACTTCCAGTCTCAGATGTCATATTAAGAACAGTACACACTAGGTTGATTTCAAATGCATGATAGGTGAGCTGGCTAATGAAACTTGGCTTATTTCCCTGTACAGATAGTTCTTTTCCTGCTGAGCCATAATAACAATATGTAATGTGGTTTATTGTTATTCAATGTACCCAGCACCTCTCACTCAAATAAAGGCAGGTTTCAAGGGCATTCACCTTTATGACAACCCTGAAACATATCATATGCTAGATCCTGACCTGTCTCAAAAGACCAAGGTGAACAATTTCTCCAGTAAAATGATCATAAGAGAAAAATCATTGAGAAAGAAAGACTTTTCACCTGATGAGCTACAGGCTGCTAGGATGAGTTGCACAGCTGATCACACCTTGCAAAATCACAGCCAAAGTCATTCTAGAATTTGGAATGAGAAGGGGAGTGGTGATATAGTTCATGTTTTGCCATTGCAGAGAGAGTCCCAGGGCATCTCCAGGGCTGCAGGTTGGCCCCTCGGGGAGTCAGCATTCTCTTGCTGGATGGGAGTACCCTACTGTCCCACCCCCAGAGATAATGATTTTATAGGTCTGAAGCCTGAACACCTGAGCACCAGAACTTTTTAAATTCTCTGGGTGATCAAATGTACAGTCAGGGCTGAGAATCAGGGCTCCAGATCTCACTTTCTAGATGGGGAACACACCTGGGCAGGATCCAGGCCTGGAGATGTGGATGCGGGAGGACAGCTGTCGGTGACCTGCCAGCTCTCCCCAGGTGGGGAAGGAGGACTGGACTGAGCTATTGTTACTCCCACAGCAGGTAGGTCTACACACAGCTGTCCACACTCTAGGGAGGATTCTCCACCAAATGGCGGGACCTCCAGCAGAAGCCAGTTGAAAAGAAATCCATTTTCTCCTGATTATAGACCTTCTGTTCTCTGACATGACGCAGTGTTATCAACTCCTCAAAAGATTCTTCCTGACTCTCCTGTCATATAACCTATGTTCACTGGGCCAAATATTGTTGAACATTAAGCCGGAAATGATGATCTCTCTGATGGTTTTAAATGTTTTGTTTTGTTTTCCACAACTCCCCCAATGCCCAAACCAAAGCCTGTGTGAAATTCTGATCTCCACAAAATGCAAAAGCAGAGGTGCTGGGGTGACATTGGCCAGCAGAAACCAGAGGGCTCTATTTGGGCCTGGCCCCCCAATGACAGCCCCTGAGGAATCCCCTGAGAAACACAGATTGAAATTGATAGATCTGGTCCCATCGTCTTCCAGGCTGTAACTGCCTTGTCCAGGGGCGTCTGCTAGTAAAGAGCCTCACCTGGTCTAAACCCAGGTTCCCAACCTCAAAACCAGTTTTTGCTTAGCCAAACATCTCAGCTGCACTGGTAAAGATGGGCTTCTCCGAAGTATCCAGGAGACATCCAAAATGGAAGGAAAAGGGCATAGAGGCTTTGTCCTCAGGACCCTCAGAATGCTGAACTATCCCCATTCTGTCCCTGGCCACTTCCAACATTATAAAACAGTACAGGATTGGCCAGGAAGTTTTAAAGGGGAGGACAGGGATGGAACCACGCTCCCCAGCTCAGCTGAGCTTGTGCAGCTTCTCTGTGACACAGGTGGGTGTCTTCATCGGTTGACGCCCACCTCCTTTTCCTGAATCCTCTTTTTCAGTATGGCCACCTTTGTGACTTCCCTGAGACCCACTGCCCTGTCCTGCAAGACTCAATCAGATTGCTTCTTCTTGGGTATTTCTTTGAACTCCCAACTGACCTCCCTGACTACCTTAAAGGGCAATAATATTATTATTCCTAGAAGTACTGCTACTGCAGCTGCTGCTTTGATGACTGTCTTTATCCTGTGCAAAGCACTGTGCCAAGGCACCACATGCTGAGCTTACATGGTTCTCAACACCACCCTGGGTAACTGGGACCATTATTGGCTTCCTTTGCCAAAGAAGGGACAGGTTTAATGTTTGTATACATTTCCTGTCACTGTTATAACAAATCACCTCTGATGTAATGTCTTAAGATACACATTCATTCATTTATAATTCTGGAGGTCAAAAGTCTGCAATGGAACTCACCAGACTAAAATCAAGGTGTTGACAGGGCTGCATCCCTTTCTGGAGGCTCTATGGGGAGACTCTGTATTATTTCCAGCTTTCTAGAGGTGGCCCACATTGCTTGGCTTGTAACCCCTTCCGTTTTCAAACCAGAAATGGTGGGTTGAGTGCTCACATCACATCATTCTAATCCTCTCTTCTGTCTCCATCTCTCACTGATAAGGAAACTTATGATGACTTTGAGCCCACCTAGATAACCTGGGATACTCTCCCTACCTTAAGGTCAGCCAATTAGCAACCTTAATTTGATCTGCAATCAAAATTTCTCTCTGATATGTATGTAACATATTTATAGGTTCCAAGAATTAGAACATGTACATCTTTGATGGGGCAGGGCATTATTTGCCTTGCTATATAGATAATATGTAATTTGGAGCTAATAAATGGAGTTTGCTGAATTTGAATCTTGATCGCTTTGATTCCAAAGCCTCTTCCATTAACTCCAATGCATACTACTATCAGTAAAATTCTACCAGTAAAATCCCCTCCTGAGACTCTCTTCTGTGGCAGGCACGATCTTGGACACTGCCGGTTCATATATGATTAAGAATTAACCACAGCCCCAGATGGGCTCACAAGCTTGTGGGGAAGGGAGGCTTGCAAATGTCAATAAATAACTATAATGGTAAGTGAGAAAGAATTATATGCAAACACTGTGGGTGCACAGAGGAGGGAGTGATTAATTCCACAGGATGGGGATGCAGTGTGGGATGGGGTTGGAGAGGATATTTGAAGTAGATCTGAAGGATAATTAATTCACTAGGCAGGGGAGGAGGTGAAGGATGCTCCATGCATAGAGAACGCTGAGAGAGGCTAAGCCATGGAATTGGCTGGATGTTTGTGGGAAAATGAATGCATTTTGTTGGGCCCAGAGGAAAGTCTGAGGTGAAAAGATGGGAACTGAGGTTGGAATGGGTTCTGATAGTGAAGGCTCTTGGAGGTTATGCTTGTGTTCACTGGGGAGAAAACTGACCTCCATCAAAGGATTTTAAGAAAGAGAGGACCATGATCAAACCTGTACACTGGACGCCTCGTTCTGGTAACATCTCAGAAGATGAGTTTGTCGGCAAGTTGGAAGCGAGGGGGAAGGGGCTGAGGTCAACATCCAGGTGAAAGATCGCAGGGGTCTAAGGAGAGTCATGACCATGGGAATGAAGAGCAAAGGGCAGATTGAGACTATTTTGAGGTGAACTCAGTTGACATTTCTGGGTGTGTCATGGAAAAGGTCATGGGGTAAGGGGCAGCAAGGGAAGTAGAGTTAGGGATTCCCAACTGGCTCTCTAAGTCAGGGCTATATGGTAGCTCCCTAAACTGAGGCAGAATTTCATCCAATCCCACCCCATCATTCATTGCCAAGGATACTTGTAAACCCAGCATCACAGATTTCTAGAGGGAAAAGCTTCTCTCTGGAGCTTGAACCTATTTACAAAATTATGCAGAAGAAATTGCTTACAGTGACTGATGTGATTGCAAATGCTGAAGTTAAGATTGTGTAAGTGTGTGTGTGTGTCTGTGTCTGTGTCTGTGTCTGTGTGTGTCTTGAGGGAGGTATCCCTTCTCTAAAGCAGATTCTCACATCCCTGCCTGCAGAATGGGGCTCCCCTTTGCCCTACCACACAGGACTGCTGTGAGCAGAGATTCATCCTCCTGCCTCCTTCCCAAGCCACATCATTCCCTTCATCACTCCCTCCCTCCTTGGCATCTCCCCAGCTCTCCAGGGGAAAGCTAGAACTACTATTCTAAGGGGCAGTTTGGTCTTAGCAGGATCTGTTAGAAAGAACTAAGTCTTGGGTGTGTATATGTTTGTGTGTATAGTTGGGTGTATGTGATTGTGTGTTTTCACATGGGTCTGTGCATGTGAATCTAGATGTGTGTTTGTGTTACAGTTGCCAGGTTTGGCAAATAAAAATACGCCATTTAATTTGAATTTCAGGTAAATTATTTCAGCCAATCATTCTTTTAGTGTAAGTATGTCTGTGTATATTTATACATGCATCTTTAGGGGCTTATGTATACTACAAAAATTACTCATTTCTTATCTGAAATTCACACGTATAACCCATGTGATTATGTGTGTGTATTTTGTGTAAAAGCCTGTATGCTTTTGTTTTTGCTCATGTACTTGGGTGTTTGCTTGTATATGGGTATATGGTTTTCTGCATCTGCGTGCTTATGTGGATCTGGGTTACAGGAATCCTAATAAGAGATTTGCCCAAGTCATCTAGGCCTGGGGAAAAATGTCATTCTTAGCTTACCAGGAAAAAAAGGGTCAGATATTTTCTCTATTAATTAATTTTGACTTTGAACAAGTCACTGCAAAGTGAGAAGGCTGAACTAGACTCATTCATTTAGATATTTAGTGATTATTCTAGGAACAGGAGATGCAAAGGGAAGTAATTCACAGAGGACTCACAGTCTAGAGAAAGGACATCCATACTGCTGAGAGGTTACGACATAGTAAATGCCACCATAAACATGTATACTGAGATCCCCACAACTGTGGCGATACCTTCCATTTCTTTGTGTCTGTGAAGCCAGCCTTGCAGTGAAGGCAGGCAGATATTTCACTGTGATGTGTTTATCACTTCGAATCTTTAAATTATGATTATTTGTAGAAGCATGTGTGCAGCTCTGATAAATACAGACGATTGCCCAGGCATCAGCTGTGGGAAGCATTGCTCCATCCATCAAATGTGTTTGTTTTTAATAGTAGCAGTGTTCATGGAAGCCAGGAAATGTCACTGGCTTCAGACGTCACTTAAACATCAAAGGCGTTTCTCATCACCCCTCCTGTCACCATGAGCAGCGTACCTTGCAGCTTTAGAGGGCTACCTGCTTCCCCCCGAGGGGTATCTCAGCTTCCTTCAGAGTCCATGGCTGACGTTTATGCTTCTCTCTAACTTTGACACTGGTTTTGCTCACCCAATATTTTCAGGCTCTGTCTTTCAGATTAAAATTAGCTGGCTAAGTGAGATATTGGCCATTCTGGCTTGAAATCTGTCTCAAGCAAGCTTTCATACCTCTACAGAAAGCTGCCTTAGTATCATAATTGAGAAAGTATGTAGGAGTTTTTGAATCCAATGACACATGGTTAGAATACAGGCCAAGCTGTTATCACAAAGATACCTCAGGGGCTGTGACAAGGTAAGTTTGTTTTCCATTTACCTGGTAGTCTGAACTCGAGCTGTCCTGGCTGACACGGCAATCCCAGAGGGACAAGGAGTTCCATTTCTTCTGGCTTGATGCTTGGCTGCCCTGCTTTCATCAGTACAGCCCATACCAGCCAGCAGAAAGAGGGAAAGGGGAGGCAACACAGATTCACTTCCTTGCAAAGGCAAGCATGGACACTGCATGCCTCACCTCTGGCTACAAACACAGCTTGCTTGAGGATGTGGCTGCACCAAGCCTCAAAAGAGGCCAGAATGTGGTGGTCCTCTGAACCACCATGGGGCCTCTATTGCTATGGAGGGACGAAGAGTGGGATGAGGGCAACTGGCAATCTCTGCTCAAAGAGCATCAGAATCAAAATATTCAAGAGCTCTCAGGACAAATAGCCCTTAGAATACACTTGTCTGGAGGTGTGAGAACAACCTTAACTGAGTGCTTGCTGTGTTACAGACGCTGTGAGAATCAGTCAGTGTCTTATTTTATTTGATCCTGACAGGCAAAGTGCCTGAAGTGTGAAGTGACTTGCCCAATGAGCATGTAGGTACCATAGGAAGTACTTGGACCCAGGGCCTTTCCCACACACCACCCTGCCTCCTCTAATCTGCTGGTGATGGAATGACTCTCTTAGATGTGTGCTGGGTTTTCAGGGGCAGACTCAGCATCACTACCAGCCCTGTCTAGGTCTCCTCTACACCTCAGAAGCAAAACAGGAACTACATTTCCCAGAATGCCATTTCCAGGAGGACCCAGGTGCCAGCCCCAGTGAGGCACCCGGCAGAGGGCTTTATCCTGCATTGGTGGGTTTATCCAGCCCCCTGCACAGATGGGGCTTCGCAGCAGCTTTCCACAGGCTCTTGAGAATCCCTTGCTTTAGGATTTCTGGCCGAGATCTTGGTAGGCAGCTTCTCAGCCATTTGCACCGTGGGCTCTTCCTATGGTTACATAACCCTCTGATTATAATGTTAAACTCCCCCTACATGAACCACTCAGACTGGACCTCACAGACACAGAAGATAAGATCACGAGATAGCATTGAGGCCTTTCTGTCTGGCAAAAAGAACACTCAAATTGGACCTGGGTGAACTGATGTTCTCACTCACCAAGCTAGCCCTTGACCATATCACTTAAGCAGTATGAGCATCAACATTTTTCATTCATCAGATAAGAAAAACAGTACCTACAAAATTATGGGGCTGGGCACAGTGGTTCACTCCTGTAAATTCCAGCATTTTGGGACATCAAGGCAGGCGGATCACTCGAGCCCAGGAGCTTGAAATCAGCCTGGGTAACATGGCGAAATCCTCTCTCTACAAAAAAGAGTACAAAAAATTAGCCAGGCATGGAGACATGCACTTGTAGTCCCAACTACTCGGGAGGCTGAGGTGGGAAGATCAAGCCACTGCACTCCAGCCCCGGGAACAAAGTGAGACCCTGTCTCAAAAAAATAAAAACAAAACAAAAAAATCATTGTGAAGGTCACATGACATACTATATTTAACAACAATTAAGACAACAAGAAACTAGGGTGCTGTTGTTATTGTTGCTAATAATAAGAGCCAAGCATTTTATAGGCATTATTGCATTTAATCCTAAAACAACTAGGATTAATCCATAAAACAACTCTCTGGTTATGCCATTTCTATTTTACAGATAGGAAAACAGAAACAGAGAACTGAATTAACTTGCAAATGATCGCACAGCTAGTTCTTGGCAGATCCAGAAACTGAATCCATTCTCTGTAGTTCCAGAGCTCACACTCTCAACCACTATGTGTGTTTCCTGTTGCTACGGACACATTTCAGCTAGCTTATTTATTTTCACCTTCCTCCTCAGCAGCTTACCAGAATTGCCAAGTATAAAGACTAGCAAGGAGAAGAAATTATGAACAGCAAGATATATGAAATAACCTACTAATAATTTCAAGCACCTGACATAAAATTGGTCTATCTGGCAGGGTGTCTAGTCCTTGAGCAATTTCAAGAAAAAGCTCAAGGACAACTTACTCTCAACTTGGGACACCTATGGCCTGCAGGAGACATTTGGAAATGTCTGCAAACATTGTTACAACTGGTAAGGTGAGCATAGGGGGCCAAGGTGCTACTGACATCTAGTAGGTGAAGGTTTGCATGGCCCCAAATAGCCTACAATGCACAGGACAGTCCTCCCCCCTCAACAAAGAATTATCTGGCCTAAAATGTCAATAGCATCACTGTTGAGAAAGCCTGCTTTAGAAGGTGTTACAAGATTTCCTGGGACATTCTCTAAGGCTGTGTTGTCCATTGTGATAGTCACTTGCCACCTGTGACTATTTAATTTTAAGTGAATTAAAATTAAATAAAATTATAAATGTAATTCCTCAGTTGCACTAGCCACATTTTAAGTGCCCAATGGCCAGCTATGGCTGATGGCTACCATATTGGACAGCAGAAAGATATAGAAGATTTCCATCATCTCAGAAAGGTCTTTTGGCCAACACTACTGCAAGATCTTCTCCTGCTCTGAAACTGTATTAACTATCTCAAGCTGTGTGTAATTCCTTGCATGTTATTAAAAACCAAATATTCAACTGTGATAAGATATGGCATGTTTATTACACCATAAAAATGGTCTTCTAAATTAGAATACTTTGCATATAGTTGATGACATCTCCTTATTAAGATACTGCTTTATTTGTTGATAGATCATTAAAGCTGGGAAGAGGATGGGAACTTAAACCTAGAGCTGGCAAAGGCACTATCAATTGATGTTCAAGAAAAGGACTTGAGGGAAGCAGTTCTAAAATTGTAATCTAAACCAAAAGTTGTAGAATTTTTTAGTTTAAAATAGGATTTGCCTAATCTATTTTGGTTTTGAGTTGTGTAATTCTTTTTAGGGGCCACAGAAATCTTGGAGAATCTAGTGAAACATGCTGATCCACATCAACATACAGCTATACACACAGAGACCATTTTCTTTTTTTTTTTAAATAGATGGGCCGGGCGCGCCCGCCTCGGCCTCCCAAAGTGCTGGGATTACAGGCCGAGGCGGGTGGATCACGAGGTCAAGAGATCGAGACCATCCTGGTCAATATGGTGAAACCCCTTCTGTACTAAAAAATACAAAAAATTAGCTGGGCATGGTGGTGCGTGCCTGTAATCCCAGCTACTCAGGAGGCTGAGGCAGGAGAATTGCCTGAACCCAGGGGGCGGAGGTTGCAGTGAGCCGAGATCGCACCATTGCACTCCAGCCTGGGTAACATGAGTGAAAACTCCGTCTCAAAAAAAAAAAAAAATGGAGTTTCATTGTGTCATACAGGCTGAAGTGAAGTGGCACAATCTCAGCTCACTGCAAACTCTGCCCACCAGGTTCAAGCGATTCTCCTGTCTCAGTCTCCCAAGTAGCTGGGATTATAGACGCCTGCCACCACACCTGACTAATTTTTGTATTTTTAGTAGAGACATGGTTTCACCATGTTGGCTAGGCTGGTCTTGAACTCCTGACCTCAGGTGATCCACCTGCCTCAGCCTCCCAAAGTGCTAGGATTGCAGGCATGAGCCACAGCGCTCAGCCTACACAGACCATTTTCTACATAAGTTCATGCGATTTGTGGCTTCCTAAAGCCCCCTCTGCATTCCAGTTGATCCCTACCCACTACTCTCACTTCTCAGAAGAGGTAATTGAGTGACTGAATGAATCAAGAGAAATGAGGAGTTAAGTGACTTGTCCACCGTTTACACAGTAGCAGGACCTCAAGCAGAGGCAGATACTCCAATTCTCAAGCCTTATCCATTCATTAAGAAATACAGGTCATATAAAGTAGCAAAGGAACCAATCTACTGTGTGAGATAAGATACGCTTGTACTGTTTGAAATTCTTCTGCTTGGTTTCTGTGAAGGGAGAGGATGGGACTGCACTTAAAAAGAAAAGGAATGGCCTTCCAAGTTTCCAGAGGGTAGAATGGGGAACTACACACTCATTGTCCAAGCCACAGACTGGGTGATGAAGCTCTGAACTAAGAAGTGTGTTTCTGATCTAGAATTTATTTATTTTTACCAGAATCCTGCTTCCTCAATGATACTTCATTGCCTTTCTCCAGACAGCACATTCTCAGTAATATGAACTCTTCACCTGATTTGAAGGCCTCCATTCTTCTTATTAAGGCTTTGAGAAGCACAGTTTGTGAATTTGCCTTTGAATAGCTCATTAAGTTATTTGCTTTTGTTCCTGACTCCTGTCTCCTCTCCTGTATTTTGCCTCATTTGTGTTTCTTCTTTAAAGCCAACAAAAAGCCTAGAAAACTCCCTTATACAAAATTACAAATTCAACTGTGTTTTTACCCGTAGGCTTAATCATGAGAAGTCGTGCCTGCTCTATACTTATGGCTTTTCAAAATGTGCCATTATGTAGAGCAGTAAGCAGAAGCAAAAGATAGTGAACCTCATTGGCAGTCTAATCTGCACAGAGCTATTCCTATTGAAATGCTGTAAATAGAAATAATATTCAAGGAGAAAACATTTGCCTCTAAGGTTGTGCCCAACACATCTGCTTACAAACCCCAAACAAAGCCTGTGGAGTCAAGTATACTTAGCCCGGTGTCTGGAACATAGCAATCCTTTTTAAAATATTTGTTGAGTGAATAAGCCTATTATTTTCATTATTCCTCTCACCATTCATTCTTTGCTCTCCACTTTCCTCTGCCCACTTCTGTCCTGACCCTTGGGGTTCCTCATCCGGCTCTCCTGCTGGTGGCTTCCCACTGGCTACAGGCCATTGGAGGTTGGAAGGTGGAAGGAGAGACACCTGAGGTTTCTCTTCCCATTTCCTCTCCTGTGTGTTGCTCTGACATGGCTGTGTCCTCCACAGCTACAGCTTCCATGGGTGGCCCCACCTCCATGGCTCCACCTCTCACTGAATTCCAGGAATATTATTTCTTCCTCTTTTTCCTTTAGGTTGAAGGAGTTCAGGAAATATCACCCTGATATGTGCTGCTTTGTATGCTGGTTGTTCTAACTGGGGGTACTTGGGGGACAGCAAGTACAGGAAAGGGATTTCTCTGAAATTCCTTCAAAAGGAGTCCAGTTGTCATGACCTCCCTCCCTGTGGAACACAGGAGAGACCTGAGGTGGACACTATGCCCAGACAGTGTCATCGCTTCTTCTGAGGGCTGCTCAGAGAAGCTGTTATTACCTGAGAGAGGGTTCATTTGTGGAACAAGACAGCCTCTATGTACCATACATTTCCTTCCCCACACTCCCCTGCCCTGTGTGCTGCCAAACCCCAGAAGCCCTATGTCCCTATTTCTTCTAGAGCTCAGGATGCTACACAAACTTCAATCACCTGACCCATCTTTCAGTCTCATATTTTGTGAAACTCCGGGCATATGTATGTAATTAAAATGGTTTTGTTCCTCCTGTTAACCAGCCTTATATCAATTTAATTCCTAGCCTAGCCAAAGAACGTAGGAAGGTAGAGGAAAGCCATGTATGCCCCCCCTACAAGGTGTAAGCCTGGTAACAGCTTCCTACATTACCAGTTCCTGGATGTCTTCACATTCTTTTGGTTCCTTCAATCCCACCTGCATCTGAATAAATCATCCATTCATTAAAGTCTTTCATTGAACTAGGTTAGTTAAATTTTTGTTTTTGCCAGTGTCCTGGCTGATACAGTGAATAAATGAAATAGACCTATAAATGAAAAGACTTGAAAATCAACTTAAATTAATTTTGAATATATTGTTTTTAACATTAAGGAACAAAGCCATAAACATAAAAATTATTTCTCAAAATAATAAAATCTCAATTATTAGTTTTACCTAAATAAAATTATTGTATGCAAAAGTATACATTTATTTTTATCTTATATATACCAGGGGCCAGAGGCAGGTAATGTAATTTGGAAAATTATTCTAAGTGTCAAGAAAAAAAAAAACACTACTATGCACACTAATACATGATGATGTCTGGCATTTAGCTTGTGTATGCATTCTAGAATAGAAGTTTGCTGCATGCCTGTGTGTATATATTTTGCAAAACAGTCTTGATCAATCATAAAAGTGATAGATACAGCCTGGTATGTCATCTGGGGTCCAACTTCTCACAAAAAGCAAAAAAAAAATTTTTTTTGAGATGGAGTCTCGCTCTGTTGCCCAGGTTGGAGTGCATTGGCGTGATCTCAGCTCACTGCAACCTCTGCCTCTTGGGGTCAAGCGATTCTTGCACCTCAGCGTCCTGGATAGCTGGGACTGCAGGTGTGCACCAACACATCTGTAATTTCAGTAGAAATAGGGTGTCACCATATCGGCCAGGCTGGTCTCGAACTACTGACCTCATGATCCACCCACCTCAGCCTCCCAAAGTGCTGGGATTACAGGCATGAGCCACTGTGCCTGGCCAAAAGGCAAAAATCTTTTTATATTATACGCAGTTTTAGGAAGGTGGAGCCCAAGGTGGAGGTCAACATAGGTATGTTCTGCTTTCGAGTTACAGGTAAAAGCCATTTGGAGACACCTCATAATCAAAAGAACCAGCCCTCAATCAGGAACCAAGACTTGAATTACTGGAGTTTAGAAGAGTGTTGAAAACTAGAGTTCTCACCAGAATTTGGGTGACAAGAGACCTGAGCCACTAGCCCAGCGCTGAATGAATGCTCCCTCTGCCGTCTCACAGACACACTCTCCCTAGCATGCCAGCACATGCTAGTTTTTACCCTCGAGTTCCCTCATGATAATACATAACATCTTTCTTATGTTAAAAGTAAGAAATATCCAACATAGAAAAATACTACAGAGTTAAAAGTAAGCAAAAGAAACCCAAAACCTAAAACGACCCATAAACTTCCTCTATGTGATAACCAGTCCTGGCAGTTTGGTGTCTCTCCTTCAATAGGCAAATGATTAATGGCAGGCTAGGAGAAGAGATGATAAGTGGTTATTTGCCAGCAGGAACTTAACCAAGTGTGCATCTTTTATAACTTGCTGTTTCACTTAACAATATGCTTTAATCTCTCTCCAGGTTATTGCCTGCTCTTCTATAGTATCATTTTTACAAGTAAAACATATTTTATTGTACAACTGTGTTATCATTTATTAACCAATTTCCTATTGTTGTATTGTTGGAAATTTAGATTCCGTCCAATATTCTGCAATTTAAATGATGCAGTAAAAGATGTCTTTATAATTGCTTGCTTTCTCGATGGCAGGGTTATTGTAATTACCTGGGTTGTTGTTGTTTTTTTTTTTTTTTTTTTTAGCACATTGACAAAGAGCTTTGCTCATTCTGCTTACCTCTGAGGTTATGGCTGTGATTATAGAAAAATACAGTGGTCATAGTATCTACTGAGTCTTGAGGAATAGAGCCTGCATATTCAATCCAGAGCCCCTGCTGGAACCCAAGTTCTCCTTCTACCCAAACCTTGTCCCCACATCCTGCAGTATCAGCCTGATGATCTGAGATAATTAGTTAACATTTTATTCAATATTGCTTCTTCCTAAGGAATACTAAACAACAGAAAGAAAGGAGGCATACATTCTTTTCTAATTCTTTCATATACTTACACCTACATACTACATAAATGGCTTTTTAAGACATGTCATGCATTTCATAAAAATACATATGTATATGGATGTGTGTCTCTACTGGATACCTCATGCCAACTTCAATGTTCCTGTAGAAAAATTCATAGGTCACCGTGTGTTTCTTGGTTCAGATCCAGAGCTCAAATCCATCTGATCAACAAAGACAATTACTTCTGCTTCTGGTAAGGACAGAGTAAGATCCTACCAGACTGAGCCTCCTGGACATACCATTTGTAAGCTTTGGGCATAATACAAGCAGCTTCTTGAAGACATTTGAGAGTGAGGAGGCAGACCTGGGAGTGGGATGGTCCATGCTCAGAGGAGAGTCGTTATAGGGACAGCTTTTCACTTACACCCAAGTGTAGTCAAAGTGGCCTGCAGGGTGGCAGGGCATTGAAAAAAAATCACAGTCTCTCTGGCTTGTGGAAGGGAAAGCTGAATCCAGGGTCACCATGGCTGCAGGGAAGAGAAAGAGAATGTAGGAAGGGAAAGAGTCCAAGGGAGGATTCCCAACTTCTGTCTGCTCTCAGCTCTGGCTGACCCCTAAGCCACACATCCACACATGCAGAGTGTAGACTAATGATAACAAAAGACTTTAGTAGAGTCAAAGGGACCACTCAAAATAAACAGAGTTTGCAGTTGATTTTTTTCCTAATTGAAGCTAAATAATGGAACGTATAATCTCCATAACTATATTCATAATGTCCAGGATACAATGCAAAATTATCCAAGTTACAAGTGAACAAAAAGTTGAAACACATTCTCAGGGGAGAAGAAATATCAACTGAGACCAACCCTGAAATTATTCATATATTGTAATTAGCAGACAAATGTTTTGAAGCACCTGTTTATAATTATGCTCAGTGGTAAAACAAAGTATGTTAGCAATGAATGACAAGATAGAAAGTCTAGGCAGAGAAATAGAAAAGGTCAAAAGAATCAAATAAAAATTCTAGAACTGAAAAATATTATGTCTGAAATAAAAACTTCACTGGATGAATTAACAGTCAAATGATCAGTACAAAGGTTAGAACAAGTGTGCAGAAAAAAATATAGCCCACATTGTGAAATTTGTCAGCCTCAGTTCTCTCTCAAGACAAAGCAACTTTTGTAAAAGTGATTTACCAAAATCTCAATGTAGTTATTACTAAGATCTTGATGAATATTGTAGTGTGAACTTGTTTCTATTCATTCTCCCTCACATGCTATATTGCTTTTTCATGTCTCTCTTCCTCCACAAATGAAGTTCCATTATCTCTAAAGTCCCCCTCCTTTTCTTGTATACATATTTAATTATCCCTGTCTCCCTTACTTGATAGTGAACTCTGTAAGGGGGTATGAAGGAAGAGAGAAAATCAGCATTTGAGTACCTGTGACGAAGCAAGCACTGCACTAGGAAATTCTCATACTGTGTGTACATCATTTGGGCATGCAGGAAACAAGTCTGATTTGTGCAGGAACTAAGTCAGATTCACTGCCTGGTAAATTGCCTGGTTTTGTAGCCTTTAGGCAAACATAACCTTTTTCTTTCTTCTTTCAACGCTGATGCATTTTGTTGCAGGTAAGCGTATTTTCATTTTCAAAATCATGTTAACCAACTTAATATCAAAAGACAAAGCTTGAAATGAACAGACTATTGATGTAATACAAAAGACACAGTGAAATTGCTAAAATGAAATCAGAATGTAGATGCCTACAGGCTTTCCAGGGAAATGCTATAAACTACTACATGGAACTCAGTGAGTTAAAAAGTCAGCTAAGAGGGCCACCAGCAGAGGCACAAATGCAAGTCAGAGAGGGCCCATCATTAAGATGATTTAGTGCAGAATTCACTTTGGGGGAAAACACATGGGGAGAAAACGGAGGAATGAAAGGAAGCAAATTGGCATCATTCCAATGTATCTTTTTCTGGCTGTTCATTCTGGCTGTACCTGCAGGGAATTCATTACATTAATTAATACTCCGACTCAACTCATATTGTAATCTTCACTTGGAGTTAAATTTGTTAATCCCAGAAAATATGCTAACCCTTTAGGTTTGCTTTATGACCTGCATCTAGTCCTGACTTCTCCAATGAAAGTAAACCCTTAGATCATCAATGGGCATTGCTACCCTTGGTTACTGTCTTCCACCTTTATGCTGGTGTTTGACCCCTTCTTGGCATTTTCTCTAAGTCTGTCAACTAAAGGCAGAGTGCTCTGTTTATGGCTCTGGATCTGTGTCCTGTCATTGAATTGATTTCCTCCCCTGAACTTAGACTCTCATTCTCTCCCTCTTCCAAAGTACTTTTCTTCAGTAATTACTCCCTGCTCTCCTTTTTCTTCAACCCTTCCCTCAACACTTCTCCCATTCTAATCTTCAGTTCTCTCCATTCTGCCCAACACTCCTCATGCAGTGAGCTCCTATTTCCAAGTGATGGATGGGTTTTCGGTTCTTATTTTGCTTGACTTCAGCATTTAACAATGGAGCATATCCTCCTTTTGAAAACACTCTCTTACACTTGCTTCCACAAGCTGCTATCTCCTGGTTTTCCTCCTCTTGCACTAAAGCATATTCCTAGTTTTTTTGCATGAAGTACTTTCCCTCTACATTGCTGCCTTCCATATGTCTGTTCCACAGAGTTCCATCTCTGGGCCTTTGCTCACTTGGTCCTCTCTCCTTAGGAAATCTCATTTGCTCTTATCTTTCCAATGACCACTCACATGCTGGGCACTGTCACATCAATATCCTCAGGGCAGATGGTTCTCTTGAGCGCCAAAGAATAAATCTAATTGCTTCATTATATTTCTCCTCTGCCCAAACTTATTTCTCCTCTTATATTTGATATCTTGGTGAATGCCACCTCCATTCACTCTTTTGACCAGAAGTTTTAGAATCACCCATATCTCTTCTGTCTACCCTAATCCCCACAGTAATCAAATCATCAGGTCCTGTAGATTTCCCAAATAGTTCTCCATTTTATCTACTCTTTCTATCACTTTTTCCAGAGCCTGAATGACTGCAAAATGCTTAGGTGGATTTCCTGCTTCTTAGTCTTACCCTTTGTCCAGCATACTGTCCTTGCTAGAATGTGTATGTTTGAAATTAAGTCTGTCACCACTTAACAATAATGTCCCATTAAGAGACAGATTCAGGAAAAAGTTTAGATTCTGCCACATGGCCACTGATTATCCTCCTGATCCAGCCCTGCCTTCCTCTCATGCTGGGCAAACTCTTTGTTAGCCCCCATATCCAGTCCGCTCTTGATTCTCTGTTGGCATTGTCCAGCTAACAACTGCGTTTCCCGTAAGGTAAAGTGTGGCCTTACATGATGAAGTCTGCACCTTACTTGCTTAGAAGAAAATTGCTTGCCCCAGACTTCTTCACTTTCTATGCCCTTAAGCTGGAACACAAATGGTCATGGCCCATCCCTACCTGCAAAGGTAGAGGAACAAGGTGGCTCTCAAACATCGTCATACAGCAAAGCTACCTGCCAACCTAGGCCTGCTGGATGGTTGTATGAGAGGGAAATAAAAAACTATCTTATTTGGGCCACTGTATTTTGGTGTCTTTTATTACTCTGCTCCAGCTCTTGCCCTAAATAGTAAACCTGCTTTTTCATTACGCCTTTGTTGTTCTCTTTTCTATTTGGATGCTGTGTCCCATCCATATCAAGCAAGTTGCATTCTCCAAATGCTTTGCATTCTCCAAATGCCACGTACCCTCTCGCCCTTCGTGTTATGCACGTGCTGTTCCCTCTGCATAGAATGTGTTCCCCCTTTTCTCTGCCTGAATAACTCCTATTCATGCCTTAGGACTCTGCTGAGGCATCAACTTCCATTCGAATCCTTCTCTAACATACCCCTTCACCAACAACTTACACATACACTCCTCTTACACATATACTCCTCTTTGCTCCCACAGCATCCTCACAAAGTCCTGTGATCACTGGTTTACCTATGTGTCTTCTCTTTATGAGCATCTTGATGTCAGGGGCTTTTATCTGCAGCATACAGTTGGGGCTCAAGAAATGTGTAACAAGTGAAGACTCAGAGAAGCTCATGATGTTCCAAGTTTCCCTAGAGAAAGTCTGTGTGTATCTGTGAATATGTGTATGAGTATCTGGGGTTGAGCCATCTTAACTGAAGCACCAGGAGCCTAAAGAGCCAAAGCTGCATATGTAGCCAGAATCTTTATAGAGTGCCAAGTGGCCAAGCTGGGGTTAGGGGTTTGAATGCAAAGTCCAAGGATCAGGAACTAGGCAGAAACTAGAAAGGGAAGGGGTAGGGTAACCAGGACAGTCTTGTGGTAGGCAGAATAATAGCCTAGTACAAATGTCCATGTCCTAATCCTGGGAACCTTTGAATATGTTAGGTTGCAAGGCAAAGAACATCAGTGGTGTGGATGGAATTATGGTTGTTAATCAGCTGACCTTAAAATAAAGCGATTATGCCGGGTTATCCCAATGGAATCACAAGGATTGCATTGTGATAGAAGCGGAAGGTAGAGACATAAGCTTGAGCAGAAAATGGAAACAGAAGACGGAGAAACAGAGAGAAGGCAGTGTGAAAAGGACTCAGCCTGACGTTGCTGGTTTTGATGATGGAAAGAATGAAAGGAGGCCACAAGCCAAGGAATGCAGGCATCTTCTTGAAGCCAGAAAAAGTAAGGAAATGAATTCTTCCCAGCACCTCCAGAAATGGACATAGCCAACCTCTTAATGTTAGCCCAGTGAAACCCATTTTGGACTTCTGACCTCTGAACATAAGATAATAAATGTGTGTTTTTTAAGCCATGAGATTCATGATAATTTGGTACAGCAGCAATAGGAAGCCACTAGAAGTATTATCAATTGAATAAACTTGGATAAGTTAGTGAATGTCCCTAAACCTCAGTCTCTTCCTGTAATAGGCAAATAAAATTCACTCCCTGGTGGTGAGGATTAAATTAGATCATTGATATAAAAAGGTTGGCAAAGTGATATGTAATGAGTGCCCCATAAAGGGTTGTTATCCTTAATAATAATATCATCATTCGAATCATCAACAATAATCATTACTATTATTGTTCACTAACTTGCCTGGTATATCTGGGGTAGAGAGGAGAAAGAGAGAGAGAAAAAGAGATAGAAAGAAAAATAATAAAATCTGCTTTGGAAGCCTGCAGGCATATTTGGTTTTAGCTCTTTTGCAATGTGTCTTCTCAACTCACAGAGTGTCTTTCATTTCCTTTTGCTTTCTCTCTCTTGGTTTAGGTAGAAAGATCTATTTTAAATTTAGTCATTTCAAAGTCTCCTTGGCACTGCATAAATGTCGCACCATTAAATATATATTCAATGAGCTCTCAAGCAGGCTGGCTTCCTCGCCAAGAAATGGAGCCCTGGAGGTGGGCAGGTGAGGCACGACAGACACCACACCTGCGGGTAGACTCTGCTGCTGTCTTTACCTATGAGGACTACATTTTCTGAGCTCCAAATGAGGATGTGTGGTCTGACAAACATTTTTTTCTCCTGCATTTTAATTTGTTTTTCTGGAAAGGCTGTCACAGACATTAAATTAAATCATATGAAATTTAGTGAATAAGCTTTACTGTGAAGAATAAAACTCATGCAAAAATTCAGAAAAAAATATATATCAATTTTTATTTTATTTTATTTTGAGATGGCATCTTGCTCTGTCTCCCAGGCTGGAATGCAGTGGTGCAATCTTGGCGCACTGCAACCTACCCCTCCCAGGTTCAAGCAATTGTCCTGCCTCTGCCTCCACCTCCCAAGTAGCTGGGACTACAGGGACACACAGCCATGCCCAGCTCATTTTTTGTATTTTAGTAGAGACAGGGTTTCACTGTGTTGCCCAGGCTGATCGCGAGCACCTGAGCTCTGGCAATCCACCCGCTTCGGACTCCCAAAATGCTGGGATTAATATATCAGTTTTTATAATATTTAAATTTGAATTACTTGCTACGATCTAGAAGGCAAGATTTGATTGACATAACTGTGGGTTTCTGCTTTGCTTTGCTTTGCATTTCTCTGGTCAGGTGGCCCCTTCTTCAACTCTTTTCCTTTGAGGCATGCTTTCTCCATTTGAATCAGAACCCCACCTTCCCATGGAATAAACAAGCATGCGATGCAGAGTTCGGCCAGTGATTGGTCCCATGAATGGCACACAATCCAAATGGAGCAAATTTCCTACATACAGGTGAAGGATATGACTTTCTCTCCTCTTGAATAGCAAGTGGTGGAGATGTGTATAGAACCTGTTGCCTGCCATGCTTGCTACCACAAAAAGGAAATGCATCTGCAGGAAGTGAAGGAGGCCAAAAACCAGAAGGAAGCAGGGCTGAGAAATGGAGAGGAGGAAAAAAAAACCCTAATGACACCTTTGAGCCCTCGATCCCAGCCTCACCTGGCATCACTCACTCCCTATCCTGCTCTGCACATGAGCCGATAAATCTTTTTTGAGTGGGATTTCTGTCACTTGAAATGGAAAAGAGCCCTGGCTAATAAACAGAGTCATTGTAAACATATTGTCAAAAGGAGACCTTGGAAAAAACAAATCCAAAGGTGAGAAAAACAGGCACAGGAAGAGGGAAGAGTGGACAGAGCAGGCAGTAAGATACAGTGGGAAGGGCATGAGGCTCAGAGTCAGGACCCCAGGGTTAATGTTCCAGCTTTGCCCTTACCAACAGCAGGACCATGAGGGATGCCGCAGCATTACAGTTTGATGGTCTTCAGAAGGGAAGGCTATACTCCTGCTGCCATACAAAACACCAGGAGCTGTGGGAGGCTCACCTAGGATAGTAAATGTGAGCACCCTTTGTATTAAAAATATTGAGTGCCCGCAGTTGGCACTTATTACAGAAATCAGCACATTTTAAAAGACTGTGATGGAAACACAGACTAGAAATGAAAAGGTAGAATTTAAGTAGCTGAAATCTTGAGAGAGGAATATGGAAATTAGTTGATGACTAGATCTTTCAAGTATCTAAAGGGCAGACTTTCTGCTGAATGTCACTGGCTTGAGTGAAAAATACATGCGATATAAAACAAGGAAAAACTAGAAAACAATTCTAAGGCTGTGTATGTGATAGGAATGGGAAGAGAGAAGAGGGAAACCAACATTTGCAAGGTGTCTGCTATATCTGAGGCCCGGGTATCACATATACTATCTCACTTCATCCATGAAGCAACACTACAAGAGTCAGGCATTACTGTCCTTATCTTACGTTTGAGAAAAAGAAGTCTCGGAGCTTACATTCAAGCTCAGGTCTAATGATTCTATAACCGAATCACTAGACTATACCAATGCTCAGACAATACATTTGAAATTAGAGTTTGGGGGTTAGATGGAGATATGCTTAGTTTACTTTCCAGATTATAAGAACCAATCAATCGATATTTTAAAGAAGGCTAGAGTTTATTTAAATTAAAAAAATTGGTTATGAATGGTTTTCTGCTGGATTAAAAGTCTAGTGCTCTTAATAATCCCTAAAAATGTGTTTCTCTTTACCTCAGTGTCAAGAATTGTGAAGGGTCTGGGAATTTACCCTGCTTAGAAGCTAATAAGTTAGCCTGTTACTATTTTATCAATGTTAGCAGAAGATGTAAGACACCTCAATCAGAGACAAAGGATTTATTACTTATGGCAAAAGAAGTAGCCACAGTTTCATGTTGGTTTTTATCTGTTGGTTCCCCATATCCACTCCCCAAAATCCCATAAGAGTGACAGGGAGAGGCCTTGGGGGTGCCTGAATATGCCATGGGTTGCACTGCAGTAAGGGAACACTGAAATTAGAGGATTCACTGCTTTTATAGCAAGTGGAAGCAAGCCTGTACTTCATCTGGGGTAAGATGTTGTCTTAGTCCATTTGTGTTGCTATAAAGAAATACCTGAGGCTGCGTAGCTTATTTTTAAAAATAGATTTACCTGGCTTACAGTTCTGCAGACTGTACAAGAAGGCTGCAGCGGCATCTGCTTCTGGGGAGGGCCTCAGGAAGCTTCCATTCATAGCAGAAGGTGAAGGGGAGGCAGCTTGTACAGAGGTCACATGGCCAGAGAGGAAGCAAGTGGGGAGGGGACTGCCGTGCTCTTTTTAACACCCAACTTTTGGGGGAAATTTTACAGAAACCAGAGCAAGATTGCACTCATTACTATGAGAATATCTGCCCCCATACTCCCCATACCTCCCACGAGGCCCCACCTCCATTATTGGGAATCAAATTTCAACATGAAGTTTGAAGGGGTAAACATCCAAACTATAGCAGATGCTATCTCATTTCTCAAGGTTTCCTGCTGTAAGCACAACTTTGAGAAGTGGCCCAGGTAAAGAGCGGCCAGGTCCTTGCATTGTTAGCATGCCCAGTAGGAGTGCATAGGAAGGCTTGGCTATGGTGGTTGCCTCTCCCAGCACCGCGTCCTTCCTTTGGCAACACTGAGGGCTTGATGCCTTCTTGTCCTCTTCAACTACAATTTCATTCCTTCGCTCCTTACTGGAACCATCCTTACACAGATTTCTTATAGCTGTTTCTCTTTATCATTGCAGATATCTCTCACTTTATTCCCAAAGTTCTTAGAAACACTTTCTCCATTCCCCTTCCCTGCCCTGCCCCTGCATGATACCTTTGTGACGTATTAACTTGGCTGGGCTGTACTACAGCCCCAGAATTCCCTTTCTAGTATGTTTTCAGTCAGGGCAAGCTACAAGGCATATTCTTTCATGGACTAGGAAGAGAGAAGGAAGGAAGCAGTTGTTTCTCTATGTTCTCCCAGCTCTGCATCAAACACTAATTTAGATGCTACTGTGAAGGGATTTACTGATGGAAAGTACCTAATCAATTGACTTTAAGTTGATCAGAAAAGAGATTATCCAAAGCAGGCCTGTCTCAATCAATTGGAAGCCTTTTAAAAGAGGGCTTAGGTCTTTCCTGGGCTGGAGGCTGCACCCAGCTTCTGGCCCTGCAGGTGCCCTCCATTCCCCTTGGATCTTCCATCTTGACTGACTGCCTGGGGATAGCAGCTCCACCCTATGCCTATGGGATTCCAGCCTGTCCCAGGTCCATCCTTCCTGTCTACCTGCCCTACAGACTTTGGGCTTGCCAAACCCATTCCCACAATGTACAAGCCAATTTAATGTTTATAATGAATATGTATAATCAAAATACATACCCTATTGGATTTGCTTCTTTGATTGAATCCTGAACAATTTCATGCCGAGACTTCATGGAAACTGTTCACTTGATGAGACAGGCCTTCCTGCCAATCCAACAGTATTCTTAGTCTTCATTTTGCATGACCTCTCTAGTAACATCTTCTCTTCATAGCACCTCTCCCTTGGAACTGGAAGTACCCTTCAGACTATCTCCCTAGCCACTCCTCCCTCCCTCTCTGTCTCTCTCTTCTTTTATGCTGCTTCTTCTGCTTCTTTAATTTTGGTTATTTCCCCAAGAGTATTCTTGCTGTGTATTACATCTCTTTCTCCTCTCACACAAATGCTTTGCAATCCTTCTAGTCTATACTTTTCATTTTTACCATCTTAGAGTCTCTTACTGTAGTTCTTTCCCAGCCCATTTATTAAAAATGCGTCAAAATGGATACAAGTCCCAAGGCTGTTTGAATCTTCGAATCCTCTGTACCCGGGAGAAACTGCCTTCATCAGCAGCAGCAACAGCATCATCATCACCATTTACTGAGCCTTGATAGGCACTACATACTATTTAAGGTGCTTTACAAACATTGTCTCCTTTAATCCTTATAACATCCTTATGAAGTAGACAGTATGATTCCCATTTTTCTTATGAGAAAACAGAACTGTAGAAAGACTATCTAACTTGCCTTAGGTTCCACAGCCAGTAGATGCCAAAGTTAGGATGTATACACTTAACACAAGCTCCAACCAACTGGCTATATTGCTTTTGTCCGAAGACATGGGCAGTAAGAACACAATCAGTGAAGAACATTTAAATTCACAGAATCTAACCAAGCAAGGCAGAGCTAAACAGGTAGCTGCAGCTTAAAAGTTAACAGTAGCCCTCAGGTGGCTATTGAAACCACTGCAACCATAGGTCTATCCTAGCTGGTATGATCACAAGTTTTCCTTGCCCTTGGTTCCTAATGCAGCTTTGCAGCATTCCTGGATGCCATTCTGTACCCTCAGACAAAGGACAGCCAAGTCTTTGCCTTGCTAAGCTGTTTGCCTCCAATGATGAACAACAGCCCCGCTACCAAACCATACTGTTGCTTTGCTGATACTGTTTCACCACTCCTGACCCCATGACCTTGACACTATTGAAGCTAATCACACTATGTCTGGCAGGCACATGTCTGGCACATTGAATAGGCCAGGGGATTTGGTGATCATTTCTGCTCATGTCAAGTCAGTGCAGTGTTATTGCAGAATCACGGTGCTTAAAACCTCCCGCAATAGAGAGCAGTAAAATATTGTTACAAATAGAGGAAAAAAATTACCTTCTTCCCAAACAAGATTTTTTTGGCAACTGTTTTGTCTTGGCTAAAGCCTGTAGGTTCTTGGCATGGTGTTTATTTTATGGGCCAATCATCAAACCCTGATGCGGCTATGAATAAAAATTATATAGAAATAAAGAACAAATTACAGATAAAAGCTATAAAAGCCTTGATTCCAAAAGAAATGTGCCACAATGGGAGAACACTTGGCTGACACTTCTCTTAGAAGAGCAGGAATAGGATAATTACCTACTAACTATTGAGACTTTCGTCCTCTGCTTCTCTGAAGAAGGATAAAAAATCCTTGACGGTAAATTTACATTTAGTTATCTCCTTTATGTTACATTGATGGCTTCAGTTTGTTTGAACATTTATTTAATTAGTTATGAACTTATTACAATATTTTCAAAAGTTGGCTTGACAAGTTCACTGCATCAGTTACCCCAGCCCGTAGAATAACCACCATCCTGTTCTTTATTAGTTTGATGCCAACAAGAGCCCCAAAATGACCTGGAAGTAGGCTCAGCTCCCAGTTTAATTCAATCCTGACTGTTTACTGGTAGAACATTCCTTCCTAGTTCAGAAATCTTGAGATTTTTGGGATAACATCAAACATTACCAAATCCACTCTTATTTTCCTTGGTTTCTGGGCCTATGCATTCTGGTTACAGAGAAGATGGCACCGGATATTGGCTGCTGGTTTAAGACACATGCTTGTAAGGGATTGTCATCAGGCCATTCCACTGATCTACCAAGCCATCTGCTTCTGGGTGACCAGAGAGAGTAGTGAATGTCAAGGGCAAGAGCCCATTACCACATCTTTGCCAGCAAATAAGAACCTTAGATGGTGGTAACATTTTGTGAGAAACAATATCAGCGGACAAAAAATTTGTAGGTCCACAAATGAGAATGCTGGCAGAAGAATTCTGAGAAAGAAAGGCAACTGTGTATCTAGGATATGCATCTATTCCTGTGAGGATGAATCACTGCCCATTTCATGGAATGGGGCTTTGTTAGGGACTCGAAGTTGGCCTCTGCTGTTAGAACACTGGGCAGTCAGTGGCTATAGCCAAATCAGTCTACTGATTTGTCTCTGTGGCCACTCTGTATGTTGGCTTATTGAACAAGCACCAATGTAGCCAAGGAAGGAGGCTGGCTGACATCCACCTTTCCCACCTGTTTATTGAGAAATTTTACCAATCAGTAGCTGAGAACCAGGTGCCAAGAGTAGTTATGAATTAGCTCTCATAAAGATACCAAATCCCAAATCTCAGCCGTGATTGCCATAACCACCTGATTAAGTCAAGGACAATCCGTAATTATTCTCTAAGACCCATCTGGCTTTTGTACTGCCAAAGAGACTAGTTAAATGGAGATGTGATAGGAATAATCACCTCTGCATTTCCCAGGTCTCTCATGGTGGCATCCTGCTTTGGGTTTATTATTTTGGAGTTTCCACTCGGCTCTTCCTATCAATATAATCCTCATTCTACAGGGTAGGGAGCTAATGTGAGTCTGCCAGCTGAGTATGTTGGTTCTCACTATAGTTTGGGGGAGAAAAAAACAAAACAGAGAATAAGAACTAGGTAAAAAGAGACACTTCTGCATGCAATGGATTACCAGTGTCTCATCCCTTTCCCTCTCCTCCCAAAGTTATCTGTGCATTCCTCAAATATAGGCAACCCAATCACAGAATCTCATTTTGAGAGGCTGTACCCTGGGACCACACCTCTCTGTATTAATTACTGTGTAAGTTGAGATTCCAGAAAAAAACAGGTAGTACATCCAAATGAGATAAGTGGAGAATGCAATAAAGGGACTTTTTACAAAGGTATGGAAAGACTTAATGGAAACCAAGAAGAGGCAAGGAAGCACATGGTATTGGCAATAGTGGGGAGTATTAATTTGAACCCAAGGGGAGCGAACAGTATTGGAACCCAGAAAGAGCTGTAACCTCCAGTGAGCATTATAACCACTGCTAACCTGTGGCCTAACAAGAAAGGAGCTTGATGGCAGAAGCTCTCTTTTGCTAGAATTAATACTCTTACCTCAGTGTGCTGCTAAAACTTCTACCAATGTCATCCATTGGCCCAATGGGAAGCCAGAGGCCCAGAACAAGAAGGCTCATGGTGCAGCCTGTATAGACCATCCTTTCAGGAGAATGGACCTGGAGGGGCTAATGGAGGTGATCCAGTGCATCATCTTCACCAGGAGGTCCCCCCATCCTGAACATTCTAATATAACATGTTTCCAGGCCCCAGCAATCCCCATACTTCTCGCCCTGTTCTACTTTTCTGCCATGGTGCTCATCACCCGCCATATGTAATTTACCTATATTGATGTTATGATATATTTTCTCTCTGCTAGAGAGTAAACCCTCCTGGTACAGGCATCTTCACCTGTTTTGTTTTCAGACACATCCAAATTACCCAGAGCAGTGCCTGATACAAAGGAGGTGTTCAATAAATCCACATTGATAGATGAAAATAATGAATTATGGATAACAGGAGAGACATAGAGAATAATGTAAACCTAATTGCTGATATGCTAGTGACAAATCTCAAATTTTCTAGATGCCTTAAGAGTTAAAACAAAAAAATAGTCCAGATATAGAAGGAGTAGAGGAAGAGGGAGGCATCAGGAGGGATTTAATTTATGTCAGCAAAGGAGAGAAAGACAATGTTTTGTTTTGGTTTTTATCTGGTTATATCTAGTGAATCTCAAAGGAATATTAATTTATTTAACCTGAGGATTCTCTAAGGAAATCTGACCAACACTTGAAGTGGCCCGCAGTCCAGTCAAGTTATCCTGAACACCCTCACCCCCACATCCTTTCCCTACTCACTTTGCTCAGCACCCCCTTCTCCTTCACTCAGCTCATAGTATTGCAGGGGAAGCATGAGGAAATTAATGGATCCGAGGTTAACTGGAAAGAACTTTCATTTGTTTATCTTCCTAGATCTCCTCTCCCTACCCTAAGGTATTTATGCCATTAAAAAAAAAAATAACATCAGTAAAAAAAAAAAAAAATGACATCAGTTAAAAAAAATAGTACAGGTGGGTCGAGCACCTTGGAGCAACGTTGAGGGCACCTGCTACTCTTGCCTGCCTGGCAGGCCTTTCTCCTCGATTCAGTGACAACACTACACTTTACCTGGGGGGTGTTATGCACTGAATCATGCATACAATTTATATGTTGAAGCCCTAATCCTCAATGTAACTGTATTTGGAGATAGAGCCTTTAAAGAAGCAGTTAGGGTAAAATGAGGTCATAAGGCTAGATTCCTAATCTGACATGATGTCTGTCCATGTAGGAAAAGGAAGAGACCCTAAGGATGTGCACACAGCAACAAAAGATCGTGAGGCCAGCAAGAAGGCGGCTGTCTGCAAATTTAAAAAGAGAGGCCTCTAGAGAAATCCAACCTCCCAACACTTTGTTCTTGGACTTTCCGCCTCTAAAACTGTGAGAAAGCAAATGTCTGTTGAGAAAATATATGCCTATTGAGAAAATGCACACCTATCAATAAAACAAATGTCTGTTGTTTAAGCCACCTAGATTATGTGCTGTCACTGTATTTTGTGATAGCAGTCCAGCAGACTAAAACAGGGAGATTAAACTTTCCCCATTAGTCATAGCATGAGAAAGTCAA
Organism: Sapajus apella; assembly: GCF_009761245.1. Taxonomy (NCBI): domain Eukaryota; kingdom Metazoa; phylum Chordata; class Mammalia; order Primates; family Cebidae; genus Sapajus; species Sapajus apella. The sequence goes on from NW_022436959.1 coordinate 1,347,636, forward strand.
ATATGCCACTCTCCAGCTGAGACATCTCTAAGCCAAGCCCACCACTCTACCCAGCTAGACCAATTCTCTCTCTCTTTCTCTGTCCAGGGAATTTTAATTCCAGGAGAGATGATATAGCAGGCATTGCAATGGCACGGTCAAAACTGACCATCCTCAAGTTCTTCCTCTTAAATCCACAGGAGCTGTTCTGCTCCTGCACTTTAAAAAGTCTGGTTGGTAGCTTTTCCTCCAATTCAGTGTACTACCTGACTCCTGTGGCAATGTTTTCTTTCTTCCTTTGTTAAAGTGAATCACAGTCATTTAGATACCAATAATAATTTACACGTGATTCTCAAGCAACCTAAAAATGGAAAAGCGTTCCTGCCAGAATCTAACTTCTCTCCAGGAATTAATTCCATTTTATGCTTTCATTCAAACTCAGTTTCCATAGATAGAGCATGTTTTGAGTGATGGATCTTGGAAGATGAGCCAATATGCAAAAAGGAATAGAGGAGGGAAACACATCGATCTGAATTAACCTTCTGGTTAAGCTGCCAGTAACTGCTGTGGAACAAGACGGGGGTAGCGCTTTAGAAACCAAAATATAGTTTGGGACAGACAAGATCATATTCCAGGTAATATAGACTGAAGCTTTCACTCGTTCTTTGATAGATTAGTGTCAACACCCCATGGGTGGTCTTAGGGAATGCTGAATACAATGGCATCTAAGTTAGCAGTATCGTAACTGGTTATGATTTTCATTCCTGGTTAGGATCCAATAATTCAAAATCCACCCAGATAATGTAAGATCTGTATGCGCCTTATCTGACTACTGTTGTCAAAATTCTGGTGGAGAAAATCAGGCCCACAGGATTGGCTATCCAAATGTAGTTCATTTCTGTCTTGGAGAGGTCCATCATTGGGGCTGGCTTCACAGGCAAGTGACCTACGCAGTCACCCAGGGCCAGCCTCAGAAGGGCCCCACACTTTGTCTAGGGCTCTGCTATTGCCATCGTGAAATTCCTGCTGCTCTTGCCTGCCTGGCAGGCCTTTCTCCTTAATTCGGTAACAAACACTGCACTTTACCTGGGGGATGTTATGCACTGAATCGTACATACAATTTATATGTTGACACCCTAATCCTCAATGTGACTGTATTTGGAGATAGAGCCTTGAAAAAAGTAATTAGGGTAAAATGAGGTCATAAGGCTGGACCCCTAATCCAACACGATGAGTGTCCATGTAGGAAAAGGAAGAGACCCTAAGGATACGGTCTCTCTTTTTTGTTTCTTTTAGCTTGTGTTTTGTAGGTGAAGTCCAATGAGGCAATAGAGCCTGGGCAATGAGCAGAACAGACCTGTGTCATGTGCATGGCCCTGGTCCTGACAGCTCTATTTGCCTTTGAGATGCACCATGAGTATAGAATTGGTTGGCCCACATGCATTGGAGTTCAGCAGGACTCAAAGGGAGTTCAAGGTAAGGGTGTTATGTCTACCACTGAGTGAGTGGGGGGTGACAGCAATCATGAAAGCTGTGCCTTCTGTTTCACCCAGAGCCTTCTTTACATGCAGAAAGGAGGCAGCGGTATCCTGAAAAATATGAATGACCAAGGAATCCTGCCATATCCTTTCTTAGTCTTGTTAGCTCCTTGTAGTCGCCAACCATGTCCTGAAAATGGTGACACAGAAGAAAAGGGAAAGATAGGCCATTTCATTGTTCTTTTTCCTTTCAGCCCTTCCTTCCTCATCAGTAAGCCAAAGGCAGAGAGTATTGGTAGAAGGTGTGGACATAAAGAAGTGAAATAAAACAGTGAGGGTTTTGTTTTTGTTTTTGTGCTGCATTCTCACTCTTTTGGAGAGAATAAATATATATGAATGTATGAAATATGAAATAGGAATTCTGTGGCTTTGTTGATTTCATATAAGAGTTAGGTGCTCTTATATTTGCATTTAAACTTTATAATTGCATTTTAAGTTATATTGCACAATACTAATATGACTGAGAAAATTCAAGCTAATAATTTAAGAGTTTAATTTTTCTTTTCTTGGAATAATATTAAACAGATAACAAATGCCACGATAAAGCAAGAGAGAAACTGCAGAAGAAAGAGAAATGAGATCTGTATTTTAGTTAGTATACTGGGTGGTATTTTTTCCTGTTATTTGAACAAGGGCTCCCACATTTTCACCTGGCACTGAGCCCTGCAAATTATAAAGCCAGCCCTTCTCACAAGTGCATGAAACATCACTTCATGTGGCTTTGGGACATTTTGGCTGCAATATGACAAGGGCAGAGGTGGACACTGAGAAGGACTTGCATGAATATCATGAAGTGAGACACAGGGAAATAAAAACCAGTCTGGAAGAAGGTGGTGGTGGAAGCTTGTGTTCTTTAGCAGTGCACTTTATGCAGCCTGGAGGGAACAGCAGAGACAGCATTCCCTAAACAAGGGATGCTTTGTGTAAAGAGGCAGTTTCCTCCCTTTAAACTGCTCGGATAAGAGCAATTTCGAGCTGAGAAGTGATGTTATAGAAAGGCTCTTTTCTCTTATGACCACCAGTAACCTTCTGTCTATTACTTGAGTTCAATTCTGGGATATATTTGTGCAGAAAAGCTGAGAGCTTGCTCTTAGAAAACCCAGGGAACAGCGTAATAGATCAATTGATTTGTCAAGCACAGGCAGACAGAAACAATTTCCTTGGCTAGACTTAGTTAATGCAGATGGCTGGTTCCTTTACCTTTTAATACACCTCACACTGGCCATGGATCATGTTCCCAGGAGGATGGCACTATTTCCCTGGAAGGCTCTAGGCTCTTTCTTTAGGCATTTTGAAAGAAGAAATAAAACAGCACAGCAAGAGCCTGAGGAAGCCATTAGCAGGAGGTGGGCGTACCTGGGAGAACAGTGAGGTCAGTAACATGTCTGCTGGTAGTCATGTTAAAACCAGTCCTGCCTCCATTTTCTGTGTCCAGTCACCACCAATGCGCATGAAGCTCCTGGGGGAAAGGAAGACAAAGAGCTCGCCAACCAAATGCTAATTCTTGATACCTGGAGTGTCAGCTTTTCTGTCTGATTGACTGCAATGGCAAGCTGTCCGAAGCACAAGATGATATCAAGCACTGCAGCTTAAGAACTTAACCTGGCTACAGCCTGATCACTCTACTCCATGCCTCTTCTTCCCTGCACCCACCCTACGCCTTATCTTAATACTTTGAAGGCAGGGGGAAAGACAGTTTCCCCCCCACCACTCCCCTGGCCAGCATACAAATATTCATTGCACTCTTCACATAAAAATGCTCCAACCATGCTGGTCCTATACAAGGGGGGTGGCCCGAGTGCTAGACTAAAGTCATTCCATTGGTAGCTCATGCTGACAACCCAAAAGTATTTTCATTCCCTGCTGACACCGTAGCATTCTTCCTTCATGCCTTTATGGATGCTGTTCCCTCTGTTGGGATGCCTTCCCTACTTCTTCACTGGGTGGTGTTCATGGATCCCATTTCCTCTTCTTCTGGGCTCCACAGGAAAGACTACATTTCTCAGCCTCAGTTGCTATTGGTGTAGCCATGTGACTGAGTTCTAGCCCATAGGATGTGAGCAGAAGTGAACCAGGCCACTTCCAGGCCTGACCTATAAGAACTTCCCACACAACTCTTCCAGACTCTTCACCTTTTACAGGCTACAGCAGAGGACCACAGCAATTCAAAGAGCCGCAGAATAAGGGTGCTGGAGCCATAGGAAGGCCGAGGTCCAGGTTTTTTAATCACCACTTGGGAGAGCAACACCTGCCAATGATCAGAACCACCTATTTGGGACTCTACCCCAGTGAAAAATAAACTTTTATTATGTGTAGGAGTTATCTGTTTCAGCAGCCAGTGTTCCCATAACTAACAGAACTGACTTTTGATACTATTTTCCCTCTTTCTAAGGATCATGACACAGTGGTAACCCATGTGGTTACTGCTCAGAGTCCTCTAGCCAGCTGGGGGCTCCCTGTTCCTTGATATTTAATTTTAAAGGCTAAAATTCTCTTATACTCAGGGGACCTTTCAGAGCTCTCCTTCTCCCCCACCTTCAATCCCACTAACATCCCCTGCGGGTTTCTTTCTTTCTTTCCTTCTTTCTCTCTTTCTCTCTCCCTCTCTCTCTCTCTCTCTCTCTCTCCTCTTTCCTTCGTCGTCCAGGCTGGAGTGCAGTGGTGCGATCTCTGCTCACTGCAACCTTCACCTCCTGGGTTCAAGCGATTCTCCTGCCTCAGCCTCCTGAGTAGCTGAGATTACAGTCACGAGCCACCACACCGGGCTAATTTTTGTATTTTTGGTAGAAACAAGGTTTCGCCATGTTGGTCAGGCTTGTCTCAAACTCCCGACCACGTGATTCACCCATCTCAGCTTCCCAAAGTGCTGGGATTACAGGCGTGAGCCACTGTGCCCAGCCCACCCCCCTGGGGTTTCTGAAAGACACTTCTCCTAGTCTCATCTTGCTCTGTTATCACATAAGTTAGAAGGGATATGATAGGAATCTTGGTCATTCTGAGAACAACATTGCCTTTTTTCTGTATTGGAAGCAAGTCCTGGTTTGGGTAGAAAGTGTGACTTCCTGGGGCTGTCAGTGCCTTGCTTATTTGCTGGTAGACCCAAGATGTTCTCTTTGTAGTTGTTACCAGGGCAGCCCTAATAAAATAACTGGGAAAGTTTTTTTTTTTTCATTCGGTTTTTCCTTAGTCCCTTTATTTACAAGCACAGCTGCTTAAAGAAAGCAAATGGCCTGAGATGGCTCCAGAGCCTCTTGACCCCAACCAGATACCAGAGGGAGCTAACACCCCCAAACTGGCACAAACAGGGATAGATGACCCTTAGTTGCCTTGAGGTCATTAACATATCATAATAATGGTAAAATTCTCTCCCCTACAAGAAAATCTCCACCATTTTGTGTCCATGTGATGTAAGAAGACGTATGTTTATGAATTGAGCTTGTGTGTCTGGAGTCCCACCCTCCACATGCTAACATGCCTCTCCCTCCGTGTCCCCAGTCCTTCAAAACCCCACACCTTCTATTGTTCAGGGAGAAGGTGCATTTAGAGCAAGAGCTTGCCTTCTTTATTCTCTGGCCAGTGAATAAAACCTGACTACTTTTCCAATTGGGTATTCTTTCTTTGAGACTAACATCAACTGGGGAAAGAACTGCTTGTCAGTGACATACTCACTTTGAGTCTTGCTGAACCTCCACACTCCATGGATCCAGGAGCATCCTATGCTGCTGGGACATTGCAAACGCTCTATGGGAATGGGCAGCAAGGAGCAGCCGACATGCATAACAGGCCGCCTCCGTGCTCCTGCGCATGCGCTGCTGCCCCATGGCCATCACTTACGCAACAGAGCTCAGTAATAATTTTAAGAGGGCATGAGTGTAGCATTAAATCTTACGTGGGGCTGTTTGAGCCTGGGGCCCTGTGGAACCTCACAGGCCGTGGGCCCGTGAATCTGGCCGTGAGGGACGCTTCTCCTCCCACTCCTCTCTCCAGCAGGGAGAGCCTCTGAGTGAGGTCTGAGATAAAAGGATCAGGAAGGGACTAATGAGGACTGTCCAAAATGTACAAGCTTCTTCTGACTCTTCCACTGAAATTGCCAGTGCTGCTTGTGAGGTGGATTTTCCTCTGGGAATGTAATTAAGTGCTGAGTCATGCTTCAGGCCTGGTGTAGGACAGAATCATAGCTAGAAGCTGGGGCATTGGTGTACAGGATACACACTGCCTCCTGCCCTCTTCGGATTCTCTGTCTGTCCCAGCTCTTCTCATCTCTTCTTGGACTCGGCCTGTTCCCACTTCCCTTTGTCATTCTCTCTTACACTGCTTTGGAAATGCAAAATATTTCTTATTCTATTTGCAACAATTTATTTTCTCCTGGAATTCCCTCTGGTTGATCCTGCCTAGATATGCCACATTGTCCCATAAGGTGATCTGCTTAACAAAACAAAAGCAAAACCAATACGCAAACAAAAAAGCTGGGTTTATTTCCTTAAGGAATTTGACTGGCAGCATTTACAGGTTTTTTTCTCCTGGATCGTCTGGTAACAAACCTTAACTTGGCTTAGGACCCTCAGAACACCCTTTCCAGCTCTCAGGTGGGTTTGGGGGCTCTTCCTTGGGTTTACTTTAAAATCACATGTATATCTCACATACAAACGCTCAGACTTATACACACTGTCAAAGACAGACCCAGAAGGATGTTAGTTAAAGCAGTGAAAACAGATTTTATTCAGTAATTACTGACGGGAGGAGAAAGAGCTGAACTCCATTGTGATTTGCATAGAAGTGACTGGGATTCCAAAGAGAGTGAGGGAGTAGGGAGAGTATGCAGCGGCTCAGCAGAGCCAGACAAGTGAACAACTGTGAAGGGTTGGGCAGTGTCTGTGCCTTTAGGCTGGCTGTGTTTGTGAGCTGACAATTATGTAAGTTGGGATTCCACCCCCTCACTGAGGTGGGGGACAGGCGCCCCAGCCTTCCTGATGATGACATTTCACAGGAATGGCTTTCGGGTCCTTGAGAAGGATACTTCAGAGTCATGAGAGAGGCACATTCACAAATGCAAGCTCTTTTTGTTTTTATTTTTAAATAAATGTTATTATGTATATTTAAGGTATGCAACATGATGTTATGAGATCCTTTATAGTAACATGGTTACTACAGTGAAATGAAATAACATTTGATCACCTCACCAGTTGCTGGTCAGTGCCCACCCCAGAGCAGTTATAATCTATCATTCAGCAAAAATTCTGAATATAATACACAGTTATTAACTATATTTTTCAGGTTGCACGTGTAGAATGAGTGAGTCTAAGTCCTTTCTTGTAAATGCTCTAAGGGAAGAAGGTCAAGAACCTAACATCAGGTGTTGGCTTGAACAAATGGTAAATTCTCCTGGCAGCTTTTAGCTTCCTCAGGCAGGCATTTAAGTAGGAGCTGGGGTCATCCTATGGACAGGCATGCTAGAAGCCAGGCTAAAGTTGGGTCATCTCTTAGTGCAGAGGTTTGTACTGAGTCATTATGTGACAAGAGTCTGCAGCTCTCAATATATACATAATCTTTTGCAATCAACTTCCAGAGATTCTCATTCCACAGGCACAAGTCAGCCCTGCCTAGAGAAAGCTCATTTTATAGGCCATGTTCTAAGCCCCAAAGGGCAGTAGCAAAAAAAAAAAAAATTGAAAGAAAAAATCAGATCCAGTGCAAAATAATTGTGTCTCCTAAAGACCCGCTCTGGACTTCTTAATCCCACAGTCAGGAACCGTGGAATTCATCAAGTTTCTCCTTCCTCACCAGGCTGCTGGGAAGCTCAGGTTTAAGTCACTTGGTTAATCAACTACGCTAGCCCTGGGAGTTAGCAAACAGGTGTTCTATTTTTCTTCTATTTTGCTTTCCTATTTTTATTTCTGTAACCATATTGTTTATATTTCTTTGGGGATGAGGATGGAGAGGCAGGAAAAGAAACAAAATAAACCACAGATACTTTGTTCATGCTGAAGCTCTGCCTCCAACTTTATCTTGAATTGTATGTGATGTGGTGTGGAGTGTTATAAGCAAATTCATGAAGAATTCCTGGGATGAGTATTTAATGAGCATGCCCTTCACACACAGCACAGTTGTCAGGGCACAATCTGCTGGGGGAAGGGAGGGCCTTAGTTTTCTACTACAGCATAACAAATTACCAGAAATGTAGCAGCTTACAACTCACATTTGTTGTCTCACAGTTTCCACAAGTCTGGAATCCAAGCAGGATTTCCTGCCTCAGGTCTCACAAGGCTGTGGTGGAGGTGTCAGCTGGGCTGCATTCCTCAGGCTCTGGGGGAGAACCCCTTCCAGGTTCACTCAGGTTATCCACAGAGTTCATCGCTGGGAAGATGCAGGACTGAGTTCTGGGCTTTGTGCTGTCAGCTAGAGGCTGCCCTTAGCAACTAATGGCCACCCACAGTCTTTGCCAGATGGGCCCGCCAGCATGGCCACTTACTTCATTGAGCTGGCCAGGAGTGCCTCTAGGATGGGTTTAACAGTGTGAGGGTGTCTTAATCTTAGAAGTGACATCTCCACCTTTGCCATATTCTGTGGGACAGAAGGAAGTCCCAGGTCCTGTCCACGCTCGAGGGGAAGGGATTACATCAAGGAGTATACAACAGGAGTCACAGATCATGGATAATGCTAGGCAACATGGGAAAACCCCATCTCTACAAAAAGTACAAAAATTAGTTGAGTGTGGTGGCATGCATCTGTAGTCCCAGCTACTTGAGAGGCTGAGGTGGGAGGATCACTTAAACCCAGGAGATTGAGGCTGCTGCCACTGCACTCCAGCCTGGGCTGCAGAGTGAGATCCATCAGAAAGAAAGAAAGAGAAAGAAAGAAAGGAAGAAAGAAAGAGAGAAAGAGAAAGAAAAGAAAAGAAAGATAAGAAAGAAGGAAGGAAGGAAGGAAGGAAGGAAGGAAGGAAAGAAAGAGAAAGAAAGAAAGAAAGAGAAAGGAAAGAAAGAAAGAAGGAGGGAAAGAGAGAGAAAGAGAGAGAGAGAAAGAAAGGAGGGAGGGAAGGAAGGAAGGAAGGAAGGAAGGAAGGAAGGAAGGAAGGAAGGAAAAGAAATATGATCCCATGGGCAACAAAGATCACGTCAGCTTAAAAGATCATGGAGGCTTTCAGGAGGGGGGCCACCTGGCCTGGTAACTGTAGGCAGGAGAAAAATGGTGGGAAGAGAGTCTGGAAAGATAAGCTGGGACTGGATTTGTTGGGTGTTAAGTACCAGGATTTTCAAATTTATCACACAGGCCTGTGCTTCTAGAAACAGGCTCAGTGGCATTGTGCCCGTGGTTGATATTTGAACCAAGTAGGCATAGCTCTTCATGGAGCATTGATTTTACTAGAATACTTTTCTGAGGAAAACATATTAATTTTTTTATATTAGAGTAACTATCATAGAGTAGAATGCAGAATTAAAACTTATTTCTCACTTCAAATGATTTTCTCTGGCTCTGGTGGAAATTTTTGAGCAGGAAGACCCCTGAGTAGCGGCTGGCCAGAACAGCTGTCAGATAAGGGGTACAGGGCAAGGGCAGCCAGAGACACAGGATGTGGAAGGGGGACACATGAGTCCTCAGCCAGCTGTGGGGTCAAGGAAGGCTTCCAAAGGGTTCCTAGGCTAAGCCAAGTGGTCCCTCACCAGTATGAGAAGGAGAGACAAGTTTTAAATGGATGGCAGAAATCTTAGGGCGCAAAGAAGACCTGTGTGAATTTTTCCCCCAGGATCAAGGCTATTTCCAAAGTGTCTCATAGCTGTGGAGGGAAGAGGGACATTCTACCTATCTTGCACTCTCCTCTGTGTTTCAAAGAGGCACGTATCTCAATATTTAGACCAGCAGTTGACAAACTATGGCCCACGGGCCACATCCAGCCCACTGCCAGTTTTTGTACAGCCTAGGACTAAGAATGGTTTTTACATTTTTATATGGTTGAAAAAAAATCAAAAGAATAAGATTTTTTGACAGAGGAAAATCATATGAAATTCAAATTCCAGTGTCCCTATATAAACTTGGATTGGAACCCAGCCTGCTCACTCCCTTACGTATTGTCTGTGTCTGCTTACACACTACAATGGCAGCGTTGAGCAGTTGCAACAGAAAAGCCTAAAACATTTACTATCTGGCCCCTTGTGGAAAAAAGTTGGACAGGTTAAGCCCTGCGGGGATTTGCAGCAGGGGGAGTCCCCAGGGACACTAATTCTCTGCCAGTAAGCCTCACCCTCAGCTCACCTTCTACAATGATGCCATCTACATCTGTATTTCCCAACCTGTACTCCAAGACATGCAGTTAGAAAAGAGAGCAGAAAAGTCTCTATAGTCAAATAAATTAAGTCCTGGGTTTTGGGTTTTTTTTTTTTTTTTTTTAAAGAAGAAAGAAAGAAAGAAAAAGAATGAAGGAGAGGAAGAAAGAGAAAGAGGAAGAGGGAGAGAGAGCGGGGGTGTTGTTTTATTGCCTGGGCTGGAATGCAGTCTAAAAATGGGTATGCCTATAATTGTGCTTAATAATAGAGACATGAAAAAAAAATGAGGGAAGAAAATAACAAACAAGCAGCCAACCAATATTTCATTTAAACCTGTAAATAGATGTGATGTGGTACTGATAAGAGTGTATGTTTTGTGGATTTAAAGTGGAGAGTTCTATAAATGTTAATTAAGTTTACTTGTTCCGGATCTGAGTTCAAATCCTGGATATCGTTGTTAATTTTCTGTCTCATTGATCTAATATTGATGTTGAAGTCTCCCACTATTATTGTATGGAAGTCTAAGTCTCTTTATAAGTCTTATATATCTGGGTATTCCTATATTGGGTGCGTATATATTTAGGATCTTTAGCTCTTCTTGTTGCATTGATCCTTTTATCATTATGTAATATCCTTCTTTGCTTCTTTTGATCTTTGTTGCTTTAAAGCAACTCCTGCTTTTTATTTATTTATTAATTTTTGCTCTCCATTTGGTTGGTAAATCTTTCTCCATCCCTTTGTTTTGAGTCTTTGTGTATCCTTGCATGTAAGATGGGTCTGGATGCAGCATACTGATGGGTTTTGGCTTTTTTTGCCTGTCTGTGTCTTTGGATTGGGGGATTTTGTCGATTTAAATTTAGAATTAATAATAATATATGTGAGTTTAATACTGCCATTTAATGTTAGCTGACTGTTTTGCCTATTAGTTGATGTAAATTCTTGATTATGTTGATGCTCTTTACTTTTTGGTATTTTTTAGAAAGGCTGATACTGGTTGTTCCTTTCTATGTGTAGTAGTTCTTTCAGAAGCTCTTGTAAAGCAGGCCTGGTGGTGATGAAATCTCTGAGTGCTTGCTTGTTCACAAAAGATTTTATTTTTCCTTCGCTTATGAAGCTTAGTTTGGCTGGATGTAAAATTCTGGGTTGAAAGTTCTTTTCTTTAAGGGTGTTGAATATTGGCCCCCACTCTCTTCTAGCTTGTAGGGTTTTTTTAAGGGTAAAATGAGTTTATTACTGCAAATGTTTCCAGCTCTTTATGCACTGTGACCATCCACATTGGGGATACACATTTTGGCATCTGCCAAACTTATTTTACCACTCAACATTTTTTAAAGAAATATTTATTATTATCTCAAAATCTGCCATGCACAACACAGTTTATCAATGCTATTCTAGAGCTTTACCAGATATTCAGGAAATTGTCTCCTAATGTGGGGAAAATAAATCCTCCTTCTTAGTGAAGCCCCTTGGCTCACTCTGTCACCCAGGTAGGAGTGCATTGGTACCATCATGGCTTACTGCAGCCTCAAAAGTCTGGGGTTGAGGGATCCTCCTGCCTCAGCCTCCCAAATAGCTGGGACTACAGGTATGTGCCACCATACCCAGCTAATTTTTGTTTTTTGTAGAGGTGGACTCTCACGATATGGCCCAAGCTGACCCCCGTTCATTTAGTGCCCTCTTCGGTCATGGGAATTTGATGTGGCAATTGGTCATGCAGACCCTTCTCTCACTGCGGGGACACTCACTCATTCACTCCCCCATCTATCCCATTTCCCCCAACATTTCCCCCTCCAAGACATGGGAAGACAGGAATTTTCAAGCCACCGGTTACAACCCAACACCGGGTCACAGAATCAATTTAGAAGGTCAGAAAGCAGCATTTTAAAAAAAAGTAAACTGTAATAGCCTATAAAATATCAGAGTGTATCTCAGTAGTATTTAGTGATATGTTTGTATCAGTGCTGGATCATAGCATGAAAATATATTTCTTACTTTTGGTCATGGTCAAAAACATTTGAAAACCAATGTGCTAAGATGCCAACAAAATACAAAAGCACAGCAAAGCTTTCTAGACAAGAGTTGTTTATCAAAAGTGTAACATCTGTTTCACAATTCATTCTCTCGTGTTTCATCCCAGTGTGTGCCTCTTAAATTGCAAACATTGGGACTCAAGGATTGTGCCTTTTGATTGACTGCTGTATCTTTCACTCGACACTGTTTGTGGGACTCCCTTCCCTCCGGAGGCTGCATAAATATTTGATGCTGATAATGAAGTGGAATTTACAGTTAACAGCAAAAGTTCTCCAGCCTAAGTTTTCTATCCCACATCCCACTTCTGCATGGTGTCCCAGAGTTTTCTCTACATACAACCTAATAGGACTCCAGGAGCAGTGCTTTTCTTTTCTTCTGCAGAAAATACCCACACATGGCAACAACCTCTTTTTAAGCTGTAGGTTTCCAGCCTTAACGCCATCCTCTCTTGCCAGACACCCTCTGCTGCAGCCACTATCTTCGGGAATCTTCCATGCCTCTGTGTGCACTGTGATTCCCTCTGCTTCATAGTTTCTCCCTTCAGACTTTTCTCCTGCTAAAATCCCTTGTACTGCCAAAAGCCTGAGTTGCATAGACCTTCTGTCTACAAAACCTTTTCTTATGGCCCAACACATAAAGTTATTTGCATCCTTTTTCATGACCATGCAGGATTTGGTGCCTACATCTGTACAGCAATGATGCCACTAAATTGTAAGCTCTGACATGCCTATTTCTTAAGCCTGCCCATTGGCTTCCCCAGGGCAAGGACTGTGTTTTATTTATCTCAGACTCATCCATGCCTGGCATGGCAGGGCACGAAGTAGGTTCCCCATAGTATTTTAAGTGTGAATGAAAGAGAAGAGATAGTATAAAATATTAGAGTGCAAAGGTTTGCATATGGAGGAGACCATCCATCTTACTGCCTCACCCCACTTCCAACCCCTCCCGAGCACCCAGGACAAAGCTTGTTCAGCATGTTGCAGAATCCTTCGACCTGTTCGTGGGATGGATGAGTAGAGGTCAGCATGAGTTCCAGGTGTCTCAGGTGGAGAACTGGGCTGACCCTCCTGAGATCTCTAGTTAGGCCATTCCACATGCAAGGGAGGATTTTTAATTGCTGTGGAGCGCTAATGTGATCCGCAAGTCCAATACAGCAAATGGTGGAAGATTAATAACTTGTGGAATTAGCCCAAATGTGAGCTTTATAACAGCTGTGAATATTGGGAACTACAGGATTAAGAGGTCGTTTTTGTTCTGAATTTCCAGCAAGCTTTTCTGTTTAGATCTCTCTCTGTCACACTCCCCCTCTATCCACCCACCATCCCCACCTGAGAGCCTCTTTGCCTTTGTTTACCCCCAGAGCTAGAACACCAGCACCGAACAGGACGGCCTGCAACTCCCCAGCCTGCCTGTGTGGCAGTGGCCATTCATTCCCTTGTTCATCAGAGCAGTGCCTTTCCCAGAGGTTGGCCAGAGCATCCCAGGCTGAACCAGAGTCCACAGTGAGCTTCTTCAGCCCAGCCACAAAGAAGATGCTGAAGATCGAAAAGGGGTAAAAGCGACTTGTTGGATTCTACCAGGAAGTCCATGAGAACTATAGAAACACTTACCTTAGGGAGGCCGTATAAACCTCAGAGGAGAGAAGAAAAAGGAATACCAAACCCCAGAAATGTTCTGGCCCTCTGCCAGATATAACAGGTACATCATTTGTGACCTTTACTGTCTTCGGGTTCCTAGAAAGCAGAAGTGAGATTATTAAAATTAATTGTGGGCCAGGCACCATGGCTCATGCCTGTAATCCCAGCACTTTGAGACGCTGAGACAGATGGATCGCCTGAGGTCAGGAGTTCAAGACAAGCCTGGCAAACATGGCAAAACTCCATCTCTACTAAAAATACAAAAGTTAGCCAGGTGTGGTGGTGGGTGCCTGTAGTCCCAGCTACTCGAGGAGGCTGAGGCAGAAGAATCACTTGAACCCTAGAGATGGAGGTTTCAGTAGGTTGAGATCAAACCCTTGCACTCCAGCCTGGGCGGCAGAGTGAGACTCCATTTCAAAAAAATAAATAAAATAAAATAATTGTGAAGCTGCCAGTACTAGGCATGGAGGTCAAAAAGGCACCAAAGAGAAGATCATCATCTTTGATGGAGGCTGACAATGAATTCATTTCAATTATTTTACTAGGCAAGCCACTGTTCCAGGAACTGTACTCAGCTGTGAGGCTCCGTCTAAATACCAGTTGTTGCGGGAACTACAAAGACCGTAACTCTAATGCTCATCATTTTCCTTCCAAAACATGCTTCTACCTGATGACCATTTATTAATAATTAAAGACGTTACTGTCCACCTCACTGTCACCTTCTTGGATCCCACATCCTTTATCCAGTCAGCAAAACCTGAAGACTTCACCCCCTAGATCTTTTTAAGTCCTGCCCTCATCAGTAGCACCTCCTCGCTCCTTTGCATGAGCAGCCACCCCTTAGGTGACCTAGCCTGCGCCTAAGTCTCCAGCCTTGACTCTCTCATGCCCTCCTACTCTGCACCCCATGCTTGGGGTTCTGCACTGGATCAGCAACCATAACCAGGAGGCAAATGACAAGCTGGGGGCAGTATCTGGGGCACATATGAAACTCCAACAGTTAATATATAACAAGCTACTACAGATCAATAAAATATAAGCAGTTCAAAAAGGCTGAAAGCTATAAATAGGCATTTAAAAAAGAAAAATATAAGACATAGGAGGCAAATAAATATAAGAAAAAAGGCAAGCCAGGTGTGGTGACTCATCCCCATGATCCCAGCACTTTGGGAGCCCGAGGCAGGTGGATTGCCTGAGGTCAGGAGTTCGATACCAACCTGGCCAACATAGTGAAACCCTGTCTATACTAAAAATACAAAAAAATTAGCTGGGTGTGGTGGCGGGCACCTGTAATCCCAGCTACTAGGGAGGCTGAAGCAGGAGAACCGCTTGAACCCAAGAAATAGAGGTTGCAATGAGCCAAGATCGTGCCATTGCACTCCAGCCTGGGCAACAAGAGCAAAACTCTGGCTCAAAAAGAAAAAGAAACAAAAGAAAAAAGGCTCAACTTCAATAGTAACAAAAGAAATACAAATCAAAACAAGGGCATGACATTTTCTGCTTGTGTTAGTGAAATAAGGGGGGAATTAAGATATCACCTGTAAGCTATGAAGTACAAATTGGCAAGTAATTTCTCATGAGAAACCTTGCTGTATGAAAAGAAAAGTCTTTAGAAAATCTCCATAACATTGTCTAAGTAGTTCCACTGATATAAACTTATCCTAAGAAAATTAGTGGTGAATTGGGAAAATTTTTCAACTTGGAGACGTCAAAGTTCCAACATAGAGTATTTGTAAAGTAAATTTTATACAATAAACTCTACAGCTATTTAAAAGGGGAGTGTGGAAGCATAATTACTGACATGAGACAGGTGATTAGTGGTAAGTTTTAAGAGAAAACAGTTTATACAAATTTGTGTACAATATTTTATTTAAACAACTTTTATAGACATAAAATGTCAGGAAGCATATATATCAAACTGTAAGTAATGGTTATATCTAGAATAAACTTACCCATAAGGAAATTTTGGGGAATCCTTTCTATGTTTTTCTATCTTTGAACAATAAAATGATTTATGTTTATAAGAAAAATTTGTTTAAAAAAGTGACTCAAACAAAATTGCCAATCTTAGAGCTATTATTCAATGCAAAGACTTGAGCAACTTCATTTTTAAAATATAGTCAACCGTTTAAGCCAGAAGATATTCCTTCACTTTCTAAGAGCCAGGCACGGTTGTATACTGAGATAAGCTGTACTTAAATGGTAATTCACATGGTTACTTAAGTAAATCCTGTGGAATTTCAATTTATGAAAATGTGGCTTGATTTATGAATTTTGACTATTATGCCAAAGCTATTTTGGTGTTGATTGTTAGGTAATATAAATAAAATACAATTAAAAATAAAATGACACACTTACAGGCGTATACACGTCTGTCAAAACTCATCTAACTGCACATTTAAGATCTGTACATTTTGCTGTGTGTAATCATATCTCAAAAATGTGAAGGCAGACAAAAACATTTAAAACTCTTAACGTTTTATCTTAAATTTCCAATGGGAATCTCTAAGGCTACTATACTGAATCAATTAAAAAACAAAAACAGGCAGACTTACACTTCTGACCATTATGGAGTAGTTGGTATCAGACAGACCTTCCACTGAAAATAACTACAAAAGCTGGATCTAAAAACAAAAGAATAAGTACAGCCACTTGAACCCATCAGCAAGGTACCAAGGAAGCCAAATTTCCCTGAGAACCTGGAGTTTCAAAGAGAAAGTGAAGATCCTGTAGAAAAGAAAAAACACATCACGGTGAACCAGACATTCAGTGTACAAACACCTCTCGATGCATTTTCTGCCCCTAAGTTGTGCTGGCATGGGACTGCATAATGAGAGAGAAAGCAGAAAGCAGCTGCTGAGAAGGTTGAATCTAGGCAGAAATTTTGATCTTGTGAAGTACTACAGAGAAAAATAAATGAGTTGAGGACATGCAAAGAAACAGCATAGGATTCTTACCATGCTTCAAAGAACTCCTCATTGTTATGGTTTGAATGTTCCCTCCAAAGCTCATGTTGAAATTTAATTGCCATTGTGACAGTAGTAAAAAATGGGACCTTTAAGAGGTGATTAGGGGCCAGGCACAGTGGCTCACACCTGTAATCTCAGTACCTTAGGAGTCCGAGGTGGGCAGATCACCTGAGATCAGAAGTTCAAGACATGCCTGGCCAACATAGTGAAACCCTGTCTCTACTAAAAATACAAAAATTAGCCAGGTGTGGTGGTGCATGCCTGTAATCTCAGCTACTCCAGAGGCTGAGGCAGGAGAATCACTTGAACCTGGGATGCAGTGGTTGCAGTGAGCTGACATTGCACCACTGCGCTCAAGCCTGGGCAACAGAGTGAGACTGTCTCAAAAAAATAAAAATAAAAATAAAAATTTTCTTTTTTTAAAAAAGCCGATTAGGTCATGAGGCTCCTCCCATGTGAATGGATGAATGCCTAATGTCAATATTGTAGAAGTGGGTGAGTTATCAGGAGCTCTGCCCCTCTTTCTTCTCTGTATATACTTGCTTGCCCTTTCACCCTTCCAGCATGGGATAACACACAGAGATCCTCGCTGGTTGCCAGCACTGTGCTTTTGCACTTCCTTGCCTCCGGAACAGTGAGACAAATAATCTCTTTTCTTTATACATTACCCAGTCTGATGTATTCTGCTATAGCAGCAGCAAACAGACTACGACATCCATATTGTTTCAAAGTTATCTGTTTTTACTCTCAGGGTATGTGAGCAGAACTAAAATTACATGGAAACTTTCATCTAAGCTACAAAATCTTAGTGATATAAAGGATTCTGCTAATCTTTTAGTTCAGTTATTCCCAAACTCCGCGGATTCGTGGACCCTGCACAAGTCATCACAAAGTCCATGAGAGAGGCCTGGTGTAGTGTACATTTAACAAGCGCTACCAGATGATTATTATTTTCAGGGAAGTTTGGAGTACAATGATCTAGGGCAGTGATTCTCAGAGAACTGGAGCTTGCATAGCAACATGAATATAACTTGAGTTCCTTATTTAAAAATAGAGATCCTTGGGCTTCACTCTGAGGTCTCAGTTTGTGAATTATCACAGGCAATTGTTGTGCGCAGGTAGGTGTTGACACGAGGTCCAGCCCACCTCTCCCAGTCTCCATCCAATGATTGTCCAGCCCACTCATGACTATTTCTAGAGAGGATACTTCCAGCCCCTTTTCCTGCCCATGGAGGTCACTACTTGAATATTATTGTAAACCTTTGTCAAATACTGTCTCAACAAATTTAGGAAAATGTATGCCTCTCACACCCAGCATTAAGACACAAGAATCAGACTTTTAAACTCAATTGTTCAGTTGTCATTCTTACAAAAGACTTTTCTCACTAATTTTGTCAGAAAAATACATTTTTGACTACAATCTTGTGACATCTACGTTTACAGGTCCTTTGGGAGTGAATGGAACTTGTAGATCCAACTAAAGACCACGATTTTGTTTCTCAAAGGCTCCAAGTGATAAGTGGTTGCTGTATTAGGAAACAACCTTTTTTTTTCCTCCAGAGAGGAGAATTAAAAGACATCCATAGTCAACTTGACAGTTCAAAGCATGGCGTCTATCATCCATAAACACCTCCACAGTCTCACAGAGAAGAGGAGGGAAAGACAGCTGCAATAAGAACCCGGACACATTTATATGGCTCCCAAAGCACACGTGCAATGTAGGATTTTAACTTTTCCCATGGATAGCTGGTGTTGATGAAGAGGACCTAACTTGAGCCAATAAGGTTCAGAACATAAACATTTACAAGCATAAGGGAAAGCATGGACAATCATGATGCAGTTCCCTGCACTCTGCTTCCGCTGTTTGCTAATGAGTGATTTTATTTCTCTGAACCTCACTTTCCTCATCTGTAAGATGAGACTTGTCATACCTTCCCTTACTGTGCAGAGTAAGTAGGATAGTAAATGAAAACTGCCTAGCCCATGAATGGCATTCAATCTACGGTAGATATTTTTTAGTTGTTAATAATGCCCTTCCCAGGCCATTTTCAGATGCTCCTGAGTTAGATTCAGTCAGGAATTTCTTTAACGGCTCCAAAAGGACACAGCATTGTCAGCGTCTTGGCTGATCCATATTAATGTGATAAATTGGTTCTGGCAAATCGGCCTCTAACCTGTCTTCCCTCATGCCCCAGTCCTTGGCTTGCTTCCATTTCTCCGCGTTTTTCTAGGTACTCTATAAGAGAGATCCTGTCTGTTCTTTCCCTCCCGCTGTCATCCTCATCTTTCTAGATGCTTAATTCCAGACCATAAGCCTGGGCTCTGACTACCTGTCGTTGATGGTTCATTCCGCCCTCCAGGAGACCTCAAGGATTTCTGCATACCTTGTGTCACCCCTGAGAAGAAAGCAAGCCAGTGACCAACATGTTCAGAGAGTGGAACTTTCCGTGGAAGGGCAGAGGTGTTGAATATTTCTGCTTTCCCAGAATTTTTTTGGGGGGGAATCTCCTCTTTTGGTCCCTGGTTTTTTGAGATATCTCTTAGGTCATTCTCTCTTTATTGGGTTGCTTCTCTTTCTTCTCTCCCAAGAATGAGTGTGGAAAGTGGGGCCAGCATTTCTTCAAACTGGAGATATTCCCATAAGCCCAGGAAGGCTTCATAGAACCAAGGCAAGGTACAGGAGAGAAAAGATACAGAGCATAAAACACACCAGCACCTAAAGTCAGCCTTCTTTAAAACTCCACTCCTTCTGGCTCTTCCTTGGACCCATGATCCATGGCTCTTTGCTGGAGGTCTAATAACGCTCCTGGGAACATCCCTGACTCTGACTTCCTGCTTAGATATATAACTTTTACTTGCTACTGGGGCTCCTGCCTTAACCCCGCCTCTTCTGATGTCTATATACAACAGTTGGGTCTTCCAGTTTTGAAAGCTCCCAACACTGGCATTACAGGGCGAGAAATGCTGGTTTTGCCAAATGTCCCAGCCATAATCGATAGCTTCTCACTAACATGAGGAGTTATATGCTCACTTGTATCTGGCTCTGCTTATGATGGGGAAGAATTCAATGGGCTTAGAGGGTGGAATCTATAGCCCTATTTCCTAGACCACTTTACTGGAGAATTCTAGGCTGTTTAAAATCTCCACTGAATATTCTTGAAGAGAAGGAGAAAAAGAAGAAGGGAAATTCTTACCTGCTCTGATTTAGTATCCTCGAGTCTGACCCACCCTGCACTACACTAAAGTCAGTGAACAGAGTGTCCTTTAGCTCATCCCTTGAATCATCTGTTCTGTCCTGACCTCAGCGCTGGGCCCCATTCCATGTTCCCTGACCTGGTATGTGAATGTGACTTTCTCAGTCACAGTGTCTAGCATCCTCCAAGGACTTGGGTTTGTGCTACTTGTAGGTTCTTCCCCTGCTAGATTTTTTTTTTTTTAGCTTTAAAAACATTTTTCAAATTGTGATGAAATACACATAACAGAAAATATAACATTTTAAGTGTAGAGTTTAGTAGCATTAAGTACACTCACCTTGTTGTGCAACCATCACCAACATATCTCTAAAACACTTTCGTCTTCCCAAAACTCTGCGTAATCATTAAATAATAACTCTGTTCCCCTTTGCCCCCAAGCACCTGGAAACCACCCTTCTACTTTGTGTCTCTATGAATTTGAATGCTCTAAGTACTTCATGCTAGTGGAACCATACACGATGTAGCCTTTTATATCTGGCTACTTTCACTTGGCATGTCATCAAGGTCCAGCCATGTTATAACAGATGTCAGCATTTCATTCCTTCTTATAGCTGAATTACATTCCATTGTATACGTGAGAGATGGGAAAGCTCTTCTTCAAAGTTTATATCTCAACTACATTATAAGGAGTTACAATCTATTGCTCTATGGCCATTATTTGCTATTAGCATAAACATACACACACACACACACACACACACACACACACACACACACACACACATATATTCTCTAAATCAGCTACTCTTAAATGAGCTATCTTGACTCACCCCGGCATGTCTGAACGGAACTGGGCAAGTTCCAAACCCTGGTGCATTCCATTCCTTATTTGGAATGCTTCCTGGCCTCCTTCTGAGTAGCTTCCTTTTCTTCCTTGCCGCCTTTCCCCCTTATCCAGAAAATTTCCAAGTTTTTAGCCAATTGGGTCAAGCACAGAATGTGAGGTCCTGTTTTGGCTGGTGGAAACTGGACACAGCATAGGTGTGTCCAGTTTGAGGGTGATTGAGTCAGGTTATGAAAGTTATCAATGTCCATGTCTCCTTTGTTCGGGGGTCCCCTTGTGGCAAGACTGCCGGCAAGTTGCACCCTTCCTGCAGGAAGTAAACCAGGCTTGCTGAGGGATCCATGGTCTCAGTGTGGATTCTTCCCAACATTATAAACCCGTTTCCAACATATGGATATGCTACATTTTGCTTTTTCATTCATGCATCAGTGAAAACTTGACTTGCTTATACCTTTTGGCTAATGTAAATAATGCTGCTATGAATATCGGCATATATATATATGTATCTCTTCAAGATCTTGTTTTCAATTCTTTCAATTCTGTTATATGCCTGAGTAGAGTTACTGGATCATATGGTAATTCTATTTTTAATTTTTAGAAGTTCTACTATATTGTTTTCCATAATAGCTGCACCACTTTACATTCCCATCAACAGTGCACAAGGGTTCCAATCTCTCCACTAGCTTGCCCACATCTGTCATTTCCTGTGTGTGTATTTTCTTCATAGTAGCCATCCTAGTAAGTGTGAGGTGGCATTTCACTGTCATTCTGCTGAGCTTCTTGAGTAGATCACCCACTACCTACCCAGCCCCAGGAAGCAGCCTGCCATGCTAAAGTCGTGGCTGGACCTCGAGAAAGACACTGAACATAGCAGGAGGGCGATAGTTCTTAGCACTCGTAATAGCTACCTGATACTGTCCATTTGTTGAGCCAAATTGTTTGTTAAATCTAAGATATATAATATTTGATATGCACGGTTAAGACACAGACCTGTGAGAAGGGAGTGGTCAAAAAGATGATGACTTACTGAGTGTTAGATTTCTGTGAATGAGCACCATCTCCAAACTAGAGAAGTCCTCTCTCAGGAGTTTACGCCGCTGTAGGGCTCTTTATGTGATATGTAGCATGACAGTAGAATAACTACAATGAGGGGATAGAAAAATAGTGAGTAAATGCAAAAGGAAGACTGGCAGACTGGGGTTCATGTTGGTGGGGAGATGACAGGGGCTGAATTAAAACAGAAACCACAATTTCCAAAACATAAGCCTCACTTACAAAGCAGGCCAGTTTCTCCTGACCACACCATGGTGGGTGTCACAGACAGTCTAAGTTCAAACTTTTTTGTTCAAACCATTTTGTTCTCAGACAAGACCATAGAGAAATTGACCTGTCTGTTACTCCCCACAGACTTGTGCATCCCAAAGATAAGACCACCTACTTTTCTAGAAACTCCCCAGTTTAAGAATCTGATGAAATCCTGCCAACACCATCCTGTGGCTAACTCCAGCCCTCTAAGCTTTATTGGGTGCCCTTCCGTTAATCCTCCCTTTTGAGATGCCTCAAATTTCCCCACTGTGTTCAGTTTCCCTTGCTATCAGCCTAACTTTGTTGACTACAGATGTGTCCCAGTTGGTCTTAGGCTCCAGGACATTGAAGAACATTAAATTACATTCAATGCCTAAAGCGAGTTCTCTCCATGGCTCCGGAAATGATCAAAGCCTCTCTTTCTGGCCACCTCACAATTTCCCCTCCCCAGCTCTTACTTTCTCCATCTTCTTCCTCCAAGCTCCTGAAATGCCACACGGGACACCTGGTACTTATACTTTTATTTATGGAGGCTTCTTACAAAAATGAGTAATTAACGTCATAAGAAAATTCTCAGGCTGACCTGAGAATAAAGCAATCAAGACCACATTAAAATTATATCTTTTTTTCCCAAGACTCATTAAGGAGCTGTGAGAAAATCAGTACAACCTGTTGTGAAATCCCAGCGTAATGTTTAACTAATTTTCTGCCTTTGAGCAGTATCCCCACCATTAGCTTTCTTTTTTTCCTTACTGGCAGTTTCACTTAATCTCTTTAAAGTGACATAATGAAAGAGTGAAAAGAAAATGTACCCTATGGTCCTGCAGCCACCCCTGACAGCTCCACTTTCTGACTCACGGCCAGGAAAGTGCCGGCTCTGTTTTCCCAAGTCCAAGGGGAGGTGGGTACCTCTTCTGCTCACCCCTACTGCTTCCCCAAATCACTCTCCCTTCTTTCTGAACTTTGCTTAATTTACTGGGGAGAGTGACTGATCCTTCCTGGCTGCCTAGGGTAGAGCCTAGATCCCTTATTCATACTTCCCTGCGTCTCTCTCATCCACAATGTCGTTTTAAATGCAGTTTTGTTCCCTTATCCTTCCTTGCTCCTGGTGAAATTGATGGGTATGGAGGAGGTAAACTAGTCCCTCCATGGCAAATTTCAACTGAGACAGAGAGGAACTTGGCCCTGAAACCTGTAAGCTCAGGAGCTGTTGGTGGCTTTCCCAACAAAAAACGGGGCAAAGACAGTCCAAAGCCAAAGGGAAGAATAAAGTAGAGGCTCAGAGGAAAATAGAAAGGACACCCTTCCTGGGCTCTTTACTGTGTCCCCGGTCCAGCCCTGTGCCTTCCCTAGATCCTGCAGTCTGTGTTGTCGGAATCTATGAGCCTCTGCGGTGCCCTTCCATTGCATTTGCTCAAGTCAGCTCCTGTAACTTACAACCAGAAAAGCCTGAGAAAGGTGCCTGGCTTCTAAAGCTCAGTTTCATGGCCCAGGAGAGCTTCACTCCCTATAAAAGGTGAGCATGTTCCCTGGCCCTAGTAGCTGCGCCAACCGCCTTGGGAAGCCATCCCTGCTCCCTGAGCTAACCGGCATCTCTTGGCTCTGAGCTCCCTCCCTCTCCTGTCAGGCTTCTGCCATGGCCCTTAGCCCTTCAGCCTGAGATCACTTGTATACCTTTCTAAGAGATCCCACTGGCAGATAAGGGCTGGATCATCCCACTCCAGGCCCCTCCTTCCTCATCATTGTTGCCACATGTACTGGGGTTCACACGCTGCCAGCTTGCTTAGGTTAACAAGAGGTTGCTTCCTTATTTTCTACTAATGTTAGGAATTTTCCGTTCATCCTATGCATAACATGCAAGGTGGTTACACTTTAAACTTGCCAGTTAGTAATATCTCTCTCTGTGGGTTGGAGTCTTCTTTTTGGGGTGGCCAGGCTGCTCGTGCATCAATGCTTGATCTTCCAGATCTTCCCACCCCTTCCTTTTCAAGATGGCCTCTGGGTTTGGGGAAACTGGGGAGTTCAGGGCAGTGAGGAGGTGTGGACTCTGCCTCTACTTATTTGGTTCCTGTAGTCCTTTGGCATCCTGAAAAGGACCACACATGGATGGCCCCTACACCATGCTGACCTCTGGGGCTGAAAGCTGTAGCTGGTGAGTTTGTAGTTGATCTCTGGGCTCCATCTCAGCCCCATAGCCCTCCACACAGCTTTGGCCTCAACCTGGTCCTTGCTGCCACCCTGACGTGGGTATTCTGCCCTGCCCCTATAGGTATAGGATCTCTTTGCCCCTGGAATAGCAGACCTCACCAGCCACATCCACAATAACTTCTGCTGCTCCTACAGGCTGTGTGTAAGGCTTGTGAATGCTGACCCAGGCTCCCTGCCACATCTGCTGCACCACGCTGTCCACTGACTGCAGGCACCCTGCCCAGGGTCCCAAACACCACACCTTCCACTCTGCTACAGCCACCACTCTTAGGATCCCAAACAGGAAACCCCTCTGCTCCTGGCTACCCTCTCAGTCCTTCTAACACCTGGGAATCTTGGTTTTGGTCTGAGTGGAGGAGTCATATATCTCTGACTGTGTGCTCACCTGTCTCTGACCCTCTTCTCTTCTTCTACTTTGCTGCCTCCAAAAAGGACATGCTTCTCCCCACCCCCCATTTTGTCTGACCTGAAACCCTCTTTGGTAATTTTCTTTCCCTTACCTAGGCCAGTGCATCTCCAGGCCTAGGTGCCCAAGGCAAAGCGTCTACGGAAGGAGTTACGTGCTAAAACCTTCAGTTTCAATCAATATGAAAGCTGCAGAATAATTAAGAGTAGGGATCGGCCAGGCACAGTGAGTGGCTCATGCCTGTAATCTCAGCACTTTGGAAGGCCAAGGCAGGCAGATCACCTGAGGTCAGGAGTTCGAGACCAGCCTGGCCAACATAGTAAAACCCCATCTCTACTGAAAATACAAAAATTAGCCAGGTATGGTGGTGGACACTCGTAATGCCAGCTACTCAGGAGGCAGAGACAGGAGAATCTCTTGTGCCCAGGAAGCAGAGGTTGCAGTGAGATTGTGCCACTGCACTTCAGTCTGGGCAACAAGAGCAAAACTCTGTCAAAAGAAAAAAAAGGGGAGGACCCAAAGTAAAAATACATTGATTTAACAGCCCCCAAATATTATACCTATTAAACCTATATTGAATGCCTAGTATGTCTCTGGAGTTTTGCATACCTTTTAATTAATGAATATTATATTTTGCATCATATTATATATTTTATATGCTACATTTTATAGCCGGCTTACCTAGCAGGTATCATTAGCATCATTTCGTAGATAAGGAAATGACCAGACAGGTTAAATTGCAAGTGCGTGGAGGCGGGATTCAGACTTAGATACGTATAATTCCCAAGTTTTCTTCATCACAGCACACCATCTTCTGGGCGTCTGGTACCTTCATCCAGCCCTAGTTGCCACATGGAACATGCTCTCCTCCTGTTAACTGAACAATCAGATGACAAAAGAATGAGTGAAGGAATTTCCTCCACAAACCCAAAGACATCTTGGTATACGCAAAGGACAGTAGGGATAAATAAAAATTTCACTGTGATTTTTTAATAGTGTTTTATTCTATTATGCTTTGCAGCTAACAATCAAGCACGTTTGTGTAATATCTCATCTGGCTGTTGTAAGGATCAAGTGAGGGAGAGGAGAGAGCAGATGTTATGAAGCTCATTTTACAGTGGAAGAAACTGAGGCTCAGAATGCATCAAGAGGCACACAGCAATACAGCTGGTAAGCAGTCTTCTAATTGCGTCTCTTTCCACCTACGTACGACATGGCACGTTAGTCATTATTGAATTATTGATTGATACCAAAAGACTTATAAGATTTAGGTCTAATAACACAGTGACAACCCCATTTATGTGGGGAATGCTTACATTCAGAATGCCCAGCTATGCTGAACACAGATGAGAAAGGGAAGGTATGTGAAGTAAATAAATCGAGAGTCTTTAGGGTTAAAATAGATGCCACAGTAAAACCCTGAGAGGTTATGTGGTTCCTTGATAGAAGATTCCCTTGAGCTTTTATTCAAAGCTTATTTTCTCTTTTTTTAAAGCCAATTATAATTTGTTTGGTTTTTAGCCTATAGCAGATTAAAGACAGCAAATGGGAGCAGGGAGGCATGCATGTTATCTACAAGAAGATAGTGAGGGAGGAGACAGGCAGAGCATAAAAAGCCTGCACCAGAGCTAAGAAAGTGTAACAATCTAGAGCCAGTCAGCGAGGAGAAACAACCACTTAGACCTAAGTGATCTCCAGCCTATCCTCCCTTGTAGCTATTGCAGAGGACAGAGCAAAGTAGACTGGGAAGTCTGATCTTGCTTCTACTTTAACCCTTTGTTCTTTTTGAATGGAATGGTTAATAACTCTATCAGTTTCCAGTTGCTGCTGTAACAAGTTACGATAAACTTAATATTTTCAAGTAACACAAATTTATTATCTTATAGTTCTGGAGGTTAGAAACACAAAATGGGACTTACAGGCTAAAATCAAAGCATGGGCAGAGCTGTACTCCTTTTGGAGGCTCTGTGAGCGAATCCGTCTCCTTGCCTTTCCAGCTTTCAGAGGCTGCCTTCGTTCCCAGCACATGGTCGCTTCCTCTCATTGCTCCAACTCCTGTTTTCATGATCAGACCTCCCATTCTTACTTTGAGTTTTCTGCCTCATAATTATATAGATGCTTATGATTATACAGAACCCATCCAGACAGTCCAGGATAGTCTCCCTATTTCAATATCTGTACCATTCTAAACACCTGCACAATCTCTTTTGCTATGTAAAGTAGTATATTCACAGATTCCAGGATTAGAACAAACATCTCTTGGGGGTGATTAAACAGGCTACTACATTAGCAAATGAATTCCATAAACATAGAATTTCATAGCTAATGTCACCACTCTCCTTGTTGGAATCACTGGCCATCACTCCCTGCCCATCCTAGGCTCCCTGCTTGGAGAGGGGCCTCCACCAACCTCCAGTGTTTTTAATTTTGAGTCATGGCTGAAGAAAGCCAGAGAGAAAATAGGAGAAAAAAGGGAGCTGAAAATGGAGGCAAAGTCCATGTGTTGGGGACCTAGATGGCCCCCTTCAAGTAGCTCAGGTCTGGCAGCTTGTGCTGGGCTTGTGGAAGATTCCCTCTCAAGAGGTGAAATACCTCGGGAAGCAAGCCCCAGCACAGGTAGGGCTCGTGGGTCTGTGGGGCTGGGCCACCAGTGTTCACCTGACCACACCATCTGCCCCCGCTACAACTTCTTGTATCAGGAAATTAATGACATGAGGCCTTCTTGTTTGTTCCTAATTGATCACCTTATGTAAAGAATCTTAGGCTGGGTGCAGTGGCTCATGCCTGTAATCCCAACACTTTGGGAGGCAGAAGTGGGAGGATCACTTGAGCCCAGCAGTTTGAAACCAGTCTGGGCAACATAGGGAGACCCATCACTGCAAAAACTTGAAAAATTAGCCAGGTATGATGGCATGTGCCTGTAAGTCTCAGCTACTCAGGAGGCTGAAGTGGAAGGATGGCTTGAGCCTGGGAGGTCAAGGCTCCGGGAGCCATAACACCACTGCATTCCAGCCTGGGTGACAGTGAGACCCTGTCTCAAAAATAATCCAAAAAAAAAAAATCTTATATTTTATGGTGTCACAGACTCCTTTGAGAATCTGATGAAAGCTATGGATTCCCTTTCCAGGAAAAAAGCACCTAATGCAAGCACACTGAAATATACACGTGAGTTTAAAAAATCATAGTCCCCTGAATTTAACTTGTTTATTTTCATGGATCCCAGGCCAAGAACCTCTGGTCAGAAGCTGTTACTTTTCTCAAGCTGTAATTCTGAATTCCATCTATGTGAAATTTCTGCAAAACAAAGTTTTCCTCTTTAATTTTAGCCATTTAGATTGAGATATTGTGTGCAAACCTTGGGGACACCTGTTTTTGTATTAGCATCATTATACAAGCTCTTCCTCCTGAGCAAGGTCACTGGAGTGAACCTCAGTCCCTGGGCTGGGCTGTTGCCACGAGATGATATGTGGGAAACCCCAGCCTAGGCCTGGTTTCCTTCTTCAAGCCGGATACCATGTACTGCCTTTCATTTCTTCTTTCCAGTTTGTGGGAATAAAACCAAAGTTCCTTTGTACATTCACTTTACGTGTTTGAATATGCTCTTTTATATAAGTTTGCATTCCTCTTTTTGTCTTTTGCAAAATCTGCTGACTACCACATATTGGCCATTCAGAGAAGAATGGGCGGATGCTTACCAGTATGGCCAACATGGCAAAACCCCATGTCTACTAAAAATACAAAAAATAGCCAGGCATGGTGGTGTGTGCCCATAGTCCCAGCTACTAGGGAGGCTGAGGCAGGAGAATTGCTTGAACCTGGGAGGCGGAGGTTGCGGTGAGCCAAGATCGTGCCACTGCACTCCAGCATAGGTGACAGAGCAAGATTCTGTCTTTAAAAAAAGAAAAAAGAAAGAAATATGTATGGTTTTGTGCAAAAGCCACATGTTGACATTGAACAGAAAATTCTAACAATTTCATTTGTAATTGTTGTAATTGGTCACTGAAACATTTTGACTTTCATCAATGCACTATTTCCTTATATGTGTATTAAAAATTCACATATGAAAGAAAATGGAGAGGAAAGGCTACCACCTGATTATTTCTATCCATGTGATACAATTTAAGATCTATGACTCCATAGACATAAAAGACCTAAGTTTTAGAGCTACCAGTGACAGCATGAAAGGTTTCTGTTTTTGTTGATTGAGAATGAACTAGTTCTCTCCATAATATAAGCACATTATTTGTGGATGCCATGCACTTACTGACTTGTCCTTGGTGTGACCGTTATAAGCCTGCGTGAGTCACTTCTACATGAGCACCTTGAGGCAGCCCACCGAAGAATAGCCTTTAAATAGGTCTGTTTTAAAGTCTGAGCAGTTTCTCAATCAAAGAGCGGAAGGAAAGCTTCTGAATCTGAAATTAAGATTTCTTATATTGTGACCTGTAGCCATGAGGTTTTCTGACCCCTCCAGGAGAGAACTCTCATCAGGGTTTTTGAAGCAAGGTGCTGGCTGGTTGCTTTACCTGCTAGGTTTGCAGAGAGACAACTTCATATGAGCCTTGTGACAGGAAACACCTGGTTAGATGATCCCATTGTCTTGTGGCTTGAACTCTGGGAAAGAAGAGGTGCTGAACAGGGCAGTGAGGAGGTGGTGGTTCTGGAGGAGCTACACCACTCCTGAGTGTATTCCAGCAAAACAGTAAATGCCAGGGGAGTGGATGGTCTAGTCAATGTCCTGCAGGAGTCTGGGTCCAGGAGAAGATCCAGGGATGAGATCTGAAGACAGAGTTGCTCTGGATCAGAGCACACTGGGCAGGTGGAACAGGTGCTAGTGACTCTAGGTCATACCCAAGACACCAGCATTATTTTAGGCATTAATGCAGACATCATGAGCATTTGCATTTTTTCCAGGAGTCAGGAAGAGGCATCGGGATGATTCAAAACTCTGGTTCTGCCCTGGAGTGACTTCAAGCTGAGGACATTCCAACTCAGAGGGCCTCAGCTGCAGAACCAACTGGACTCCAGTGTTGCAGACCAGTGAGGATGGAAATGCTTGCAAGACCAAGATGGACAACGTTGAAATGGCCTCAAGCCTGCTACTAAGACTGGCGCTTGTGGGGGAGAATATTTGGTCCAGTATTCAGAGTCTAAAGGGTAGAGACAGGGAGGATTTGTTTCAGGCAGATAACAATAACCCTGAAGGTCCAGTCCAGCAGGCAGGGCATACCTGAGATGCAGGCAACAGGTAACATGCAAAGTCAGATGCACAGTGGGATGTGGTTTGAGAGATGAGTGACACCCCCTCAGTGAGATTTCCACAACCATCTGTGGGATGGGGAACTGAGGCCATTCTAGCTCCTTAGGAAGGGGCAAGAGCTCGCTGGATGCAGGGGCCAGGTGTATAAGAGTATTGGGTGGGAATCAGATGAAGCGAGGACCAGGAGAGATTGACAGGGGGCTGAGGGTCAGGCCTAGACACTGAGCCAGCAGGCAGCACAGGGGACCGGTGACGCCACGGCTTATCACAAGCACAAAGCCCTGAGATGGACTAGTCCCTAATTTCAGACCTCTAGCTGTGGATAGCTAACATATTTTCTTTCTCTGGGATAAATTAGATGAGGACCTGGGAAGACCGCGTTTTCTGGGAGAAGCCCTGGAATACAAGATTTAATATACTTAAAGGGAGCTCACATTCCCATCAACCTGGAGCAACTCACCTGGGAATGTCTGAGTTGGCTTCAAAGTCTCAGCCAAATCCAGACCTATCTAAGGAATGTGGAAGCTGAAACCAACTTCACCTGGATCTTTGCCTTGTGGTAACATCCTTGCCCTATGAGTTGCTGCCTGCATATATGGAAGTAGAAGAGAGGAGACACTGTTTTAGACAAACATATAACATAAATGATTTTATTATGAAATTAAATAATTACATAGATACATTAGAGCAAAATTATTTTATCTGAATTGTATTTTGACCCGTGCATCCTATTCAACAACAATCTTTGTAAAAAAAATTTACCCTCCTCCAAAACATTTATTCAGTTAAAATGTGAGTGACTAATATTGTAATGGTCCCTTGAAAGCAGGATACAGGAAATCAAGGCATTTGAAGGAATGTGGAAAGAAACAACAGAAAGACTTCTGGTTTTGAAATTAGTAACCGGGCTTTCATTCTGGCCTGGCCAAGTCCTCCCAAGCCCTTGGTCCTCATTTTCTGTACTGTTCTGCCTGTGTTACCTGCTTCTAACCTGATTCAGGAGTCCTGGCCCCTTCCTTGACTTCTGGGGGTATGAGTGAAAACAAGACAGATGTCTCCTTTGCCAGCTCTGGGGAGATTCTATCAACCTCATGGTTGAGGGTGGATAATAGGTCATCCCAAACCCTGCTCCAAGGAGGAAATGTTGACAAAGGATTCTACAGTCTCAGTCCCTACTCCAGTTGTGACATGTTCAACAAGCCCCAGAGAGATAACTTCACCTCCCTGCCCTCACTCGCCTTCCCCTACCCCATCACAGTAACAACACACAGCCCAAAACAAGCGATGTCTGTATTATTAGGAGACTGGAAACGTGTGAGCCAAAAAATGTAATTTTTGCCCCAATGTGAAGATCCTTGTCATTGAAGGTTTCCTGTGCTTCTTTTCTGATTCTGGGTTAATGCTCTTTTGGAACATGCAGCAATTACTCTGATCACTAGAAAAGTCCAGTGCTTTTGGAATGATTTGATCCAGATTGAAGAACTCTAATGCTCCCCAAAGCAGAAGCACCTAAGAAATAACGCAGGTCTGCCAACGCCCTTAACAATCTGCATGAGACCGACTGGCCGACCCCAACCTCCAATCTCATACCCTGTTCTGATGATCTAGTGTTACGTACAAATGACCCTGACATTTAGAGGCTTACAACAATGACCATTTTATTCTCCTTTTTATTGACGGGCTTAACTGGGCAATTCTTCTGCTTCAAGTCATGTCAACTGGGAGACTTGGACACAAAAAAAATACTTGAAACTTTATATAATAAAAGGGAATGCAAATTATAGAGTCACTTTTCTTTTATTAAGGGAACAGAGATTTATTTTTGCTTCCATTTAAGATATGGAGTTCCTGTCTTCTCTTGAATGTTACAAACAAGACAGAACTTTTGGTCCCATGAAATTCACTAATGTAATTACTTGAAAAAAACTATACATTTTAGAAATATTGATTGGTGACAAACTTAAACAACTGCCATGGAAAACTGCCTTACTTCAATCCTTTCTGAGAGCCTATGGACAAATACAGTAATGAAAACAAGTTTGGGACCGGATGCAGTGGCTCACGTCTGTAATCCCAACATTTTCGGAGGTCGAAGCAGGTGGATCACCTGAGGTCAGGAGTTCGAGACCAGCCTAGCCAATATGGTGAAACCCCATCTGTACTAAAAATATAAAAATTAGCCAGGCATGGTGGCGGGCCCCTGTAATCCCAGATACTTGGGAGGCTGAGGCAGAAGAATCGCTTGAACCTGGGAGGCGGAGGTTGCAGTGAGCTGACATCGTGCCACTGGACTCCAGCCTGGGTGACAAGAGTGAAACTCCATCTCAAAAAAGAAAAGAAAACAAGTTTGCATCTGCATAATTAGCAATTGACTTCATATTTATATTTCTATTATTTGGACCAGTAACATCTCTTTAAAATAGTGATATTTTCTAATTTCTTTTATTTAAAAATTTATTTTATTTTATAAGTTCCAGGACGCATGTGCAGGATGTACAAGTTTGTTACATAGTTAAATGTGTGCCATGGTAGAGTCACTTTTAAAAGCACTCTTTGGGGTTTTGGTGGAAAGGAAAACTGCAGGCCAATTCAGACTGACCCTCCAGGCTCAGTCCCTTAAGATACCAGGTACCAGGTCCCAGTCCCATGGTCTCACTTCACTTGGCCAACTCTGCAATCTCCGCTTACGACAGCGTTCTCCTCCCACCTGAAAGGAATCTCAAGCCTGATAAAAAGTAATTCGTCCCAGCTAAAAGCAGTTTGGGCATCTCTGAGCTGCTGAAAGAGGACCTGGTGCGGCAGGTGAAAAGATCAAGGACCCTCTGTGTCTTTCCTTTCTGGCAGGTGAATATCCGTCTGGCTGCCCCCTTCCCCCCTGCTCCTCAGAGCACCTCTGCTTGAGAGTCTGAGCTCAGTTAGGTAACACTAGTGCTGCGCTTCTCCATTCCTCTGGCCAGGGTCAGGCCTGAAGTCTTTAGGGAAATGAACTTTGTCATCTTTTTACAAAAATTGTAGCAGAAGAGGAGGAAATTGCACTACTTCAGGCTTTACAGCCTGACAACATAACACTCTCACTTCCTGTTTTCTCTCTGCCCAGTCTCAGGACGCCTCTCAAATACTAACTCGATGCTCTGCCCTCACTGTATCCTTTGCTGATCTGATTCCTCAACATTTATATCAGGGCTTAGTTCTGAGACACAAATTTGCTGTCTTTAATGCACTTCCTTTACATAATGCTCCTGAGAACATTTTTTTTAAATCCCCATCTATTTTACTGTATGGGTATAATATCTAACATTGCCTCATTTTCTCTGTTTTGCTCACTTTTCCCCCCAGGAACATTTGAGTATCTGCCATGAGTCAGCTACATAGTCTACAGTGATGGTGCTCAATAACCTCCTCTCCAGGAGCGCACAGCCAGTAGAGTAATCAGATGAGCACTTTAATGATGAAGTGCCTGGGAGTGGCACAGACAAAGCAAACACTTGTGCTTGGGAAGGGACAGGGAAGGTTTCTAAGAAGAGGAAACCTTGAAGGAAAAGGAGGCATTGTCCTGGGAGATAAGGAGAAGGAAGTCCCAGGCAGGGTGAAAGCTCATGCAAAGGCACTGAGGCATAAAGAGTTGGCAGTGTTTGGGAGCATCCTAAGTAACGCCATGTGACCGTACACAGGGCACGTGTGAATAATTAGAAATGTGCCCAGAGAGATGAGCGGGTTCCAGATGTTGAACAGTTCTGTGAATCCTTCTGAGTTATTTGCTCTCTATCTGGAGGGCAAGGGAGAGCTCTGACAGGTCACCAGCAATAGGGTGATACGACCTATTGTGTTTTAGATTCAGAATAGCGTTTTTCTTTAATTTTGTATTTTAATTGTGCTCCTGCACCTTTCTTTTTCTCTAAAAGCCTATATGATCGTAACAAAAGGCCATTTAGGGATATATTTATGGTGCCTATTTTCCAAAATCTATAAAAGGATATTCATCCCCACTGCGACTTCCTCCCATCACCCAACTCTTCCATTGAAAGCACTTGGCAGGTGTTTGGATGTGAATTCAACATTCTGAGCTCTTGCTCTGGGCTAAAAACCATGTAAAGCAATTTCATGATCTTCTCTCCTTTCCTCTCATTCTGTTTGTTCCCTAACTCCTGGTACAGTGACTTGGAAATATCAGAAAGAGAGACCTTTAGCCCTCCTGCAGGAACTTCAAAGAAGCCAGCGATAAACTGGTCTGAGCTTACATTGTGCATTTGGGGCAGCTGAGGGGTTGATCCCTCCTGCCCATGCAGTAAAATAGTCACTGTCCACTGCAGTGCAGGTCAGTTCTCAGCATTGCCATTTGTTTAGCCACTTCACCTCTCAGATCATTCAACCATGACTAGCCCAGTTTGGCCATATCATTTAAGAATTCCGTACAAGTGCAATGTTCTGCATTCTACATCTGAACCATAAAGCTATTTTTAACACTTTGTTCATGTTTAATTTGAAGCTTACTGGATTTTACTTGGGCTTCATCCATGAACCTATCCCCAGAGATTTAACTAACATATTTTTTTAATGTAGTGTCAAACCGCCAGTAAGGCAGGAGCCTATGTGTTATTCACAATAGCCCTCCAATCACAGGTTAGCCTGACTCATCTGAGTCTCAGCCGAGATTTTCATGAGGATTTTTGTCAGCTCTTATTTTCATGAGCTTCCAAGGACAAAGATTGGAGGGAAAAGTGGGAACATCTATCTACCCAGCATTCGAAGAAAATCCCACTGGGGAAAACAGATAGAACCGTGTGCTTCCTCTAACCTTCCAAAAACTCATAATACACAGTAATCAAACATATTTAATTTAGACAAAACATTTACATATTTTATATATGATATACATGGTGGACAGTTAATTCCCAGCATCCCATGTTTCCCTTTTTTATTTTTTGCTAAACACTTTGCCAACATCTTGCCTTGGAATTAAAAGTGGCCATATGGTGCTATTTCTCAGCATCCCTTGCAACTAGGCATGGCCAATGAGATGTTAGCAAAGTGTCAGGGGAGACTCTTGGGAGAAGCTCCTATAAGTGAACACAGGCATGATGACTAGAGCTCTAGCAATCCTTTTAGACCTTTAGCTCGTTGTAAGGATCCAAGTCAGCTCTAAAAGAGTGGGACAAGAAATTAGGAGTTTAGATCACTGAAGATATCATGGGATTGCCATACCAGCTCTGTACTGTCCACCTCTGGACTTAAATGAATGAATAAATAAACGTCAAGCTTGTTTATGCTATATTTATTTTGTTTTATTCTGTTACATGCATTCAAAATTAACTCTATGCTTTGGAGGGTTAGGTAAAGGTAGCTTAATCCCACTCTGCCCCCAATTTGTAGCATGTGTACGTCTAAAGCCCTCCCCAAGATATTATACTTGCTAATGCCTGAGGTATATGTTTGCATGACCGCTCCACCTTTGTACTTGTTTCTACTCGTGTCTCCTTAGCTCTGTATTCTTCTGATTCAAACATCTCAGCTTCCTCATTGGTTTCCACAAAAAGCCATTCACAATCTGGGCAAAGCACCATTTCTCTCATGCATAGCACAGCAAACTTACAAATTTGCATAAGACCTTCCTATTAGCTCTGGTCATGTTGCCCCCCAACCTGCCAACACTTCTCTCATGGCTCTTTAGCCAGGATGAATCTGGTATCTCATCAGTTTCTGCTTCTCCCTTCTCTCTATCCATTCTCTACTCTTAACCCCTCTATGTGTCCAAATTCTTCCACATTACATAAAAAAGCAATTCACTCGCCATGGCTCCTTTCCCCAAACTTTCTACCAGGTGCCCAACAGGCAAAAGAACTTCTATTTAATATAATTCTTCTTCTTTAGAAGAAAATTGTGATTATATATGGCATACTTTTCCCAATGTATGTAATGTTTCTAGATATTGAATGAAAGTGTCACAAAAAACCCCGTTCTTAAAGGGTGTAAATATATCTCTAAAATGGCTATCATCAAAAAGACAAAAATAACTGACGGTGGTAAGGATGCTTTGAAAGGGCACCACTAAAACACTGTTAGTGGGATTATAAATGGTACAGCCCACTATAGGAAACAGTATGGAGTTTCCTCAAACAACTAAAAATAGATCTAACATATAATCTTTCTTTTGAATACATACTGCTGGATATGTATCCAAAAGAAAGAAAATCAGTATACTGGAAATGTAAATTGACACACTTTGTAGTATAAACTCATGTTTATTGCAGCACTAGTTACAGTAGTCAAGATATGAAGTCAACTTAAGTGTCCATCAACAGATGAATGGATAAAGAAAATGTGTTACATATACACAATGGAATACTATCTGGCCATTAAAAAGAAGAAACGCCTGTCAATTGCATCGACATGATGAAACTGGAGGTTATTATGTTAAGTTAAATAAGCCAGGCATAGGAAGACAAACTCTGCATGTTCTCACCCATTTGTGGGAGCTAAAGAAGGTGATCTCATGGAGGTAGAGAACAGAGTGATAGATACCAGAGACTTGGAAGGGTGGAAAAGGGTGAATAAAGAGAGATTCGTTAATGGGTACAAAAATGCAGTTAGATGGAATAAGTTCTGGTATTGAATAGCACAGTAGGATGACTCCAGTTAACAACAATTTAGGATATACGTATTTCCAAATAGCTAGAATTTTAAATATTTCCAACACAAAGAAATGATACCTATTTGAGATGATGGATATCCTAATTGCATGATTTGATTATTGCATATTGGATGCACATATCAAAACGTCACATGTACACCAGAAATATGTACAGTTATGTAGCAATTTTTAAAATCTTGATTTAAAGACATTCCCCCAAAATTTCAATGCTGCCTGTAAAGAATAATGTGAATTCATTGTCTGCTTCACATTCATCTAACCGTTAATATTGTGTTTTTAAATTCATCTTGTCTCTCTCATTCTCACAGTTTTCTTAAATATTGACATTATATGCCCTATTTTACAGTTAAAGAATTGGTATTCTGAAAGGTGGAGCAGCTTGCACAGGGCACACAGCTACTAGGAGGGGAAGCCATTATATAGGACCCCTATACTGAGCCCAGAACTCTTTTAATGAGCCCCCATGCATCCTCAGCATGGGTTAATTTACCCTATCCTTAGCAGAGAGCAGAAGCAGAATAGAATGGGGCTAGTATTAATAAGCTCTGACCCAGGAGGAGAGGAGCAGCAGAGAGCCTGAGTTTGGTAGATGGGAACTGAGGACTACTATACACAGTCCTGGGCAGCCAGGAGTAGCAGGGCAGCGTGGACCTGGGCCTTAGAGAAAGGATAAAGCCCAAGACAAGATGTGTGTTGGTGACAGTGCCAGCTTTTACAGGATCTCCCATCACCCACCTCTTTTTTTTTTTTCTGATTAAGGAACTTGCTGTAGAGGAGATGGTTGAGGCCAATGCAGATCAAAAAAATACTGAACAAACTAGACCACAGATGCAATACTTGGGGATCACAAAACAGCCTCCTGTGGCACAGGGGAGAGCAGTGGATTGAATCAGAGCTCACTAAGTGAAATCAGTAACAAAGTGCTTCTCAGGAGAAATCTCATTTTCAAGAGCAGATTTTGAGATGATTCAAAATTGGAACATCTGACAGTGGGGGCCTACAGGAACATTCTCCAGGGCCTGACTAGTTGTTGTAAACCACAGGTAGGTCCAGGGCTTTTGGGGAAGCTGTGCAAAGATCCCGAGTCATTTGCACGCAGTACTTGATGAGCAAAGGCAGCCCTGTCAGAGGCAATGTTATCAGCCAGTGTGAAGGACACCTGTGCAAATGGGAGGGTCCACCCCATCCTGGTGATAGAAAGGGATGTTTTGTTCGGTGGTCTGTGCACACATGTAGTTTGTGGCAGCTTCTGTTGGCAAAATCACTTTCTGATTTCTGCATTCTTCCTTTGATCTTGCCCAGTAAGAACTTGCTCTCCAAGCATGAAAATTTCTTCCATTTACTGAAAACCTATGTGCCAGGTCCTACTATGGCGTACGCCTACAAAGTAGAGTCTCACTCTCTTTTCCAGCTGAGAACGCTCGCCTCTAGAAACAGGATGGGACTTGCACCAACACTGCACAGCTAAGTCAGTGATGCCCACAGTGATGCCCACAGTGATGCCCACTGTGACCAGCCCCAAAGCCTGAGCACAACGGAGTTTCGGGGCTGCACATCCCTGGGATGATTGTGAATGGCACTACCTGGCCCACATACATGCGAAGAAGGGCATAAAACTTATACTTCGGCATACCAAGAAATTTCTGTCACTCGAGTGTTTCCAGACCTGCTCACAGGTATACCGGGAGACCAGGAGAGCCTCAAGAGGCCCAAAGCCTGTGTCGAATGCTCTTCCAGAAGCCTCCTGAAGAGTCCTCACGCATCTATGGATTAGACAGACTAGACCACGCACTCCTGGAGTGCTCAAGCATACCTGAAAGATATTCAATAAATGCTGCCTTTTCCTATCCTCGCCATTTCCCATGTGTGACATGTTGGCCTACAACTACCATGGGTGTCTTGGAATTCTCTTGAAGCTGGCCTGGGGTGCAGATTTCATCGCATTCCCACTAGGGTCATAGCCAGATGCACTAAGCACTTACTTCTCACCAGCCATGCTGCTTTGCAGTTTGGATACACCCTCTATTTGAGTGTTTCTAGCAGTGCTATGGAGCAGATATTACCATTACCCCAAAAGAAAGGAGCTACTTGGGAGGCTGAGGTGGGAAGATCAC
The DNA here is from genome assembly GCF_009761245.1 of Sapajus apella. Taxonomy (NCBI): domain Eukaryota; kingdom Metazoa; phylum Chordata; class Mammalia; order Primates; family Cebidae; genus Sapajus; species Sapajus apella. Next base: position 1,386,031 of record NW_022436959.1, read on the forward strand.
TTGAACCCAGGAGGTTGACACTGCAGTAAGCTGTGATCGCACCACTGCACTCCAGCCTGGATGAAAAAGTGAGACCATGTCTCAAAAAAAAAAAAAAAAAAAAGACGCTGAAGGGGAGAAAGTTACATCATTGGTGTAATACATTACTCAGAAATAAACAGTAGATATGAGATGTAAACATGAGCCTTTCAGTCTTCACAATCTGGGTTCCTAAGCAGTCCTTTAGTTACCCTCCCTTGGATGTCTCTGGAACTTCTCTAGGCCCCACCACTCAGGTGATCCTAGTGACCTGAGTGAGGGACTGAGGCAGCAGCACCTTAGACCCAGAGGAAGTCACAGATTCATGGGTGACCCAAGATACCCAACAATATCCTCAGTATCGGGCCAGGGGCATAACTGGGGAAACCCTCTGACTTGTGCTATCGCTGCTGCAGATCTGAGAATTGTATCCCCATCAGTACTTGTAAGACTAATACCTGCACAAGAAATCTTCAAACCATAAAAATTGGTATTTCCTCCATCCTGAAAAGGATGGTACTCTAAAACTTTACCTGCTACTCCAAATGCTATTTTTTTAAATTGCTAACAATTTAGATAGCTTCCATAATGTTTCAAAATTTGTAAATAAGCTCCCTCAGAGCCTAAGCAGAGAGAAACAGAATCACATGACCTCCCACATTTATCTAGGCTGTGTCCTGTCCTCTTATCTTGTCTGAGAACGGCATATGACTTTGTTGTATCCCATTTTAGAGCGAAGCATTTAGGTTATACATGTCTTTTACGTATGATCTGGTTCGAATTTTTTTTCCCCCTCAGAAAGACAGTGTTCAGTTCTCTTCTTCAGAGCAGAAAATCAGTCTCTTGACAAGGAACAAATCATCCACAGGTAGGAAATGTAAATGCACTTTGAAATTCTGGAGAAAAAAAGATGCACTGTGCACAGGCAGCCTAGCAAATACGAATTGATTAATTCTAACCCACGTTCTTTCTCATTAGATCTAAAATCCCACCATGCTAACTGCCCATTATTTTCTGCATTGCTTATCTTCTGCACACCAAATGAAAGGCCTTGACCCTCCAAGGAATAACCCAACTTCTCCAGAGGAAAGATATTATGTGAGCAGAATATTCTTTAACAACAAAATAAGGAGCACAACCTCACCATATAGAGCTGTTTAAAACAAAACTAAATAACTTCTGAATGTAATCACTTATAATGTCTACAATACGTGGGTGCTGCTGATCAAATTGTTAAAGGGTTGTGTGCTTCTGGCTTAGTTTTTTTTTTCTTTTTCTTCTCCGTTTTAGCTTTAGTTTTGTTTTGTTTTGCAAGAATGAAAGGGGAAGGGCCTCCTAACCAACCCAACAGATCAGTTCCGGCAAGCCTCGAGGCTCCCGTGGTTTATGGTCACTGACTTCAGCCAGGGAGCACGGAAGTTGCTGCCGCTGTGCAACTTGGGTTTTTTTTTTTTATCCTGCAGTTTTTAGCTCAGCAGAACTGCACACCCGGGACTCTCCCCAGCTCTTCGTGTGTGGCTCTCTCAGGATCCCACAAGAGCAAGCTGTGGGTCTGTGAGTGTTTATGCGTGCTTTTATTCACTTCACACTTATTGAAAAGTGTGTATGTGAGAGGGTAGCATGTGTGTCAGAGAACGAGAGACTAGTTGATTCTGTGACCTCAACTTCAGTATCCCTCAGCTGGTAGCTTTTTGGAGCCAGGTGATCACTTGGGGTGCATAGCTCAGAGATGCAGTCCCCCTGGAAAGTCTTTATGGTGGCGCCTCTATTCTTTCTTCCGCCCCTTCAGTCCTTGGCTTCTCCACTCTACGAGGACCAGTCCAGGCTCAGCGACTCCAATGGCCACACCTGTGTAGGTACGTAAATAAATATTTTTGTATTTTTTATATAGACATAACAATGGGGTCCAATACTTTGCTTGCATAATCAGTCGCATGTTTGATGATATCAAGAGTTGTAAGATTCCAAGTAAGGTACCAGTAACCTCACTGACACAGAAAAATGTAGAGTCTAAGGGTTGACATTGACACTACATACATCTTTGTGAATAAAAAGCGTATGAGTTTAAATTGGGCATAAAACTCTTCCACCTCATTGGTGATTGGAATTTTTGCTTCTTGTATAGGCAACTATTATTTCCGGCTATTTTAACCTGAAAATTTCACTGCTTTTCATGGGCTTTGACCTCAGACAGACACATCTGAGTTTGATTCACTGCCCACCTCCTACCCTTCTCACCTGTTTCTTACTGGCTGCAAAACCGGGAGCAAGGTACTTAACCCTCTCCAAGCTTCTGTGCCCTTATTGGTGAACTGAAGCTAATAAGACCCACCTCATAGGGCTATTGTGAAAATTGTGACCGTGCATGTAAGTCTGTGGCATTTGCACACAGTAAGGACTCAACCATCTTAGCTTTCTTCCGTCTCTCAGAGAATCCAAATTTGGCGATCACCTGGAAACACTGAGCACTGATATGGCTTCTTGGCTTATCTCTTAATGAAGTGTTTTATTTCCAAGGTTTTTTTGTTTGTTTGTTTGGATGTCAGTAGAAAGTAAGGGAAGATTGTTGATATTCACATTGTAGCTCTCATAACATGTGAATTCTTATAACAGTGGCGGCATTTAGATGGTGCAGTCCATAAAGCCACATAGACTCAGAACTCCCAGTAGTAAGTAATTGCTTGATGAGCAGACCTCAAAATAGAATCCTAGCTTGAGAAGCCAGGAAAAGAACTCTAGGATAAGTTTGGAGGCCACATGCTGCAAATGGAAAATCTTAACACAGATTCTGACACTTAATTGTTTCTGGAGACAACATGGAAAAATATCTGAATTAGTTCTACTGCCTCAAAATCATGGCCTCAGGTCATTGTCCATGTTAGGAGATCCACCTTGACTTTCAAAGTCTTGTTTTAATTAAGACCCAGATTCCCTGAGACTCTATTTTCCAGAGACCTAGAAGCAGAGGTGTGTGGCCCTTTGAATCATGCCTGGGAGATCATCCTCATCCAGCATTTGGTTTCCTTAAATAATTATTTACCACCCTTTCATTTTTCTCAAAACAAAATCCTAATGCCTATCAAATGGAAATACACTTGAGAAAAGCTCAGATGAAATCAGTTTTACTTCTGGGTTTGTTGCAAACTAAATGTTTGAGTTTGAGCAAGTTGTCAAACCTAAGATCCTTGGACCTTCGCTTCGGTAAAATGGACAGGAGATTCTCATTCCTTTCTCTGCCCTGTTCTCAATGAGGTCATGGAGAGTAAAAATGAGGTGTTGGGGGGATTTCAGGATGGGGTTGTTCCGGTTTTCCATTGCTGCATCAAAAATTACAATAATAACCATTTTGTTGTATTATGATTTTATGGGTCAAAAATTTGTTCAGATCTGGCCGGTGATTCTTCTTCTCCATGTAGAAGTGACTGAGGTTAGGAGGTGGTGTTCACATGGTGGATTGATGGATCTGGGACTGACAAAAACAGTTTCACTCACATGTTTGGCACCTTGGGGGTGAGGGAATGGCTAGACAGTTGGCTGATCTGGGAGTGCCATCAGAGTGCCCACATATGGCAGTCTTGGGTAGTAGGCCTTCTTCCTTGGCAGCCTAGGAATCCCAGAGAGAACTCCAAAAGACAGGAACTAGAAGTTGCCAATCTTTCAAATTTTGGGTCGGGAAACAGGCACAGCATCGCTTGCCATCCTCCATTGCTCAAAGTATTCACAGGTTCCTCCACCCAGACTCAAAGGTAGGGGGCATAGACCCCTCATTTTGACGGTAAGGGTCAAGAAATATGTGGTCATCTCTATGATTCACAGAGGTTCACTTTGGTTGCCCACACAAATTCTTACAGCCCCAAGAGCTTGGAGACTCTGTTGTTGATTAGGTTTGAGGATGATTTAACACCCATTTTCCCAGCAACTCATAACTTCTTCTGGCTAACTCTACTTAGGTGACTTACTCACCTGTTGTCATAATAGCAAGGAAGGTAGGTGCAGGAGGAGTCCAGCCTTGTGGTGAACACTTTCTGAGCCCTGCCTGCGTGCTGAAACAAGTGCTGAAGGCAGTCCAACTTGGTGCCTCACTGTTGGAAGTTGGCTTTTTGGGGAGACCCGATTAGATATGTGTGTGCAGGGGAGTTTATTGAGGAGTGCTCTTGGCAAAAAGATCAGCAAGAGAGGAAGGCAGTGGGGTTGGCAGGGAGAAGGCGGGCTGTGCTGCAGCCATGAAAGAAGACCTAGGGGATCCCACTGAGAGCTCTGGAACTAAAATAGCTCTTCAGAGTTGTCCTGAAGTCAGTTCAGGTCTTGGAATTCCCACATCAAACAGTCCCTGGATGTGACCTAACCCCAAGGCAGAGCTGTAATTTTGAGACATCTCTCGTTGGTGGTGACAAATCTGGCAACGGACTGACTCTGATGTTAACATCGTCCTTCAGACCAATGGCTCCAGAAGCTGGGGAGGAAATGTCTCCTGATAGGGAATCCTGGAGTGTACCTACTGAAAGCGCTGCATGTGGGAAGTGTCTCAGGAAGCAGCGAGGTCCGCTCTCTCACAGCTGGTGGGAAGAGAAAGAAGTATGTGGAAGAGGGGACAGAAGAGAAGGAATTGTTGATTGGAATTCTTCTAACTCTACATTTGTTGCCAACACCCTCACAACTTTCTGACCAAAAGCAGGATTATATGCCTTCAAACCCTCCATCAGAAAGGTGGTCCTCAAACATTTCCATGCACTCATTCCTCACATGGCCACTGAATATGCAAGACCCTGTGCTCAGAGCCAAGGATAAACAAATGAAGGAGAAGAAGGATTTTTAGAATGTCTGTCTTCAGGAAATTCACTGTCCAGTTTAGAGGAAAATGAGAACCTGGAGCCTTGTAAAGATTACAGTCCTTTAAAATGAATGTTGAACTGGGCCCTTAGTGCCCTTGATAATACCCTTCCTCTAGAACTCTTTAAACTGCCAATGCCAGACCCCGCAGAGCCCCAGGAAGTGCAGGGCAGAGACTCACAGCTTGGAAGTGGACACTATGGACTTCATAAAGCCGCCAGGGGAAGGTGAAGTAATAGCCTCGGTGAAAGGGAAAAGAGTGTTTAAAACTTTAGAATTTTAGAAACATTTCTACCTGAATATTGCTAGTCAAAGAAGGAAGCCTCAGTTATCCCAAAGATTCTGTTGCATTCACTTGCTTGCTGAAAGACCCCGGGCCATAAAAACCTTTCTGAGCAAAAGTTGATTAGGCAACTGGATTTCTGATCATCCCAACTTGAGCAAGAATGATTCATATATATTTTTAAATACAGACAACGTCCTGCTCTATCACCCAGGCCACAGTGCAGTGGTGCAATTACAGTACACTGCAGCCTCAACAGCCCAGGCTCTAGTGCCTCCCACCTCAGCCTCCCATGTAGCTGGGACTACAGGTACACGCCACCATGACTGCCTAATTGTTCTATTTTTATTTTTGTGGAGACAGGAACTCACTATGTTGTCCAGACTGGTCTCAAACTTCTGGGCTCTACCAATCTGTCCGCCTCAGCCTCCCAAAGTGCTGAGATTATAAGCATGAGACACTGTGTCCAGCCCTCCTCATTTTTGTTCATTGTCAGCTGTCTTTCAGTTGCCATTGCAACATAAATTCTTACCTTGATCATAAAAGGATACCCTTGCCTTGATTTATAAGATCATAATAACATAAAATATTTGTATCACCTTCCCAACTCTTGGAAGAAGTTCTTCCTTCCTGTTTTTCTTGAGGTCAACTGAATTAGGTGGATTTCATCCATTTTTATGAAGATTATTGTTGAGTAATCATATTTGTTTCTTACTCATAAAATTTGTTGTGCTATTGGTCTCCTCAACTCTTCTCAGGGGATAGCACTGTCCATCTTTTCTCTGAGTTGAATGTGGACTAATTGAAGTGATGCCTAGAGAAAGTCACTACAACCAAGTGCTCTTCAGCCACACAAATTACACTTGCAAGTTAATAGTTATAATAATTGCCAACATTTTTTGGACACTGACTGTGTGATAAGCCATCTTCCAAAAGGTTTACGTGTATTCCCATTTAATCATTATGATGACCTTTTGAAGTCTGTATGATCATTATCCTCATTGGGCAGGTGAAAAACAAAAACAGAAATAAGTAACTTGTTCAAGGTTACCTAGCTGGTTAAAACTTGGCTTATTCCTTACTTTAATTGTGATTATGTTACTATTGGAGTGATTAAATCAGGGTAATATATTTCCCTATATTGTTTTAAGTAACAGTTTTATTGAGAAATATAATTCACATATCATAAACTTCACCCTTGTTTAAAAGTGGCATTTAGTATATTCATGAGTTGTGCATTGATCATCAATATCTAATTCCAGAATACTTCATCACTCCCCTCGAAAAATCCAGTTCTCTTAACAGTCATTCCCCATTTCCTTCTCTCTATAACCCCTGGAAATTACCAATCTACTTTCTGTCTCTATGAGCATTTCACATAAATAGGATAATATAAGACATGGCCTTTTGCTACAGGCCTTTTTGACTTAGCATAATGTTTTCAAGGTCCATTCATGTTGTAGCATGCATCAACTTTATTTCTCCTTACAGCCGAATAACATTCCATTATATGGACATATCTGGTTTTGTTATTTATTCATTGTTAATGGACATTTGAGTTGTTTTCAATTCTTGACGATGATGAATAGTTCTGCTATGAACATTCATGTACAAGTCTTTGTGTGGGCATGTGTTTGCATTTCTCTTGAGCATCTACCTAGGAGTGGAATTTCTGGGGCATATGGTAATTCCATCTTTAACATTTTGAGAAACTGCCAGACTATTTTCCAAACAGCTGCACCATTTTACATTTCTACCAGAGGTGGATGAAAGTTGTAACTTCTCCACCTTCTTGCCAACACTTAGTTATTCATCTTTTTGCGTATCACCATCATAGTAGCTGTGGAGTGAGATCTCATTTTTGGTTTTAATTTGCATTTCTCAAACGATAATGATCTTAGCATCCTTCATGTGCTTGGTGATCACTTGTATATCTTCTTTGAAAAAAAGTTTCAATTCAAATATTTTGCCCCTTTTTAAATTTGACTTTTTGTTGTTGAATTGTAAAAATTCTTTGTATATTCTAGATACAAGTCTCTTTTCAGACATATGATTCAGACTATTTTCTCCAATTCTGTTTCCTTCCCCCACTTTTATAATGATGTCCTTTCAAGAACAAAATTTAGTAATTTTGATGGAGGCCATTGTATCTAGTTTTTTCTTTCGTCTCTCATATTTTTGGTGCCATATCTAAGACCTATATTTTTAAATTGTTGCTGCAGCTATTGGATTTATCTTGTCATATGCCTGTTCCTTCATCTTATTTCCCAGACACCGAGTTCCTCACCATGAATATGGGAACCAGGAGCGAAACTCCTGGGGTTGCAAATAACAAGAATCAACTTAAACTAGGCTAAGCATAAAAAAAAAGAGAGAGAGAGAGAGAAAATTTGCTTGTGAGAATTCTAAGAGTGAATTTTAGAATCAAAAGGAGAAAACAGGCTTAAAAATTAAGCCAGGAAACAAAAAATGTTGTCTGCCAGGAACCCAGAGAGTTCTCTCTCCTGGCAACTCCCCGCTGCCTCCATCTCTATCCCAACAGACCAGCTGGTTTAATACTCTCCACTCTTTGGCTGACTAGTGGCTCCCACAAGCCCTGAGTTTGTATGTGGTAGTTCAGCCCACAGAGGTAAGTTCACCTTCTGGTGGCCAGTCCCAACTTCCCAGCAAAGAGAGTCTGAGCTAAGTCTTTAGTCCACTGAATAAGGGACAGGTGAGAGTGGGGAGAGCTCGAGGTACAGATATGGCTGCCAGGCTCATGGAGTGAGGGGTTAGCTCGCACCAAAGCAGGGTACTGTTGTGACTGGAGAGATACTCCAAAAGGAGCCCCCACAGAAGTTACTGAGCTATTGAGCCTACATCCCCATCACAAACAACCCCTGCTTCAATCCCAAGGAGCAGCCCTACAGTGGGGAACCAACCAGAAGACCGGAGAATGTGGTCATGACTGTATTCCCAAAGCAAAATTAAGCTGTGGAAAGCCCCAAGGTCCCTTCCCCAGTTTACCGTATTTGTTAGCACTGAATAGTACGTCCCATTTGAACACTAAGCAAATGCAGGTTCAACTATGCTTGAGCAGGCTGTGCCTCTCTCTGCCACTTTTCAAATGTTGCAGAATCAATAATAAGATGTGTTCATTTTTGCAAAACATCATTTCTTTACATGGGTGATTTAAGGGGAAAGTAATCCTTATGTTTCTAAGTCAGTGACATTTAAATTAATTCACTGAATGTTGACTTTTTGAAAAGCACAGTTTGGTACTCAGGAAGCTTTTTAAAAGGTTAAGAAAAAAGCTGACTTTTTCCCTTATTCACATTTGATTAAATATAGAGTGCCTTCAGTGTCAGGTTGTAATCCCCCTCCATACCCGCATATCACACACAGAGTGGTCCAAGATGACTTCATAGTTTGATTGATGAAAAGACAGAGGTGGCCTCATGATTTCAAGCCAATGTGAGTGATAAAGTAAGCATCACTGACAAGAATAGGAAGGATTTAGACAGAGCCAGCAGAAGGTTGAAAATTTATTATCACAACTTAGATACACAGAAATTTCACACTATTTCTGTATGACTGAATGCTTGTTCATAAGACACTGTTTCTGCTGATAGCAGAAAACATTTCATCTTGCCATTTACGTGGTTAAATTTAGTCTGCTTTGGGTAACTCAGCTTCTCCTCTTCCTTCCCTCCTCTGAGAGGGTTGATCTTAGTTCTCCAGGAGGACTTACTCGTCACTCTGATGTTCATGGTTCTCAGCCTTTGGAGGTAGCCTCTGTCCTCAGCCCTAAGAGTGCCAGCAATTGAAGCTTTGGGGCTGGCGGGGTTCATGGTCTTGGCTCAGCTGTGCAATGTGGACAGGGGCCCCACATCTGACCCACCACACATTCCACCCTCACAGGCCGGGCAGATCCTTGGGTCTAGCTGGACCACCCCTGTTCCCTGGACACAACTGCTGCCCTCTGCACATGCCTTTCACTGTGGCATTCCCATACACTCTCTCTTCTCCGTAATCCTCTACCTTTATTTTTAAATTATCATTGCATTTAACGCCAACCTTAGCACAAATGGTAGGTTTCTGATCATCTGAATTTTCCACCATCCATCTGCCTTTCTCTTTCCTGGATTGCTCTGAGGTCAAAACCTGAAGAGAAAGACCACAAAGACACTCTGAGAAGGGTCTGTGACTTTGGGGAAAGGTCACACAGTGAGCAAAACCCAAAGAATTCATGATGCCAGCATGCTGTACTTCAGGAAGAAAGAAAAAAAAAATTTTTTAGTAAATGTATTAATACTATGGGCAAGAATATAGAACATTTGTAAATGTGTATATGAAAAAGGGAAAAAACAGGAAGTTGTAAAGCATTAAGCAGAGTAAAATCCCCATTAAGTTAAAATGTGCCCACCTCTCTATTGACAGAGCTGTTTTCCTAGATAGAACGAACACCGAAACGTTCATAGTGATTATATGGCTATCTTTAAATGGAGATGTTACTAGTGATTTATATTTTCTTCTCAGTGCTTTTCTGAATTTTCCACACTTTCTATAATATCCTTGTGGAAGCAATAGCAAAAGGCATAGGGTTAAGAGCTGCAGAGCGTGAGGCTCTCGGGTTTGAATCCTGGTTCTATCACTGTACAAATGTGATGTTGGGGACATAGCTTCGCCCTTGGCACCACCTCACTCCCCTCATCTGCAAAATGAGAATTACACAGGGTGATGCGAACAGCCCATCACTTAGAACTGTGCTTGCTACATAGCAAGTACACAAAAGGGTTGTGATTGTTCTTTTGAAAATCAAGAAAGAAATGCACAGAAATTGTGCTCTAGAAGTCTTGAAATTAAACCTATTGTAAGGCAAAAAGTCCCGAATAACTGAATAATTTCATGCCAATCTGTATCTTATATAAATACAAATTCTCAAATCTTGGGTGTTTTAAGGGAAGATTCATTTATAAAGAAAGATTTCACAGTGTATTAGTTTTCTATTGCTCTGTGATAAATTGCCAAGCACTTATCAGCTTAAATCAACACAAAGGTATTATCTCACAATTTCTGCACTTCAGAAGTCTGGACATAGCATAATTGGGTTCTCTGCTCAGAGTTTTACAGGGCTGAAGTCAAAGTGTTGTCCAGGGCTTTAGTCTGATTTGAAACTAATGTCCTCTTGCAAGTTCACTGGTTGTTGGCAGAATACAGTTCCTTGCAGTTGCTGGAGTAAGGTCCCATTTGCTTCCCAGCCATCAGCTAGGGATCACACTCAATAACTAGAGGCTGCCCCTCTTCCTAGGGAATTAGTAGCATAGCTATTTCTTTCTTTCAAAACCAGCTGGAGAAATTCTACATTTAAAGGGCTCCCTGATTATGCCTGGCCCATCTAGGAAACTTGTGATTAACCCAAAATAAACTGATTGGAGTCCTTAATTACATATGCAGAATCTTTTCTGTCATTGCCATATAACAGAATATAACCATGGAAGTGATATCCAGTCATATTCATAGGTTCTGCCCTTATTCAGAATAGGGAATTAAATAAGGTGTGTTCACCAGGAGACAAAAATACGATAATTCTACCTTCTACACATAGAAATGCTTTAAAAAGACCAAAAATAAAAAAGCCTTCAAACTAAACACTCAGATAATATCAAAAAAGAGAATTTATGTGACTTAGTTCCAAAGTGATTCACCAAATAGACATGAATACATAATGGAAATCAATAGATGAAGATTAAGTTGCAGACTGAACAAGTTTTTTGAGGTTTGGGTTTGTTAATCGTTTTTTGTTTTTTATGTGCAAGTTATTCTGCATGGATTTCACACTCTGGAAATTTGGAAAGAAAACAAATCACTCCAGTGTCATGCCTTTTTGCTTATAAAACAGTTGTTTTTCAACGTTAGGAAAATCCTTGCCTGAATGCTGCTTTGGGAAAAAAAAAAAATCTGTCTTTTAAAATGACCCCTGCAATTTAACAAAATGTAAATGTAATTAGGGAAGTCTAACTTGACATTTATTTTATTAAACCTAAAACCTCTAGGTTCCTTCAGATAAAAATAAGTACAAAAGAGAATTCTGATGATGATCGCATGAAGGTGTCAGAGGTTCCTCTGTGCAAAAGACCAATTATAAAACTGGAAAAATTGTCACAAGTGTTTCAGGGCATGGGAAATCACCAGTGACATACAATGAATTGAGAAATGTTTATTTTTGAAAAACTGCATGAACTTTGGGAAAAGCAATGAGATTGTGGCCTCCTTACCTGGGGCTGTTCTATCTACCCTGCCCTCAGCTTGGTTAGTGAGAACATTAGGTTTATCACTGTGGAGCTGGCTGCAAAAACCAGAAAGTTTACTGCTAATGGGACAGATGATTTAACCGAGGTGTGAAGATCCATGGCTTTCCCAGCCAAAAGTGATGAAGTCTGTTGGGAATTAACAAGCAGAACCTACAGCTTTGCTAGCTCAAGGTTTGGTCCCAGATGAAGCAATGGCGATCAGCTGGACGTTTAACAAAAAGATCCTGGAAACAATCTGGAGAAGAGCATCATAGAAGGGCTGAGACAAGTTCTCTACATATTCCTAATTGATTGGAAAACCATGCATGTGCAAGCGGCGACTTAAAAGTGTTCAGCAGAAAGTGAAAGCTGACGGGGTCTTGAGAACTGGCTGCAACTCTGAATATATTCCCTAACTTACATGTGGATCAATCAACAGTGACACCTTTTTTTACTTGAACAGTTAGAGGCCTTATAAGCTTGAGGTGTTTCAGCACAAGTTGCTCAATGACTCTAAGCTATGTAGACATTGGAGTGATCCTTAGAAAGCCAGGCTAAAGGCCAGGCGCCGTAGCTCATGCCTGTAATCCCAGCACTTCAGGAGGCCAGGGTGGGTGGATCACGAGGTCAGGAGTTCGAGACCAGTCTGGTCAATATGGCGAAACCCCATCTTTACTAAAAATACAAAAATTAGCTGGGTGTGGTGGTGAGACCCTGCAGTCCCAGCTACTTGGGAGGCTGAGGCATAAGAATCGCTCGAACCTGGGAGGCAGAGGTTGCAGTGAGCTGAGATCGCACCACTACACTCCAGCCTGGGCAACAGAGAAAGACTCCGTCTCAAAAAAAAAAAAAAAAAAAAAAGAAAAAAAAATTGGGCTAATAAATGAGCAGAGATATCAGAAATTCTACACTCTAGGGGAAACAGATCTGCAGTTGAAGCCAGGAAAATTTACTAGAAAAGAAGAGCCAACAACCCTCAGAAAAATAAAAATTAAAAAAATCCAAAGTTGTTAAATGTATTATTTAAAATTTTCAGTTTTCAACAAAAAAAATAGTAGACATATAAAAAAACAAAAAATAGAGATTCATACTTATGGAAAAAAGCAGTCAATAAAAGGGGGCTCTGAGTGAATTAAACACTTCAAAGTGCTGTTATGGGGATATTGATAGAATTAAACACAACCATAGTGAAAGAATTAAAGGAAAATAGTGTGACAGTGTTCAGTGTTCAGCAAATAGAGAAAATTTCAATGGAGATATAAAATTATAATAAAGATCCAAATGGAAATTCTGGACTTAAAAATCAATAATTGAAATTTAAAATGTACTAGATGGGCTCAACAGAAAATTTTAGTTCAAAGAAGAAAGAATCAATGAACCTAAAAACACATCAATATAAATAATCCCAACCAAAGAATAGAGAAAATAAAGCTTGAATAAAAATGAGCAGAGCCTCAAAAACATGTAGTGTGATATCCAGTATCTCAACATTTATAAAACAGGAGTTCCAGGAGAGGAAAGAGCAAAGGGGGGGTAAAAAGTCTTTGGAAATGTAATGGCTAGCACCTTTTTTAAAATGAGAATAAGACCAGGTGCAGTGGCTCACACCTGTAATCCCAGCATTTTGGGAGGCTGAGGTGGAAGAATCACTTGAGTCCCAGAGTTCAAGACAAACCTAGACAATAGAACATGACTCCATCTCTGAAAAAAATTAAAATTATCCCAGTGTGGTGATGTGTGCCAAACGACTCCAGAGGCTGAGATGGGAGGATCGCATGAGCCTCGGAGGTCAACATTGCAGTTCCTTACGATCACACCACTGAACTCCAGCCTGGGTGACAGAAAAAGACGCTGTCTGTTTAAAACACAAAACAAAAAAAAGCCTACAGATCCAAGAATCTCAAGAAACTCCAAATACACTAACACAAGTAAACCTTGATACCTTACGGTCAAACTCAAACTTCTGAAAACCAAATGCAACATAAAAATCTTGAAAGCACAAACAGAAAAATGACATCACTTACAGGAAAACAGTAACATGACTAATGTCTAAACTTTCATCAGAACTTTGGAGGCCAGAAGGTATTAAAATGACACACAGCCTCACTTCTTTCTATTGTGCTTTATTCTATTGGACTTTGCAGATACTGCATTTTTTACAAATGGGAGGTTTGTGGCAACCCTATGCCATGCAAGTCTGTCAGCACCATTTTTCAGCAGCCTGTGCTCACTTCATGTCTCTGTGTCACATTTTGGTAATTCTCAGAATATTTCAAACTTTTTCATTATTATTATATCTGTAGTGTTGTTCTGTGTTTAGTCATCTTTGATATTACTATTGTAATTGTTTTGGGGTGCCATGAACCACACAAATATAAAACAGCAACCTTAATTGATAAATGTGTGTGTTCTGACTGTCCCACCAACCAGCTATTTCCCCATCTCTGCCCCTCTCCACTGCCCTCCCAATTCCCTGAGACATAATAATATTAACATTAGGCCAGTTAGTAACCCTACAATGGCCTCTAACTGTTCAAGCGAAAGAAAGAGTCACATATTTCTCACTTTAAATCAAAAGCCAGAAATTATTATGCTTAGTGAGAGGCATGTCAAAAGCCAAGATAAGCCAACATAAGCCATGTCACTTGCCAAGCAGCCAAGTGGTAAACGTAAAAAAAAAAAAAAAAAAAAAAAAGGAAAAGAAAAGAAAAAAGAAAGCTATTGAAAAATATTAAAAGCACTATTTCAGTAAACACACCAACGATAAGAAAGTGAAACACCCTTATCGTCAATGTGGAGAAAACTTTCGTGGTTTAGACAGAAGATCAAACCACCCATGATATTCCCCTAAGCCAAAGCCTAATCCAGAGCAAGACCCTAGCTCTCTTCAATTCTATGAAGGCTAAGAGAGGTGACGAAGCTGAACAAAAAAGTATAAAACTATCAGAGTTTGCTTTATGAGGTTTTAAAAAAGACCCTATCTCTATAACATAAAAGTGCAAGGTGAAAGAACACACGCTGATGTAGAAGCTACGGCAAGTTATCCAGAAAATCTAGCTAAGATCATTGATGAAGGTAGCTACACTAAGCAAAAGATTGTTAATGTAGACAAAATAGCCTTCTATTAGAAGTTATCATCTGTATGACTTTCATAGCTAGAGAGGAGAAGTCAATACTTAGCTTTAAAGCTCCAAAGGACAAGCTGACTCTTTTATTAGGGACGAATGCAGCTGGTGACTTTAAGTTGAAGCAAATGCTCGTTTACCATTCTGAAAATCCTAGGGCCCTTAAAGATTTTGCTAAATCTATTCTGCTTGTATGCTAGAAATGGAATAATAAAATGTAGATAATGGCACATTTGTTTGTAACATGGTTTAACGTATATTTTTAGCTCACTGTTGAGAACTACTGCTCAGAAAAAAGATTTATTTCAAAATATTTCTCCTTATTGACAATGCACCTGGTCATCCAAGAGTGCTGATAGAGAGGAGCAAGGAGATTAATGTTATTTTCATGTCTCTAACACAACATCTATTCTGCAGCTCATGAATCAAGGAGTCATTTTGACTTTCAAGTCTTATTATTTAAGAAATACATTACATAAGGTAATACATTGCATAAGTATAATACATTACAGCTGCCATAGGCACTTATTCCTCTGATGAATCTGGGAAAAGTAAATTGAAAACATTCTGGAAAGGACTTACCTTCAGATGCCATGAAGAACATTCTGGGAGGAGGTCAAAATATCAGCATTAAGAAAAGTTTGGCAACCATTGATTCCAACCCCCATGAATGATTTTGAAGGGATTAGGACTTCAGTGGAGAAACTGCAGGTGTGATGTAAATGGCAAGAGAACTCTAATTAGAAATGAAGTCTGAAGATGTGACTGAATTGCTGCAATCTCATGAGTAAAATCTGAATGGATGAGGAGTTGCTTCTTATGACTGAGCAAATAAAGTGGTTTCTTGAAGTGAAATCTACTCTGAAGATGCTGTGAACATTGCTGAAATGATGGTGAAGGATTTAGAATGTTTCATAAACTTAGTTGATAAAGCAGCAACAGGGTTTTAGAGGATTGACTCCAATTTTGAAAAGTTCTACTGTGGGTAAAATGCTATCAAACAGCATTGCCTACTACAGAAAAATCTTCCATGAAAGGGAGAGTCAATCAATGTGTCAAACTTTATTGTCTTATTTTAAGAAATTGCCACAGCCACCCCAACCTTCAGCAACCACCATCCTGATCAGTCAACAACTATCAACATTAAGGCAAGATCCTCCACCAGCAAAAAGATTATGACTTGCTGAAGGCTCAGATGATCACCAGCAATTTTTACTAGTAAAGTCTTTTTAAAATCAAGATATGTACATGTTTAAGACATAATGCTAGTGCACATTTAATAGACAACAGTATAGAGTAAAGATAACTCTTATAAACACTAGAACCAAAAAATTCATGTGACTATTGAGATATTTGCTTTATTGTGGTGGTCTGGAAGTGAATATCTCTAGGATATACCCATATTTAAAATGCTGAGAGGAAAAAGAAGTTATCAACCAAGAGTTCTGAATCCCGTTAAAATATTATTCAAAAATGAAGGCGAAATAAACATATTCCCAGATAAACCAAACAGAGAAAATGCATTACTGGCAGACATGCCACACAAGAAATGCTAAAAAAAGAAGTCCTTCAGAAAGAAAGAAAATAACAGTACATGGTAACTTGCATCCCTAGGAAAAAATGAAAAGCACTAGGAAAGTAAATATGTAGATAAATATAAAATAATAGTATATATGTATATGCACACACACACTTTTCTTAATTTATTTGTAAATAAAAATTTGTTTAAGGCAATAATTGTAACACTACAATTGTTGTATTTATAATACTTATAGATATAAAATGTTGACAAAAATAGCCCAAATACGAGTTGAGGATGAAGCAATATTAGAGGAAAGTTGTGATATCTTACCACAATTAAATCAGCATTCACTTAAAATACATTACGGTAAGATAAAGATGCACATTGTAATCTCAGTAACTACTAGAAATATGAACATCTAAACAAAAAATTACTTTAAAAAATTACCAGAGGAAGTAAAACAGTACAAAAAATACTTGTTTCCAACAAAAAAGATAGTAAACAAGGAAAGAAGAGCAAAAAAACAACCCAAGATGTCCAGAAATAGCTGCCGTATGAAAATGACATTATATGTGAATGAACTGCACGCTTCAAAGGGCAAGATGTTTAGACTAGATTTTAAAAGGCAACATCTAAGTATACTCTGTTTGCTAGAGAAAACCTTTAGACTCAGACACACAACAGGTTGAAAATAAAAGGATGGAAAAACATATATCATAAAAATAGTAACTGTAAGAGAATAGGGATAAACGTATTAGTACCAGAAAATGCACTTTAAGAAGTAGAATAATCCCCACAACAAAAAGGTATATGTCTTAAGGATAAACGGGCCATGAAATAATAATTATAATTATGTATTAACATAATAATAATTATAATTATATTATGTATTAACATAATAATAATTATCAATAGTTATCAATGTTAATTATATCAATAATATATTGATAATTATATAATTGGTAATATATTGATAATTATATAAATAATAATCAATGTTAATTATGTATATGAACTTAATTTAAAAGCCCCCAAATACTGAAAGATCTGAAAAGAAAAACAGACAATGCAACAATAGACTTGAAAATTTCAACACTCCTATCTTCTTAATCAATAGAATTAAACAAAAAGTATGTAAAGATATAGAACATCTGAATAACACAACTAACTTGATCTACCTAACATCTACAGAACACTCCATTCAATGACAAAAAAGCATTCACGGACCAGGATTGACCATGTGTTATGTAATAAATCAAGTACCAATTCATTTTTAAAAATTGAAATCACATCAATAATTCTCAAATTAAATCAGAAATCAACAATAGGAAAAAGTTGGGAAATACCACAATATGTCGAAGCAATACAACACACCTCCTTAAAGAAAACCTTAAAATTCAACTCTGACAATTCAACAAAATAGCCCTAAATAATTCCATTAAAAAGTGGGCAAAGGACATGAATAGACGGTTTTCAAAATAAGACATACAAGTGACCAAAAAGCATATTAAAAAATGTTTAACATCACTAATCTTCAGAGAAATGAAAATTAAAACCACAATGAGATATCATTTTATACGAGTTAGAATGGCTATTGTTAAATAGTCAAAACATAACAGATGTTGGCAAGGATGTAGAAAAAAAGGGAACACTTATACACTGTTGGAGGAAATGCAAATTAGTACAACCTCTATGGAAAACACTGTGAAGATTTCTCAAAAACCTAAAAATAGAACTACCATTCAACCCAGCAATCCCATAACTGGGCATCTACCCAAAGGAAAAGAAATCATTGTATCAAAAGACGCCTGCTCATATGTTTATGTTTATTGCAGTACTATTCACAGTAGCAAAGATATAGAATTAAGTGTCTATCAATGGATCATTGTATAAAGAAAGCATGGTGTGTATATAAGCATATAAATATATAATAAAGTACTATTCAGCCATAAAAAAGACTGAAATCATGTCTTTTGCAACAACATAGATGGAACTGGAGGCCATTATCTTATGTGAAACAACTCAGAAACAGAAAGTCAGACACCACATATTCTCACATATAAATGGGAGCTACATACTATATACACATGAACATAGAGTGTGGAATAATTATCACTGGTGACGTGAAGGAAGGGAAGAGAGTGAGGAAAGAGAAATTACTTAATGGGTTCAATGTACACTATTTGGGTGATGTTTACACGAAAAGCCTAGACTTCACCACTACATAATATATACATGATATACATGTAATAAAACTGCACTTATACTTCTTACATTTATACAAATATTTTTAAAAGAAAGATAAAAATGAGCAAAAGAAGAAATCAAAGGAAAATTATAAAATAGATATAAATCCATGCATTTAAAGCCAATTCCATTTTTTGACGAAAACACCAGGAACATACAATGGGGAAAGAGCAGTCTCTTCACTAAGTGGCATGGGAAAACTGGGTATCGATATGCATAAGAATGAAACTAGACCCTTATCTTTTACCATACACAAAAATAAAATCAAAATGGATTAAAAACTTAAATCTAAGCATGAAACTACAAAATTACTACAAGAAAACATTGGGGAAAAGCTCCAGGACATTGGTCTGAGCAATGAATTTTTGTGTGTAAGACTTCAAAAGCACGGGCAACAAAAAGAAAATTAGACAAATAAGATTACATCAAGCTAAAAACCTTCTGCACAGCAAAGAAACAATCAACAAAGTGACTCAATAACCCACAGAATGGGAGAAAATACTCACAAACTATCCATCCAACAAGGGATTAATAACAAGAATATGTAAGGAGCTCAAACAGCTCAGTAGCAAAAACAACAAAACAAAAAAAAAACAAGTAATCCAATTTTAAAATGGGCAAATGGTTTGACTAGACATTTCTCAACAAAAGACACACATGGACAACAAGTAGATGAAAACAATGCTCGACCTCATTAATCATTAGAAAAATGCAAACCAAAACTACAATGAGATCTGATCTCAACCCAGTTAAAAAGACAGGGAATAATGCATGCTAGCAAGGATGTGGAGAGAGGGAAACCCTTGCTGGTGGGAATGTAAATTAATGCAGCTACTATGGAAAACAGTAGGGAAGTTCCTCAAAAAGCTGAAAATGCAATTACCATATTATTAAGCCATTCCACTGCTGTATTTATACCCAAAAGAAAGAAAATCAATCTGTTGAAGCAGTATCTGCATACTCCCATGTGTACTGCAGCAGTATTTACAGGACCATCAATGGATGAATAGATAAATAAAATATGGTATAATATACAATTGAATATTATTCAGCCATAATAAAGAATGAAAGCCTGTCATTTGCAACAACATGGATGCAACTTTAGGTTACTATGTTAAGTAAAATAAGCCAAGCACAGAAAGACAAATATTGCATATTCTCGCTCATATATGTGACCTAAAAAAAAAAAAAAGAAAAAGATCTCAAGATAGAGTAGCAGTGGTTATCAGATGCCAGGAAGAATAGGGGAGGGGAGAATGAGGAGAAGTTGATTAATGGGTACAAATATATACCTAGATAGAAGAAATAATACCCAGTGTTCAATAGATTAGTAGAGGGCTAGAGTTTACAATAATCTATCCTGCATTTCAAAATAGTTAGAAGACAATGATTCAAATGTTTCTAGCATAAAGAAATGACAAATGTTTAAGATGATAGATATCCCAATTACACTGGTTTGCTCTTTAAACATTATAAAATTGTGTTAATAATCACAGGTGCCCTGAAAATATGTATATCTATTATGTATCTACAAAAACATAGTAAAATTATTTGAAAATTAGAAAATAGTTTGGCCTAAGTGAAAATGGACACATAATACATCAAAATCTACTGAATGCAGCTAAAGCAGTGCTTATGGAAAAATGTATAACTTTAAACACTCCTATTAAAAACAAAAATCTAAAAATTAGTAATGTAAGTTTTCACCTCAAGAAGCCAGAAAACAAAGAATCTAAAGCCAAACTGTGTGGAATGAAGGAAATAATAAAGAGCAGAGCAGAAATTGGTAAAATAAAAAACAGGAATACAGCAGAGAGAATCAATGAAACTAAAATATAGTTCTTTTGAAATAATCAATAAAGTTGATAGATAAACCTTTAGCTAGACCATTTAAAAAGGAGAGAAAACACAATCATCAAAATCAGGAATAAAACAACAGGGGACATCATTGTAGACCCGAAGGAAATTAAAAGGATTATAAGGGAAGATCATAAACAATTTTGTGCCAAGAAGGTAGACAGAGAGTTTAGATAAAATACACAAATTCTAAAGGAGACAAGCACCCAAAAATGATTTAAGAAAAAACAGAAAACGTGAATAGACCTATATCAAGTAAAGAAATGGAATTCATAATTAGAAACTATATTTGTTTCCTAGGGATGCTATAAAAACATTGCCATAAATTAGGTGGCTGAAAATAACAAGAACTTATCCTCTTACAATTCTGAAGGCTAGAAGTGTGCACTTAGGTGTTCACCTCTTTCTCCTAGCCTCTTGTGGTTGCCAGCAATCTTTCACATTCCTTGGCTTACAGCTGCATAACTCCAGTCCTGTCCACATTGTCTCCTGGCCATTTTCCTTCTGTGTGTCTGTCTTCACGTGGTATTCTCCTCTCTGTATGTGGTTATCTCTTTTTAGAAGAACACTGGTCATTTTGGATTAAGGACCACTCTATCCTACTATTACTTCATCTTAACTAATTACATCTACAAGAATCCTATTTTATATAAAAGCACATTCTAAAGTCCAAGGAAGGGCATGAATTTTAGGAGGACACTATTCAACCAGGTACAGAAAATCCCAAGCCTAGATGACTTCATTAGTAAATTCTATAACATGCTTAAAGTAGAAATAATGCCAATCCAACACAATTTCTTTCATAAAATAAAGGAGGAAGAAACACACTTCACTTCATTTGTGTTTTCCTGTCGTGTAAGTCCAGACGGAAACATCAAAAGGAGAGAAAATAAGATTTTATAAACAGATGCAAAAACTGTTAACAAAATATTGACAAACGGAATCCAGCAACATGTAAAATGAATAACAAATCATGACCAAGCAGAGTTTATCCTAAGAAAGCATGGCTGTTTAACATCTGAAAATCAATTAATGGAATGCACCAAATTAGCATAGTAGAGGGCACAATTACATTGTCAGTCCAACAGAAATAGGAAAATTATTTGAAAAAAATTGTCACCCATTCATGTTAAAATCTCTTAACAAATTATGAAAGAAAAGGTGACTTCCTCAACCTGATAAAGGACATCCATGAAACCCTACTGCTGAATTTTTGTATTTAGTGATAGCAGACTGAATGCATACCTCCTAAGATCAGGAGCAAGGTAGAAATGTCTACTCTCACCACTTCTAGTCAACATCATATTGAAGATTCTATTCAGTTTAACAAAAAAAGAAAAATGATGAAGGCATGAAGATGGGAAAGGAATAAGTAAAACTGTCTTTATTTTCAGACAGCATAATCCTAAACATAGAGAAAGCCTTAGATATCTACAAAAAAAAAAAAAAAAAAAACTATTAGAACTGATAGGTGAGTTTAATGAGGTTGCAGGATTCAAAAATAATATACAAAATTGATTTTTTATTTATATTGGCACAAGACTTTGAAGCATTAAAATTAAGAAAACAATCCTATGAATAACAAAAATGCTTGGGAATAAAATTAGCAGCAGAAATGCAATTACCCTACACTGAAAACTACAAAACATTGCTGAGATTAAAGAAGGCTTTATGGAAATGAAAAGATGTGTTGTATCAATGGATTGGAAGATTCAATACTGTTAAGATGTGAGCACTCTCCAAATTGATCTGTAGATTAAACATAATTTTAATCAAAATCCTAAGGGGATCTTTTGTGGAAACTGGAAAGCTGATTCTAAAATTTACATAGAAATGTAAAGAAGCCAGAACAGCCACAATTTTGAAGAACACTATTGGAGAGTTTACACTACCCGATTTCAAAACTTACTGTAGGTACTACAGTAACTGATACAGAGTGGTATTTGCATGGGGACAGACACGGAAAAATGATAAAAATAGGAAGCCCAGATATAAACCCATAAATTTATAGGCAATTAATTTTCAACCAAGTTTCCCAGATAATTCAATGGCAACAGGGTAGTCATTCAACAAATGGTACTGGAATAATGGGATATCTATATGCAAAAAAAAGGGTGAGGTAGAACTTAGATATTTCAAATCACACACAATTGTGAACTCAAAATAGAACATAGACCTAGAGCTATACAGATAAGAGCTAAAACTATAAAACTTCTAAAAGAAAATCTCTGTGACATTGAATGAAGCAAAGATTCTTAGCACCGTCCAAAAGGAAAAGGTGATAAATTGTACTTTATCCAATTTAAACTCTTTGCTCTCCAGATAACATCACTAGAAAACCAAAAGATTAGCCACAGACTTGGAAGCAATACTTGCAAATCCCATAGACTTTAGTACAGCAATGATTGTTTTAATTAACATGATTGATAATTTTCACTTTGGAGGGATGTTGTTTTAACATATATAGTGTGGTGCTTAGGAGAATATAAATTTTAAAGTAAAAGAGTTCTGAATTTGAGTCACCAGTTAGCCACTGCTGATCTGAAAGGCTTAAAGTATACTGTTTAACCTTTCTGAGCCTCAGATTTCTAAGAAAATCTGGAAAGAAGCAATCTCATGAGAATGTTGTGAAGATTAAATTAGATATAGTTTGTAAAAACACCTACCAGACAGCCAGAAACACAAAATGTCATTCTAGAAATTTTCATATTTCATGTTTTCCCAAATGTATTAAGGTAGAAGGCAGCTATTAAAAAGCATATTTAATAAGTTATGTTTAAAAAAATAGAATTTGCTTTTTTCTTTATAAGAGAACACATGGTTTTCACAGAGATTTTGGATATAGAAAAGTACTTTTAAAGAATAAAATCAATTGTGATTCCCAAATCCTGATGATCACTATTGATACTTTGGTATATTTTCTTTCAAAATCATCTAGATATACATTTGTAGGCTTTTGATTTTGTCCTATTCTTTTGTTATATTTCTAAATTTGAACAGTTGAATAGACAGTCAACAAAACATTTGCAAAAACTTTGGCAGTAGTAAGCATTTGTTGGCAGTTGAAAAATTTCCTTGTTAGCAAGTAGATTTGTGTATAAAGACAGAATAGTATTGAGTATAAAATTATTTCTCTCTCTCTCTCTCCTCCTATTTACCTATATGTCCATTCCTTCCATCATCTGTCTATCCTTCTTTGCACCCATTCATCCATCAATCTGTCCATCCACTCACCCATTCATTTTTCTATCATCTATCCATCCATTCTCTATATCTTATATGTCTAACTGTTGGTCTTAGAATACAAATATTGAAGTGAATTGAAAAATGAAGTTATATTCTTCTGAAAGAAAAAATTGATTGACTAATTTCTTTAATAATAAGATCTGAATTTGTTATTTAGGTTTATACAGAAGACGTTTTCCATAACTTGAATGAAGTAAATCTCAGCTCCAACATTTGACAAAAATGTATATAAAGCATGCATTAAGATAAAGGCATTTTATTTAAAACATAGTACAGGCAAAGGTGTATTGAAAAGGACAATAGTTCCATTATCCAATTATTTCTGAGTGTATTGGATTTTAACAGGGTCTTGCTAAGTAAAATAGTAACTGCTATAATTTTTTTACATATTCTGCCCCCCAAAAAAAATGAGAAAGTAAAAGATGATTGATTTAACATGTTTTTACAAGTCAGGTAGTTTCTAGTTCTTTGCTTTCAGTAAAATGGAAGGGAAACTTAATAGAATTGTCAAGTTATAGATCATTTAAAAGAATTTTCAATGATAGTTCACTTCAACATGTTTGGCATTTAACTCAGAAGAAGTTCAAAGAATTCTGTGACATTGCTATATCAAAAGTCCTTCAATTCTGATCTATTTATTCAAATAAACATGTTTCTCAGTACTTACATCTTTAACAATGAAAAAGAGGCATAAAAGTGATGCTGAACCTTGTCTCTTTACATGAATAAGCAGCATTTCTCAACAGATGTAGGTACCAATTAAAAAGCCTCAATAATGTCATTAAGAGGTGCAATTCCAATAACATTTTACCTTTGTCATCTAATAATAGTTTATCAAATTGGCTATCTATTGTTTAGATAAGTTGATTTTACTAACAAAGGAAGTTCAACCCAGCCTCCAAACTTGGAGTATCACAGGAAATTAAAAATTTTATTTAAATTTTATACATGTTTTTAGTATCGAGAAGTACAATAGTGTGTTCAATAAAATAATTTCAACTATAAAAATATATTACATTTGGATAAAATTTTATGATTGAAGAAGAATTCAAGGAGGTGGACTTTTCAATTCAAGAATAGAAATTATCAATGTAAAATTAATTACTATGAAATAAGAGTTTGGTCATATATGAGACTAGATATAAAGCACTATGGTATTTAGATTCCTTTGGATACACATGGAAGGTTAATGTAACCGTTCCACTGTAACATTTACAACCTGCCCAAATTTACATCCTTTGCAACTATTTAGATTGCTATCCATTAGTAATTTCTTGATATCCATTAAAATGTGTCAGTTCATAGTTTTTCAAATTTATTTTAGAAGATACAGAGCAAAATGTTGAAAACCATTGGTTTGCACTCTGGACTCTAGACTGTACTGCCTGCAGCCTGAAGCCTGAAGCCTGTAGCCTTCAAGGTGCTTCACAGTCTAGCCCCCTCCTACGTCTCTCAATCTTCCTTCCCCACTGACTCTGAATGTTAGCCTTGACCAACTCTTCTCTTTCTTACCTCCAATTCTTAAGAAATCCTACCACTCTACACATGGAAGCCTTTTTCTCCTTTTTCTGATGAATGAGGTCCTCCTATCCCTTACGACTCAGCTCCTCCAAGAAGCTATCACTGAGAGCTTGCACCAGGAATAGTTAATTTCTTCCTCCTACGTGCTGCCAAAGCACTACCACTACTCCCTCTATCACAGTACTTACAGGTTTCTGGGATTGTTTATTTAGGCATCAGTTTTCCCCATTGGTCTGTGACTTCTTTTATTCACCTGTGACTCTTCAAGCTTCTGAGCATAGTAGGAGCTGAAAAGTACATGTTGAATAAACAACAGGATGTATGTGTCCTGGCATCTTCACTCCCATTTCTTGATCATTCATTTAAATGTATTTCTAAATCAGCTAAACCAGCCACCCTGTGTCTCTTAACACAGCCTGCTAATTTCTTCTCACTGTCTTGCTTGGGCTCTGCTCACTCATCAGTGCCCTCGGCCTTTGTTTTCACCACTAATTGCCCAAAACTGTGCCTCTCTGGCTGCCAATGTTCTTGGCAAAGTTGGCAGTTTTGAAACCACTGAGCATTTTCTCATAAAAACAATGTTTCAAGTAGTAGTTAGGTTAGGCCACAGAGTCTAATCTACTCAAAGGTAGTGAAAACACTAGTTGTCTGCAATAAAAGAAGATTCAGCCCTACGAAAATAAAAATGTTGATGATGCAACATAGTTTTCAAAGATGAGCTTCTGTGCCTTTATTTTTGTAAAGAGTTCGTGGAGAAGATGTGTCTTCCCTGTGGTGACCTTAGTAGACGGGAAAAGAACTAACATTTGTTAAATGCCTGCTCCGTGCCAGGCGCCATGTGCATTTTATGTGTTGTATCAGGTAAGCCTCACGACACTTTTGCCAGATGTGCAGATAGCCTTTGCTGTATTACAAACCCCATACTTACACAACCATCATTTATGAGCCCAAGATTCTGTGAGCTGGGCCCAGCTAGGTGATTCTTCAGAGGGGCTCACTTCCGCAGCTGCCCTCAGCTGGTAGATGGTGGAATGGCAGAGGCAGGGAGATCTGGAATGATCTGGGTGATCTGTTGGCTGCGGCACCTCGGTTTCCCTTCATGGGGCCTCTCCAGCAGGTTGGCTCAGGCTCACAGCTGCAATGTCGAACAGGGCAAAAGTGGAAGCTGAAAAGTTTTTGGAAAACTCAGTTCCAATCTGACACACTGTCCTTTCTTTCATGTACTAGTCAAAGCAAGTCACAAGTCCAGGTGCGAAGTGCTGGGATATAGATACCATCGCTTTATGGAAAGAAGTGCAAAAACTTTGTGCCTGTTTCTAATATACCAAACAAGGGCCATTGTCATTCCAGTCTGTGGGGGCCAAAATCCTGCCAAATACATCAATTCATAATGGAAGGAGGATTTGAGCCTAGGTATCTCTGACCCCCCAATTCCTCTACTCTTTACTATACCAGAGCACCTTAGGCAGCCTTCATTTTCCTCCCTTCCATTCTCTTTCTTTCTCCTCTCTTGTCTCTCTCTATCCATGTTCAGACTCTAAGAGTAGGCAGCAGGAGAAAGAAAGGGTAAGGTGCAGTGAGATTCACACCAGGGTTAAGTGCCACGCTCTCTGAGTAACTAACATCTTAGGGAAACAAGGCCAGCAGTAGGATACATTTTAAGTGACTATTTTTGCACCTTTCTTTCTTGTTTTCTTTTCACCAGATATTGTGTTCAAGTCCCAATTTCCCCTGTTACTAGCCGTATACTTGGCAAGGTGGTTACCCACTCAGGCTCCATGTGCTCATCTGTAAAATGAGAGTAATGATTCCTACATCTATGAGTTGTTGTGAAGTTTGAATGAGATAATAATGTATGCAAAAATACTTTGAAAACCATAGGGCACACTCCGGCAATGTGATGAATTATTCATTCTTCTACTCAGGGTCAAAAAGGAAGTATGGTCATGCTGACTGTGGCTCTGACAACCGCCAGGTGCTTTCAAGGCTTTTCAGCGAAGTGTGGGTTTCAAACAAATGGGAAATCTAATAGACCGCTCTCCGCAGTTGGCTGCATTTCCAGCCAGCACAGATATGGTTATAATTAGAGTTTCAGGAGTCTGTTTCACATCAAAAGGATTCCTTGGCCCAGTCTGCAGTCTACCTGAGGTATGTGGCCAGATGTGATCCCTGTGGCAGGTGTTTTTATTCAGGCCCATTTGCTTCTTTTCCTGTGCTACCAGGAGTGTCTGTTTCTATTACACTCATTATTTTCAGATACCAGGTGAGAAGAGATTTTCCATATGTGAGATTTGAGATGGAGGCCACTGAGCAAAATGCATAGCTCTCGCCCCCTTTCCTCACTTCCTAAATGAACAGCAACTCAGACAAATTCACTTTAGCAGAGCCAGGCCTTTTATTAGCAGCCAGAGAATAGTCTGTAATGGGAGGAATTACTCTGCCCATGCATCTCTCCCAGGAAAAACATTCGTTAGCCTGTCAAGGAAGTGAAACCTCTTATTAGAAACTGTAGAAAAGACAATCTGTCTATTTTTGCTGCTAAAGGATTCAGAACACATCTCACTGCACACCTGAAATTAACAATTCAACTGGAAGGGGAGTTGAGCCCACTGGTGACAGGCGGAGATGGCCGAGTGAGCGGGACTCCAGATCAGAGCTGAGCCCAACCTGGGTGTTCACAATTTCAAACCCGATTATGGCCTTTTCTGCGGGGTCCTTTTGATCATCATAACTCTTGACTGGGCAAAGTGATGATAGTGGTAAGACTCACTCAGTGAACAGAGACAGGTAATTTTTTTTTTTGCTTCTTTTTAACTATCTAATGATTTTCCAATTTTAGCCAGCAATGCTGAGAAGCCACAAGTGTCATAAGAGTCCTTGATGGGACTTCTCTGAGTAAAACTCAGAAGAAAAGCCCATATGTGTAAGTACAAAGAAGCAGGTTGGCTTCAAGCTGCCCCATTTGCTTTGAATTTATCCTGCTAAGCCATGGATTAAAACAAATGTGAATGCTGGAGTTGAATTTTCAGGGAAAGGAAACAGTATCCAAAATTTATTATCACTGGGGTCACTAGGAGTGGAGACACCTCAAGGTCAAACTCCAAGGAAAGGTCACCTTATACCCTACCATCACCCACTATTCCTGCTGCACCAAACTATTGTTGGCTTTAAATTCTTGCATCTCATCAACTCTGTTATGCCATTGATTGCAAGAATATTATTTTAGGTGTCAATGAGAAAGAAAGGTTGCTGCTAATTAAGTGAGAAACATATGGAGAAATATACCAGGCGGTTTCAGGTCTCTCTTGGGAGTGCTGCTTCTCCCACCTGCTCTGCTATGGTCTCTCCAAAATTACATCTCCCCTAGCTTTTGACTGGTATTTACCATCCAGTTCATGAGATTTTTGAAAGTTATTTTGAGCTTCCTATGAACAAAGATCATATTCTATTCATTTAGAGGCCCATCAAAGCCATGGGAAGACACAATACTCCAGCATTTCTGCCCCTTCTGCCATGTGAGGACGCAGCAGGAAGTGTCATCCATGAAGAAAAGAGCAAGCTCTCACCAGACACAAAATCGGCTGGTGCCTTGATTTTAAATGCCCCAGCCTCCAAAACTGTGAGAAATAAATTTCTATTATTAGAAATTACCCAGTCCCAGGTATTTTGTTATAGCTGCATGAAGAGATTAACATGCAACCCAGTCCACTATATTCTTTATTCATTGTGAACAGCAGCACATCATGACCATTTGCTACAGAAGCTGCTATTTAGCACTAGAGAGGGCACTGGTTATTTCCGCCAGAATGAGGAGTGGAGACATGTCCACAAGTCGAGACTGGAACACAGAGAGGAAGCAACTTGGGTGAGATAACTGAGCTGGGAAGCAACTAAACGTGCATCCGTCAGCCCTTTGCTAGGGAGACCCCCAGCAAATGACAACTGCAATGCAACTCACATGGCTCTACAGGCAGCTTGCTCAAGCCCGTAAACCTCCCTTCTCTTGAGGCCAGGAGTTTGAAACCAGGCTGGCCAAGATAACAAGAGCTCAACTCATATATATCTATATACACATACATATGTGTGTGTATGTATGTGTGTGTGTGTGTGTGTGTGTGTGTGTGTGTGTGTGTGTGTGTGTAACTTAAAGTCTCTTGCCTTTATTCTCCAACCCAGGCACTGTGCCAGCAAGTCAAAGTTAGAGATGGTAAGACCCCATTCCATTTGTAAGGGGCTGGTCCAGCATTTGAACTCAAGTGTACGTCAAAGCATCTCTCTTTTCAACTACGCCATACTGCATCCTCTTATCACATAGCAATATAATTACTTATCATTGTAATTGTTGTAGTTGTTAAAATTTATTTAACTCCACCTATCATAATAGGTGATTATCAGAGACATAAACCAGGGTGTAAAAATACATTATTAATGTCAAAAATATTTATTCGTATTAAATGTATTGTATATATTTATAATAAAAGTAAAATCGGTTATCTCTGGATGGTTGAGTGATGATCATTATCTTTTCTTATACTGTTCTGTATTTTGTAAAATTAAAAAATGAGATTGTATTGTGTTTATATTTTTTGAAAAGTTATTTTTAAATAAAACAAATACATGTGAAAGTGCAAAACCATGAAGTGCTAATAAATGTCAGCTACTAAATTAATTGCAATGTAAGGAAATCCTCAAACGCCATGCATGAGGCTAGAAACACAGCCAGTCAACCTTGGTAGGTAACGGTGATCAGTACATCCTCAAGTAGGTACTCCCAGAGCCCAGGAAGACTGGTAATCCAGAGTTCACTGTGGCAGATGCGGTGAACCTTTCTCTTTGTCCAGAGAGAGGGGACAGAACATCGAGGCCGAAACACCGTTAGACATTTCAGTGTCTACAAAGTGGAAGTCTCTCATTTCTTCATTGGCAATCTCTCTTTCTCTCTCTCTCTCTCTCTTTTTTTTTTAATATATGGTGTCTCGCCCTGTCACCCAGGCTGAAGTGCAATGGCAAGATCTCAGCTCACTGCAACCTCTGCCTGCCAGGTTCTAACAATTCTCCTGCCTCAGCCTCCTGAGTAGCTGGGATTACAGGTGCACACCACCATGCCTGGCTAATTTTTTGTATCTTTAGTAGAGACGGGGTTTCACCATGTTTGCCAGGCTGGTCTCAAACTCCTGACCTCGTGATCAACCCACCTTGGCCTCCAAAAGTACTGGGATTACGGGCGTGAGCCACCACGCCTGGCAGCAGTCTCCATTTTATAGAAGATTTTACTTTTTTATGTATAGAAATGCCCAGTTATATTGTCCATATCCGTTATCAACCACCTTCCATCAAGGACTCCTGCTGGGAATTTGGTTTAAATGACACCACGCTTGTAAATGTGGGTCTCTAGCTCCTTGCACAGATGGACAATCATGAGCCTACTGCTGGCCCAGGCCCCCTGGAACATCTTCTGTAGGGCATAAACCTTCTTTTGCCTCCTTAGAAATGAACCTATGCTAATAAGTGTCCATTCTTCTTACTGCAACGAGATATAACACTTTCTTCTCATATTTACTGATCTCTGACCAATCACTTGTTTATAAGAAAAAAAAAAAAGAGTCCCTTTCCTTTGCAAAAAGGAGGCTTGGCTTTCCCTTGCAGCTCAGTAAGTTAAGGCAGGTGATAGAATTTTCTAGGAATGTCAGCCTAGCAGCTCTAGGCATTCACACTTATCACATATCAAAGTAGCAGAAGGAATATATTTCTAACTTAATACAAGTGTCCACCTAGACACTTATCTTGTTCGTGCATGCTTTCAAGTAGTATGATTTATAGCTGTGAGGTAAAATAATATTTTACAGTGTGTTATGATTTCAAAGACACACTCAGTCTCACTTTTATCTCATTTAACCATAGCAGCAGCCCTATGGGAAACATATTACCTGCTTTGCAAGGAGGAAACCAGGTTCAGAAAGGCCACATGGTGAGTTCAAGATTACTGAGTCAGGACTCAATCCCAGATCTTTTGACTTCAAATGCCAGGCAATTTCCATTGCTTTCCCAAAATTAAAAATTTGATCCTGGATTTCTCCTCCTACCAAGTGAATGTGTAGGATAGGAAAGATACTATTCTGCAGCCATCTACTGCAGAAAAGAGAGAAATCGTGGAGGAGAGAAGCTAACATCTATCGAGCTTCTACTCTATGTGGGCTGTTTTCCTTGCACTATCTCATTTAAACATCATCACTTTTTTTTCTCTGTTCTGGAAAGGCTGGCCTTCTTTAGGACACACACACACACACACACACACCCCTTTCTCCATGTCCCTCCAGTTCAGTTTTCTGTGTGACACTGGTGACATAATCTTCTCCTCCCTGGCAGGGTGTGTGCTGGTGGTGTCTGTGATTGAACAGCTCGCTCAAGTTCACAACTCGACGGTCCAGGGCGCGATGGAGAGACTGTGCAGCTACCTGCCTGGTAAATATGGGATGGGTCATCCTGCTGGGGGTCTGCTTGTCCTTTCACCCATGAGTCATCATGACTGGCTTCACTTCCTGCCCATGCTTACAGAGAAGAATCTGATTGTGCTGTTTCTGCGGGTTGATATTCTTATGGAGCTCATAGAAATTAAAACAAACAAAAAAATGCTCTAGGCAACTTCTCCCTGACATTCATTTTCCATCATGGCATAATAAAAGTGCTGTAGACACTTAGGGAATAAAATGTTGAATGGCCAATTGTTGTTTGATGTGTCACATTAATAATACCTTGCTTATCTACTGATCATTGCCTTAAGTACTAAAGTCAAATTAAAGAATAATTTTCAATAATTTTATGTTGACTTGACCAATATTCACATACCAAGACGCACACTTAGCCCTACCAACACAGAGCTTTGCGCTGGGAGGACAACTGATTTCAAAATTTCAAATGGGAAAATAACCTGGAACATTTCATTGATTTAAACTGGATCTCAATAAAGTCCCTTATACATCCACCAAAAGAAGAAAGCGATTGGTGGTTCAAGCTAGTTGCATATTTGTTTTTCAATATTAGTAGAAAGAAAATATTAATTATATTTTCATTATAGAATACTGTTACTTGAACAGTCATAATGAATAAACTTTGTTGAGAGTCAAATTTTTATTCACTTAATGGGAACTGATTCATCTATGGCACCTACATTATTTTTTCTGTTAAGTAAGGTAGTTGGATTAATGGTAATTGTATCTTTGACACAGTACGCTGTGCCAAGAGCATCCAAGTCTTTTCAGAGAATTTATTCAACTTAGTCTTAATATGCATTCACAGGCTAAAATGTTTAGAATTCAAAAACAAGGACTGGGAGAAGACAATACAAAACTACATGTGTGTAGAATGTCCAAATGAACCATTAAGATGTTAACATATTCACATCATAATTACATCTTCCTTTTGTGAAATTAAAACATGGCGGCTAAACTTGGAAACTTCAGCTTTCCCTTCTTCCAATTCCATTCTCCCCTGCCCCACCTCCCTAGAAGGAACCCTTCACATGAACTTAATGAGTATCATTCTTGTCAGATTTTATATTTACACATTCACTTGTCTGAATTAATGAACAATGTATATTGTTCTGCCAGTAATCTTTTTTTGTTTTTCTTTGTAAAAACAAGACAAATGTAGAAAACCATGCAAACCAAGTGTATAGCTTCGTCAGTTGCTGAAAGATGAACGCCCTTGTAAACATAGCCCGGGTCAAGAAAGAACAGATCAATGGCCTCCCCTGGAGTCCCATGCAGCTGCCCCATCCCATCCTCCCCCTGCAAAAAACTTAATGTGCTGACTTTTATGGTAATTATTTTATTGCATTTCTTTATAGCTTTATCACTCAGTGGACACCCCATGATACCATAACATTGCCCAGTATTTAAAATTTTGATGTGTCTTTTGAGCGATTTTAATCTGTAAGTTTCCTTTCTTTTTCTTATCATTTACCTGTGGAATTTGACCTGTAGAGTTTCCCACAGTCTGAATGGTATTGATTGCTTTCCTGTAGTATAATTGAGTATGTTTCTCTGTGCTCTGTATTTCCTGAAACTTGGCAATGACCAGAGGCTTGATCCTATTGCAGTCTGATTCCTTTGACAAGCCTATAAATGATATTTTCTTTCATCAGGAGGCAGGCATAGGTGGTTTTTCTTTTATCTTTCTTTTCTTTCTTCTTTTTGTTTGTTTGTTTGTTTGTTTGTTTGTTTTTAGAGACAGGGTCTCAATGTGTCACCCAGGCTGGAGTGCTCACTGTAGCCTCGACCTCCTGGGCTCATGAGATCCTCCTGCTTCATCTTCCCAAGTATCTGGGACTACAGAGCATCACACCAGATAATTTTAAATTTTTTTGTAGAGACAGGGCCTCTTTGTGTTGCCCAGGCTGGTCTCTAACTCCTAGTCTCAAGTGATGTGTCTACCTTGGCCTCCCAAAGCGCCAAGATTACAGGTGTGTTGTGGGCCACTGTGCCAAGACCCATTTTGTGATGGTAGCAGCTGTCGATGTTGAATGATGAGATCTATTAATTTATTGGGGTTTAAAATCTTTGATATCCTAATCTATTATTTCTTATTTATTAATTGACATATATTGGATGCTTTCTCACATTATATTTTAGAAACATTTTTCCCACAGTACCTAGTGCAAAGGCATCTAGGAAAGGCAGGATAAATGCTTGACTCTTTTCCTTTTATCAGTTTTCAAGGTAATGCGTTGGTTTTCTGTTATCATCTCACAGCAAGCAATTAGTTTTTCCTTAAAATGTCACGATAAACTTACGAACTTAAGCATACCTGATGGGTTTCAGTCAAGTGTAATTATTATCCTTTTGAAGCTCAGACAATCCCATTGAGCTTTGACCAGTGGCACCCACTGCGAGCTAACTCAAGTCCTTTTGACATGAGCCTCAGTAACCTTCGATAGTTTCCTCACTAACTGATATCACAAGATGTTCCAGCCCTGTCTTGTACATTTCAAGCCACAGGCTTGAAATCAGTCATCTTTTCTCAGAAGTCCTCATTTCTTTTAGTGAGAACTAATGTTTCAAGACCACAAACCAGATGCTTAGGAATGTTCATTGTTACTGAGTTGGCCATTTCTTCTAGGCCTCTTCAGTGGACAGAAATAGGAAACCCATGTGTATACATTTATAAACGTCAGCTTTAAGATAAAACAACCAAGTTCATACTGACACTTCAAATGCAGAACCACAAAATTTTTTCTTAATGTCTTCTGTGTTGTATCTATATCTTCTTCTTTCCACACAAAGTCCCAATTCTCAAGGACAAAGAGACTGATAGAATGAAAATCTCCAATCATTACTCATTTGCCTATCCTTCCTTGCACATAAAATAGCCTCAGACTATCGATTCTAATGCTACCATCATTAATACATTTTCTAATTCTTATGAGCAGTTAAAATTGGTTTTTTGCCTACGCCTTTCCCACCACCCTTTTTAATCATTGTTCTACATTATCTGAGCACATAGCCACTACATATAATATCCATTCCCTTTTCACCCTCATTTAGTCTTAGCTGCATCAGCAACTATATGATTAATGTTCACCACCAGCCCTTATATGAATGTCTGTCTAGTTGAGTTGTTGTCTAAAGTTCGTTCCTCCAGAAGGGCTCGTAGGAACAAATATTCCTTGAATTCTTGCATGTTGATAGCAGGCTGTCTGAGCCCTTTATACTTGAAAGTCAATGCTTTTCTGTATATAAAACTCCTTGGCACAGAATGTCTTTCCCTGAGCATCTTAAATATAATTTTCAAAAGCCTATTAATAATATGATTTACCTTGTCCTTACAAGTTATTTGTTGTTTATACTTTGAAGTTCAGGGGGTTTTTTTTTCTATAAAATTTAGTCATCTAACTGGAAGATAGTTTCGTGCCAGTTGTTGTGTATTGATGTTCTCAGGCATGCAGTGTGCCCTCTCAATGTTATTTCAAATACATATTTTCTAATTTTAGGGAAGGTTTTAGTGTTTTTTCAGTTTTCTTGATTTTGTTTTTTTCCTCTGGGATTTCTATTATCCACATTTTGACTCTTCTTTGACTGTCTTCGCTGTCTTACCTATCCCTTGAATTTATTTTAATCTCTTTGTTTATTTTTTATCTTAAAATTGTTCCTCCTTTCTACCTTCTGTTTCACTGAAGACCTCTTCTACTGTTTTCACTTGTTCTTGTGTTCATTCTAGTTTAGACTTCACTTCTTTATTCTTTGTTTCATGTTTTATTTTTTCCTGAGTTCTTTTATTCCATATTTGAGTTTTTCTAATTCTTATTCTTGCTATTTTTTCATGTCTTATATCATTTTATTAGCGCTTCTTAGCTCATTTTAAAATAATATGTTTAGAAATAATATGTTATGTTTTAATCCTTTTTTGGCATGACTTTCTGGCATGCTTTTACTATCTGTAGGGATGTTATTCTGTTCCTTAATCTTTTTCTTCTTATAATAACTTTGTATGGGAGTTGACCTAGATACATTTCTGTTGCTCATTTTTATGTGAAATTAGTTTTCAAAAACTCTTAGAAAGAGAGGTGGTTCAGCGTAGTTTTACTAAATGTACAGAGCTCCTTCTTCTGTTGTTTTGGGGTAGTGTAAAAAAAAAATTGTGGTAGCTTGCTTTCTGAGATTTTTCTGACTGTTTCCCTATTCACTTTCATCTGAACTTTCTCTCTACCCGGCAGTTTCTCCTCAGTGTGGGCCTTGCCCTGGAAGGGAGCTCCGGTGGGTCCCTTGTGGGTGCCAGGCAACTCTAGCACCTAATTCCTTCTAGTCTTGAGCTCCTTGCGTTCATCAGCTATTGAGTGGGCAAAATCCTTCCTAGTCCAGCGGCTGTTCTCTAATTGGCCTGTCATGCTTGGTAGTCAACATCTGTCAGCTATTGGGAGTCTCCTGTTCTCAGTTTTATCTACCATCCATTGCTTCTCTCTACTTTCTCCCCTACAGAAGTTGGTAACCCATAGGTCTTGTGGTTGTGAAGTGGTTTATTCCCACCTAATTGCACGTTAGAGTTCATTGATATACCTAGTTTTGTTGTGACTGCTTTCTGTGGGTTTTGGGTTTTGCTATTCACGTACTCCTTTATTTTATTTATTTATTTATTTTTTGGAGACAGAGTCTCACTCTGTCACCAGGCTGCAGTGCAGTGGTGCAACCTCGGCTCACTGCAACCTCTGCCTTTTGGGTTCAAGCAATTCTCCTGCCTCAGCCTCCCGAGTAGCTGAGATTACAGGCACCTGCCACAAGGCCTGACTAACTTTTTTATTTTTAGTAGAGACAGGGTTTCACCATGTTGGTCAGGCTGGTCTTGAACTGCTGACTTCTGGTGATCCGCCTGCCTCGGCCTCCCAAAGTGCTGGGGATTACAGGTGTGAGCTACCTCACCTGGCCACTCCTTTTCTTTTTTTTTTTTTTTGGTAGAGAATCAAAGAGATTCCAGAATTCTGCTGTCTCCACCATCATCTTTCCATGCTCCTCTCCTGTGAAAATTTAATTTGACGTCAACGGTCTACTGTATGCATTGCTCAGCAAGTTTTGTTTTTCACACATGATTTTAAGATCTATACGTGTTAAGGCATATAGACCTAGGGCAAGCCTCTTAATTATACTTCTTTACCATATAAGTTCTATATTTTATTTATTTATTCCTCTATTGAACATTCACAATCTGTTACAAGCTTTACTTTGCATTTTTACATCTCTGAGTTAGAGAAGTAGAAGAAAAATATTATTACCATGTTACAAAAGGAAAACAGTGAAGAACAGTCACTGTTATCATTAAGCCTTGTTTTAACTGGTTGCCTTTCTGTGTGATAGGCAACATTGGCAGATATAACCGTTTGTACCTTGAGTTAGATGTTCTCTTTTTAGGCAAAGTTGCATTGTCCAGAGGTGAAAGACCAACTAAAAATCCTATTTCCTAGATTATTCTCTCTTCTTAAGATACTAGCAAAATATAAAACAACCCAAAACAAGATTGCTGGTGTTTGAGATAACCATCTTAGCTTCTTCTGACTTTGAACAGGAAATGGCAGAACCTGGTAAGATCAAGTGAGAGGCTGAAATCAGATTCTGGTGAAGTGGAAACTGGTATTTCACCAAGGGAAACAAGATAGATATTTTGGTTTTCAGTGATGGGTTGCCTTTTCAACTGGAGCAATTTTAAAGGATTATTAATTAATGCTTTACCTCCAGCTGAAAACACAACACTTAGTTCAGGTTAAAGGACACCATGGGCAGTATTCTTCCCATTTTATGGATGAGAAAAGCAGTACACAGAAACAGAATGGTTAAGTCAGTTGTATGGGGTGGCAAGACAGACATTCTCCTAGCTAAGGATTTATCCATGAAGACATAATAGGCCTGGCCCATAGCACCTACTGGGATGCAGTACTGCATTGCCTTCTGTCTGGTAGGCCAGGTGAAGGCAGGATAGAAGGGTATGAAATTAAGCACATAAATATACAACTATTTTAAAATTATTTTTCAGTTAAGTATTACTTTCACCTCCAAAGCTAAAAGAGTACAAAAAACAAAGCTTTAGCAGGGAAATCACGTAAGCACCATTCTTGGGGATAATCTCTTAGTAAATCACGTTGCCTTTCCCTGTGCCCTATAAGACAGTTTTTTTCTAATTGTGCAAAGCATTTCCGACCTTCAGTTTCATCCACTGCTTTTGCCTCTGGCTCTCATTAGGAAACACCTTGGAAGAATCTCAGAATTGTTAATAGAAAAATGATTAATGGAATCAGTCTCACTAGGCAGGGGTCAACAGAATCGTATGCCCTGAGAGTCTTGCTATAACTTTACTTTCTTGGGTCACCTATGCAGAAATCTTATCTCTGTGGAATGTAATTTTTAAAAACTCATGTAGTCTTAAAAGGAAGAGGGCACTTCAAGTCTACTCTGTAGGTTCTGAAAGTCTGCATGCATCCTGGAATATATACTTATAAAATTGTGTGGTCACTTGGTCTCACCGTGTTTTAAGTTTCTCGTCAATAGCTAATGTATAACAATACCTGCTATACTTGAGGTAGATAGGGCATCAAACAAAATGTCTTAAGCACACATAAATGTAGAGCACAAGTAACAAGGTCTTTTGGAGTAAAATATTTTAATCTCAGCTGAACCACTTGCTATGTTTGTGATCTTAAGCTCTCTAAGTTTCAATGTTCTTGTCTAAAGAATGAGGATTAAAAAAAACTACTCCCTCAAAAGATTCTTTTGAGAAAGGAAGTGATGGTAAACATGAAGGTAAATTGGAATGTCCTACAAATTGGACATGTCCTACATTTTATTGGAATGTCCTACATTTTATTTACACATACATCTGTATACACCCAATGTATGATAACTACTCAATTGATCTTATTTTAGCCCTTTTTTGCCTTTTGGAATAGCCACATTTTCTTTTTTCCTATGCTGTTCCAAGTCTCTTCGAATCTGTAGAAATTAAATGCTCTTGTATGTTCCTTGTCACAGGCAGAGTTTACCAGTGTAATTTTACTTTAGCTAGGTTACTGTCAATATGCAAATGCCAAATTTTTCTTCAGGTGTATCAGTAACAATCAGATTACCTTCTGATCATGCTGACTGGAGATAGCTGGCTCTTTCTGGAGATTTTGTGTATTTCTGCTTTGTACCCTTCCGTGTTGATCTCAGAATTTAGCTCTCAGAGATGTCCCACATCAGCCATTGCTCCAGGGGCCTCTCAAGCTAACAATCACAGAAGACACTGGCAGAAACTGACTGTTCAAATGGTCCTCCTGCTCAGAGGGGGTAACCTGCAGCCATTTCCTTTGACTTGGGCTAAACAGAATTCTGAGAAACACACACACACACACACACACACACAGCCTGCTTATCTTACCAGAAAGAAGATGAATTTTCTCTGCCTTTCAGCCAGTATTAGAAGTTTATCAAAGAACACCCTCATGTCCGTTTTTAAATTGCTCTGCTCTAGGCTAAGCTAGTTCTGCATTAACAGTACTTTAAACTTTCTTCCAAAGCACCTTCACCTAGTTTTGAATGTCTCTTACAAAAGTCTCCAAACTTAGCAGACACTATCGTGAAAAGGACCAAACCCTACACCCACATTTTTCAGATGAGGAAATAGAAGTCCAGAAAGGGGATGCAATTTCTCCAAGGTCAGGAGCCAGTGGGCTGGTGCTGAATGAAATTCAGGTCTCTCAGTATGCTATGACATCAGAGCTTCTTGACCCTCTCCACAGTAGCACCCCTAAAAAGGAGCCCAAGGGGGAAGGAATGTGTTTTTTTAAACACTTTTATTAAGCTACAATTCACATACCATACAGTTCACTCATTTAAAGTGTACAGTTTAGTGGCTTTCAGTATAGTCCTAGAGTTGTGTGTTCATCACCGCAATCAATTTTAGAACATTTTCATTACACCAGAAAGAAACTATATGCCTTTTAGCATCTCCCAGACACCCACTCTTTCCAGCCCTAAGCAACCACTAATCTACTTTCTGTGTTTATGGCTTTGCCTGTGTTTATGGCATTTCATATACATGGAATCATATAATATATGGTCTTGTGTGACTGATTTATTTCCCTTAGCATAGTGTTTTAGAGATTCACTATGTTGTAGCATGTATCATAACTTTATTGCTTTTCATGGCTGAATAATATTCCATCATATGGGTATACCACATTTGTTTATTTATTAGTTGATGGACACTTGAGCAGTTTACATTTCTTGGCTATGATGCAAAATGCTGCTATAAATATTTGTGTACACGTTTTTGTGTGGACATAATATGGTAGAATTATATATATATATATATATATATATACACACACACACACATATATATATATGGTAGAATTGCTGGATCACATAGTAACTCCGTGTTAAACAATTTATTTGGAGAGATGGCAGACTGGTTACAAATGGGCTCCACCAGTTTACATTCCCATCAGCATTACAAGCTTTCTAATTTCTCCCCATCCTCACCAACACATATCATTCTCTCTTTTTTTTTCTTCTCTCTTTTATAGAGAGAATATTAAGAATATAGCACATTATAGTGGATATGAAGTTGTATCTGATTTTGGCTTTGAATTGCATTTCCTTGATAGCTAATGATGTTGAGTAGCTTTTCATGTGCTTTTGGATATTTGCATATCTTCTTTGGAAAACCATCTATTCAGATCCTTTGCATATATTTTAATTGGACTATTTGTCTTTGTATTATTGAGTTGTAATGGTCCTTTATGTAGCCTAGTACTGTGATAGCTCATTTGATATATGACTGGCAAAAATTTTCTTTCATTCTATGGGTTGTCTTTTTACTTTCTTGATGGTGTTCTATGAAGCACAAAACTTTTTGTTTTAATGAAGTCAAGTTTGTCTGTATTTTTCTTTCTTTTTCTTATGCTTTTGATGTCATATCTAAGAAAACATTGCCTAACCCAAGGCCAATAAGATTTATGCCAATGTTTTGTTGTAGGAATTTTATGGTTTTTGCTCTTACATGTGGGTCTTTGATCCATTTTGAGTTAATTTTTGTAGATGGTGTGAAGTAGGTGTCCAAATTCATTCTTTTGCGTGTGGCTATCCCGTTGTCCCAGCATCATTTCTTAAATTCCTTCAATGAAATGGTCTTTGCACTCTTGCTGAAAATCATTTAACTAAACATTAGGGTTTGTTTCTGAACTATTTATTCTATTTCATTGATCTGTATGTCTATCTTTATGTTAATGCTTTGCTGTCTTGATTATGGTAGGCTTTCTAGCTTTGAAATTGTGAAATGTCAATCCTCCACCTTTGTTCTTCTCTTTCAGTATTGTTTCTTTATTCTGAGTCAATTGACATTTACTATGAATGTTAGAATCTGCTGCTCAGTTTCTGCAAAGAAGTTAGCTAGGATTTTGGTAGAGATTGCATCAAATCTGTGGATCAGTTTGGGAAGAATTGCCCTCTTAACAATATTAAGTCGGCCAAATCGTGAATATGGAATGTCTTTCCATTTATTTAGGTCTTTTTTAACTTAACAATGTAGTTTTCAGAGTATATATTTTGCACTTTTTTGGTTAAGTTTGTTCCTAAGAATTTAGTTCTTTCTGATGCTATTGTAAATGGAATTGTTTTCCTTAATTTCATTTTTTAATTTTCTCACTTCTGCTATATAGAAATACAATTGGTTTTGCATATTGATCTTGTATACTGCAACCTTACTGAACTTATTTATTGGTTCTAATAATTTTTAATAGATTCCTTAGGATTTTCTCCATAGAAGATCACATCACCTACAAGATAGTTTTTCCTTCTTTACTTTCCAATCTGAATGCTTTTTATTTTTTTCTTGCCTAATTCTCCTGGGTAGAACTTACAGTGTTGAATAAAAGTAGCAAATGCAAATGTTCTTATCTTTTCCTGACACTCAGGGGAAAGTATTCAATCTTTCACCACTAAACATCATGTTAGTTGTCAGGTTTTTTGTAGATAACCTTTATTAGGTTGAGGAAGATCCCTTTTATTCCTAGCTTTTTGTTTTTGCTTTTAGGGCTCTTTTTTTTTTTTTTTTTTATCATGAAGCAATGTTATTTTTTATCAAATATCTTCACCCTATATTGGATGATCATATGGTGTTTGTTTTTTATGCTATCAATATAGGAGGAATACATTAACTGATTTCCAAATGTTAAACCAATTTTGCATCCCTGGGATAAATCCCACCTGATCATAGTGTATAATTTCTGTATTGCTGGATTTTATTTGCTAGTATTTTGTTCAGAATCTTTGTGGTTCTATTTATGAGAGATTTGGGTCTGTATTTTTTTCGAGGAGAGTGTCTGGTTTTAGTATCAAGATAATATTAACCACATAAATAAGTTAAGAAATGTTATCACTCTGCTTCCATTTTTTGGAAGAGTTCTTGATAAATTGTTAATAATTCTTTAAATGTTTGGTAGGTTCACCAGTGAATCCTATCTGGTGAAGCTATCTGGTCCTAGGCTTTTCTTTGTGGGAAGTTTTAAATTACTAATTCAATCTCTGTATTTGTTACATGTTTCTTAAAATTGTCTATTTATTCTTGAGTCAATTTGGGCATTTTGTGTCTTTCTAAGAATTTTTTAATTTTATCTAAGTTATCTAATTTATTGCCATGCACCTGTTCATAACATTCCCTTATGATCCTTTTTATTTCTTTTCTTTTTTAAATTTTGTAATATGTTTTATTAAATATAAAAATGTTCAAATTCTTAACATGGAAAAGAATTTTCAAGATCACCATACAAATCACAAACTGGAGAAAATGCTGAATCAAATATCAATAAAGTGTTAATAATCTTTCAAAGGACCCACAAAATCACTGAGAAAAATACTGAGGCCTAGAGATAACAGACCATCTATCATTGCCTATTACCTACCAAATACGATAGATAAGTCGTGTTTTGTTTTGTTATGTCAGTACAGCGCATATATATATATATATATATATATATATATATACACACACACATATATCTCTTAACTTCTGGGGTACATGTGCAGATCTTGCAGGATTGCTACATAGGTATACACATGCCATGGTGGTTTGCTGCCTCCATCCCCCACATCACCCACATTAGGCACTTCTCAGAGAAGTGCCTTTTTATTTCTTTAAGTTCACTAGTAATGTGAGGACATGGTTTTAATTGCCTACTTCGAGAGCACAATGTATTTAAAGTCTCATACTTTTTTGTTTAAAAAGTCATAGAATATATCTATTTTAATACAAAAATAATATTTAACATTATTGAACATTAAGCAAAATTGAAGTGCCAGGGAGAGTTCCCATATTTACATCCTTGTTTTACCACCCCATCCTCCAGCAAGGTCTGGATCCCCCTATGTGAGATGCATCATGACAGGATAGATTCTCTTCAATCAGGGTTTCCTAGCTCTTTCCAGGACAGCTTCTCTGTCCCTAACTCTGCAAAGATCCTGTGTTGAATTACCAGGGCTCCACAGTAGACTCATAAACTGGAGAAACAGGACCAAAGAGCTAACGGGTTTCATTGTCTAGATTGATGAACTCACAAAACATTTATCTGCTCTCATAAGAGGTGGGGAAAGGCTACGCTGTTAGTGGGTGTATATGTGTGTGGAGTGTATCTGTGTCCTATGATGGAGGTGGCAGTGCAGGAACACCTGTAACTGTCATCTCCTTTCATCTCTGGAATAACAACAGCAAAAACTAAGGGATCCAAGTGAAGTATTTTCCTTTGAATAAACACCAGAAAGGAACATTTCTAACAGAGCTACGTTTCAGATTATTGACTTTAATGCAGGTCTTGTTTCTTTCAACTTCAGCAAATGAGGTCATAGCCAATATTCAGATATTCCCTGTAGAAAAAAACAAAGAAAAGAAAAACCCAACATTGAACTGTGTTTTAGAATAATCTGGTTAACTTTAGCCTGGATGGTTAAGTGTCATTCACATAAACCTGATATAGAAGTGACATTTAATGGATACATTAGCTGTAACATTTCCTTCAAATCCTTAAAATTAAACATTCAAATTAATCACTCAACTTCAGTTCCTAGTAAAGATATTCATAATTAATGTGCGTTAAATTCATCGTAATAAAAATATATTCAATTTTCTCTCTTTATTTTTCTTAGAAAAACTGTTCTTGAAAACCACCTGCTATTTAATCATTGACAAGTTTGGATCAGATATCATAAAACTGTGAGTATGCCGTGGCACATAACTGATTCCATTGCCGGGGCATGGGAGGAACCAGAAAACTGGGAGGCAGGAGGCTCTGTGTTCGGCTTGCTGCGCTTACTGGACAGGGCTCGAGCTGTTATTCCAGCTCTTGGTAATAGTGGACAACTGGAACCTGATTTGGATCCTTTGTCACTCTACGCAAAGGCTCCCCTTGAATTACAGTAGGGCAACCTGGCTCAACTTCTCTCCAAGAGCCTTTCAGATGGAATTTCACAAACAATTCCAGCACCAAAACGGCCCTATCCTATTGGCTGAACTTGGGCGATTGACGCTTTCTCCTGAGCTCTCCGCCTCCCTGGATTCCCAGGCCACCTCCTCTCTCCCCACTTAGCTGGTTTCCTGGCTTTTCTCCACCTCCCCACTCCCAGCCCTTGCTCCTTGCATCATCACGGTCTGCCTTTTCGTTTACTGTTGTTGTTTTTTTTGAGCTGAGGGCACTGAATCAAAAAGCCCTATTCCTCAGTTCATGGCACTCTCTCATCATTGATCCATACATGGCTGTCTTACACTTATTATTTTTTTACTTAGTTACCTTGAATACTGAAATAAGCTCCAGAATCCGCCACCCAAAACATGGTCTAGGACCTTGACATTAATGTCTTCTGTCCCTATGGACTCTCCCCTTTATTCTCAGGCTTTTCCCACCCCAGTGAGAATCATCCTAAATTCCATGTTCATTCTTCTCCTGCTTTCTATAAAAAATTGTAGAGGTTTTCCATAGTTTTATAATGTATAAAATATAAAAATATAACGTATTTATTATCATCATAATACATATTATTATAAACATTTTATAATTTCTTATACATAAATTACATATGTTTGATTGTGTTCTGGTTTTAACTCTTGTGAACAGTGCTCCTAGGAACATTCTTTTTTTTAAAAAAAAACTTTAAGTTGTGAGATACATGTGCTGAACGTGCAGGTTTCTTACATAGGTATATATGTGCCATGGTGGTTTGCTGCACCTATCAACCCATCA
The DNA here is from genome assembly GCF_009761245.1 of Sapajus apella. Classification (NCBI taxonomy): domain Eukaryota; kingdom Metazoa; phylum Chordata; class Mammalia; order Primates; family Cebidae; genus Sapajus; species Sapajus apella. The sequence continues at coordinate 1,430,702 of NW_022436959.1, forward strand.
TCTAAGCCCCAAATGCATTAGGTATTTGTCCCAATGCTTTCCCTCACAGTTCCCCCTCACCCCCCAACAGGCCCCAGTGTGTGATATTCCCTTCCCTGTGTCCATGTGTTCTCATTGTTCAACTCCCACTTATGAGTGAGAACATGTGGTGTTTGGTTTTCTGTTCTTGTGTTAGTTTGCTGAGGATGACGGTGTCCAGTTTCATCCATGTCCCTGCAAAGGACATGAACTCATTCTTTTTTATGGCAGCATAGTATTCCCTGGTGTTTATGTGCCACATTTTCTTTATTCAGGCTATGATTGATGGGCACTTGAGTTGGTTCCTAGGAACATTCTTACATGATTCCTCCTCAATGGGCCGCTAGCCTTAGAGCAGAGATGTTCAAAGGACAGCATCGCCCTCTACAACAGGGTATCCTAGAGTCATCAAATTTTAAATACAGAAGAAAGTTAAAATCATACAGGCAGGGAGATCATCAGTGATCTGTCATGCTATGCACCGCCTCTCCTAATAGTGATCTCTCTGTGTTATGGCAAACAACTTTTCATAACCCCTGGGCTGTGTTTGGAAGGCAGGGACCCTTTATTCTTAGCTAGTGGCATTATTATTGCCACTCCCTCCTAACTGGACTCCAGGCCTACAAACGTGCCCATTGCTATGCAATTTCATAAGCTACATTATAGCTAGAGTAGTATGTTTTAATGCAAACCTAACTATAGTACTCCCTTAATGTAAAGATTTTCAAAGTCTTCACATCCTCTGCAGGACTCCTAGCTCCACACACAAGGCTCATCAGTAACTGATTTCTGAGGACATATCTAGACTCACCCCTTGCCACGCCATAGCACACCACACTCCAAACCACTTGTGGTCTCCCAACACAACAGGAGGTTTCTGACTCAGGATCTTTGTATGAGATGTTCACTCAGCTTGGCACGTCCAAAACCTCTACTCCTTACTTCTACCCCAAACAAATCTTATGGCTCCACTCCCACACATACAGGCAAACAGGCACATATACATACACACACACACAAACACGTGCACACACACAGACATGCACATACACATACACACACATGCATATAAGCACATGCACACTCTTACAGACATGTACATTCGCGAGCATGCACATTCTCCTAATACCCTGTGCAAACCCTTAGCATGGCACTTACCTCATCTGTTTGTGACTGAATTATCCATTTACTCTTCTAAGTTGATAACTAGATGAAAAATCTTTTGAGGGATAGATTTTTTGAGGACAACATTTTATTCATCTTTGTATCTATCTGCAGGTACTTAGCAAAATACTGACTATATGTTTATGAAAGTACAAAAGAAAGTAAGAAAAAGAGGTAAGAAGGGTTGGCAGAGGAAAGGAGAGAGTTTTGTATCTCCAGATCCAGGTGCAATTCTTAAGCATAAAAAGTCTGCAATAAGTGTTTGTTGAATTAATGAATTTTTTTAAAAAGTATGAATACAGATGAGCCATGACTAGACTGCTCTGAAGAAAGCTATTTAAAAGTCTAAAGACAGAAAGAAAAAATCCCTTTTAGTCTATTCGGTGAATCTATTTATACACCTAATAGGAGCCTAGATCCGGAAATCAGACCAGCAAGCTGGACTCCCAGAACTCAAAGGGGCAGTACATGCAAGTGTCCAAAAGGGGGTGCCAGAGAGCAGCTCCCAAGAGCAGTGTGGTGGGAGTTATAGAGAAGTGGCCTGGGGTAATTGAGACATGGCTTCCTCTTCTGTAGAGGGGTGAGTGTGAGAATCAGTGAAGCATAAGGATCAGAGAAAGGACAGACACAGTACTCATCACTGCAGATGCAAACTGTACAGCATGTGAACTATACAAGAGATAAGCGGGCATAGATGTAGAGAAGAAATGGGACCAGCAAGTCTCCAAAAGAGGGACCCACTCCTGAACATGTGGTGGGGATGGGAGGAATCACATTTTTCTTTTTAATAAAGAAACTAATTCTCTCTAGAATGAGGTGGGCCACTTTGAAGAACGACAGATATAATAAATGAACAAACGACAGCTGTCTGATCCCCCCTTCGTGGTTCTGTCTACCACGTGTTTTGTCCATAATTTCCCACTATGTTTATTAGTTGTGAGCTGATAGAAATTTTTCCTCATTGGACATGTTCTGCATACAGCTTGTTTTAAGCCATCAGACACAGCTTGAGATTGATGTAGACCCTGAAAATGACAATCTCATGATTTAGTTTTACTTGAATATCAGTCTTTCAATATTAAATGTATTTTCTAACCCAAAGGGCATCCTTTCTCATTATTTCACACCACTCAGTTCTCAATAATTCATGGACTAATTATGTAGCAATTACATTTCCTTCCCATAGGCAGAGCCACAAGATGTTAAAAAAAGGGGGGCACCCGAGAACTCAGGGGTACCCCCAAGAACCTGAGTCATGCAGGGAGGAGCTACTTCATGGGGAAACCCAATCCCAGTCAGTGACCACGGCTGGGTCCCCCTCTGTGTGGCCCAAACTGCCACTGCTCTCTCCATTGCTGTAGCAAGCCTGACTCTGGTCTCTGTCTGGCTGTGTTCCTTCCTGGTATCTATTTATGCTTCCCTCTAAATCACAAATTCTTGTGTCCTAAGCCCAGGAGCTCTCGGAGATCAGTACAGGCATAAACTACTAACAGTTTTATAAAAAAAAAAAAAAAAAGCAAAAGAGAATTGATAACAATTATGGTATACCTTAAATGTAATTAATGGCTTTGAGAGAGGCATTAAAAACACAGGGCAGAGCCGCTGCACTCTGTAGCTCATCCTGTAATCTCAGCACTTTGGGGAAGCTGAGGCAGGTGGATCACTTGAGATCATGAGTTCAAGACCAGCCTAACCAACACAGTGAAACCCCATCATTACTAAAAATATAAAAATTAGCCAAGGGTGGTAGTGTGCGCCTGTAATCCCAGCTACTTGGGAGGCTGAGGAAGAAGAATCGCTTGAATCCCAGAGGTGGAGGTTGTAATGAGCCAAGATCATGTCTCTGCACTCCAGGCTGGGCAACAGAGTGAAACTCCATTTCAAACAACAAAAAAACAAAAAACAGGGCAATATAATTCTGTTATTCACAAGATAATTACAAGATTTATAGGAATGATTAAATTCATAGTACACTACAAAAGATGTGACCTAGAAACAGGATAAAAGTATTAAGTTATATGAAGAAGATCTTTCAGTTCTGTTGGGGGAATCTCTGTGACTACAATTTATATATAAAACCTTTTTTGAAAGTAATGTCAAACGTCTAAATACGAACACTTTCAAGTCAAAAAGTCTCTATTCCCCTATCCCTGCCATAGGCTCTGTTGCTCTGCCGCCTGGTCATCCTTGCTCCCCTCTTTAGATTTATGATAATAATGATGGTCATCATCATCAGATGTAATTCTACCATGATTCTAATTCAAACTCTCAATTAGCTGGCTATGCCAAAGTGTTGAAGCCCTCCCCTTCCTGCATGCTGCACTCCTATGCACTTCTGTACTTTTAAAGATAGTAAAAGGAAGTAAATTAAAATGTGATAGATTCAACATTATGAAGTTTGAAAGTCACCACTTTGTTCTAACAGCAGGTAAAAAGCTGAACAAACTGAAAAACCAACAACACTTCCTAGATCTTTAAGAGAAGTAAGCTCAGAGCTGGGCATGGTGGCTCATACCTGTAATGCCAACACTTTAGGCCACCAAGGTGGGTGGATCTCTTGAGGCCAGGAGTTTAAGGCCACCCTGGCCAACATAGTGAAAACCCATCTCTACTAAAAATACAAAAATTAGCTGAAGGTGGTGGTGCACCTCTGAAATCCCAGCTACTCTAGAAGCTGAGGCATGAGAATCTCTTAAACCCAGGAGGCAAAGCCTGGATGACAGAGTGAGACTCTGTCTCCAAAAAACAACAACAAAAAAAGAGAAGTAAGATTATTGGGCAAGAACTGGGGAGAAATAGATGGATACAGAGAATCACAACTTTCCAGAGCAGAAACTGCCACAGGAGCCAGTATCAAAGAAAGATAATCTGTACTGTAATAGACAAATTACTGGAGCTAGATGTAGACAAGTCTGTGTTAAAAATTCCAGAAGAACCAAGTCTTGGGGGTGTGCCCACTCTTTTATGAGTTTTACCTTCAGGAGTTTCTTACAGTAGTTATTAGAGACACATACAAAAAAAAAAAAAAGCCTTTCATGTTTCTGGTGGTAGGAGTGAGGGAGCAGCAGAGAAATGGGAAAGGAACCATTTTGAAATACACCAGAGCATTCTGTTCTTAAAAAGGTCTGCCCTCCAGAGAAACTAGTAATCAGAGCATAAACTGTTGAGGTTTTATGAGAGCCTAACTAACCTAGGGGAAGGGAAATACTCAACTCCAGCCACTCTAGACATCCTGTTCCTGCAAGATGGGAGTAAAGAGCTGAGATACACTTGTGAAGTTCACAGTCCAGAGGCATGGACTCACTAAAAGACTGAGACCTCATCATAGAACTAACATGCTTTCCCTCCCTCTGTAAGTCCCCATCACACTGCTAACAATCTATTTATAGATGTTTCTTTTACTGAGTCCATCATGTCTGGCTAACAAGAAAACATTACAAGGCATACTATAAGGCAAATGACACAGTTTGAAAAGGCAGAGCAAGCCTCAGAACTGGATGTGGTAATAATGTTGAAATTATCATGGTAATAACAAGAAATTTTTAAAATAACTATGATTCATATGCTAAGAGCTCTAATGGATAAAGTAGACAGCATGCAAGAACAGATTGGCAATGTAAGGAGGTGGAAGTCTAAACAAAGAATAATTTTTTAAAATGATAGAAAGCAGAAACACTGTAACAGAAATGAAAAATGAGCTTATTAATAAGTGATCTTATTAGTAGGCTGGAAACAGTTGAGGAAATAATATCTGAGCCTGATGATATACCAACAGAAACTTCTAAAACTAAAAGGCAAAGAAAACAAACACTGGAAAAACAAAGAACAAAATATCCAAGGATTGTGGGACAACTACAAAAGGTGTAACTTATGCATAATAGGAATACAAGAAGGATAATAAATGAAGAAAGGAACAGAAGAAATATCTAAGGCAGTGACTAAGAAGTTCCCCGAACTCACGTCAGACACGAAACCCAGATCCAAGAAACTCAGAGAACGCAAGAGGGGGAAAAAACCTTACCTAGAGAAGAGACAGGATAAGAATTACATCTGACTTTTTCTCAGAAACCATGTGAGCAAGAAGAGAATGAAGTGAAAGATTTTAAATGTTGAAAAAAAAAAAAACCCACTAACCTAGAATTCTATACCCTGCAAAACAGTCCTTCAACAGTAAAAGAAAAATAGACTTTCTTAGACAAACAAAAATTGAGAGAATTTGGGTGCCAATAGACCTGACTTGCTAGCAATGAAGAAATGTTAAAAGAAGTTCTTTAGAGAGAAGGAAAGTAATATAGGTCAAAAACTTGCATCTACATTTTAAAAAAGGAAGAGCATCAAAGAAGGAATCATTGAAGGTAAAATTTTAAACTTTTATGTCTTATTTTTAATTGATCTAACAAATAATAGTTTGTTAAAAATAATAATAGCAAAAATGTATTTGATTATATGCATGTATGCTTATATACACATAAAATGAATGACAGTAATGATATAAAAGAGAGAAGAAAAGAATGAGAATTTTTTGTTATTATATGATATTCACACTACACATGAAGTGGCATAGTGTTATTTGAAAATAGGCTTAGATTAGTTGCAAATGTTTATTGCAAACTCTAGGGCAACCACTAAGAAAGGGAAAAATAAGTACAACTGATATGCTAATAAAAGAGAAAATTGAATCTCAAAAACATGCTCAATGAGAGCACAAAAAAGTGGAAAAAGAGTAGAAAATGAGGAACAAGGACAACGAAAAAGAGTAACAAATATATTAACTATATCAATGTTAACTATATCAATAATCATTTTGACTGTCAATTGTTTAAATGTACCAATTAAGAAACAGAAATTGTCAGAGTGGATCAAAAAATTAGACTCAATTATATGCTGTCAACAAGAAACTCACTTTAAATATAAAGATACATACAAATTAAAAAAGGATAGAAAACACTATACCATGCTAACATTAATCAAAAGAAATAGTAGTTACATAAACTTGAAATGGAACATACTTGAAAGCAAGAGAGGTTATCAAAGATAAAGGAATAAAAGTTACATAATGATAAAGGGGTCAGTTCTCAAAGAAGACAAAAATTCTTAATATGTAGGTACTTAAAAACAGAGCCTCAAAATATGTGAGGCAAAAATTGATGGAATTGCAAGGATAAATAGATGAATCCATTATTGTAATTGGAGACCAGCATCCCTCTATCAGAAATGGACAGATCCAGTCAACAGAAAATCAGTAAAGACATATAGTAATCTTCCCTTATTTGTGAGAAATATGTTTCATGACCACCAGTGGATGCCTGAAACCATGGATAAAAGTACCGAACTCTATATATACTATGTTTATTCCTATACAGCCATATCTATGACAGTTTAATTTATAAATTAGGCATGTACCCTTGTGCCTTGGGGCTGTTATCAAGTAAAATAAGGGTTACTTGAACATAAGCACTGTGAGATGGTGACAATCAATCTGATAACTGAGAACGCTACTGAGTGACTAACAAGTAGGTAGTGTATACAGCATGGATATGCTGAACAAAGGAACAATTCATGTCCCAGGTGAGGTGGAGTGGGACAGTGCAAGATTTCACCATACTCCTCAAAACAGCATGCAATTTAAAATTTATGAGTTGTTTTCTTTCTGGAATTTTTTATTTAATATTTTTGAACTACAGTTGACCACAAATAATTGAAATCATGGAGATCAAAACTTCAGATAAGGGGAGACTACTGTAGTTGAACCCAACAACACTATCAATCAACCAGATATAATTGACATCTAAGGACTGTTTTATCCAACAACAGCAGAACATTCTTCTCAAGTTCACATGAAACATTCACCAAGATACATTACATTCTGAGTCATAGAACTCATTTTAATTTAAAAGAATAGAAATGACACAATGTCTGCTCTCAGACAATAATGGTATTAAACTAGAAATCAGTAAAAGAAAGATAACTAGAAATCACAAAATACATGGAGATTAAACACTTCTAAATAACATATGGACCTAAGAAGAAATATCAAAAGAAAGTAAGATATTTTGAACTAAATAAAATTGAAAATCAAACATCAAAATTCATGTGATGAAGTAAAAGCAGTGCTTAGAGAGAAATTTATAGCATCGAATGACTATATTAGAAAAAAAGAAAAATCTAAAATGAGTCATCTAAACTTCTACCTTAAGAAACTAAAAAAAGAAGGGCAAAGTAAATCCAAAGTAAACAGAAGATAAATAATAAAAATTTGAGCAGAAAACAAGGAAATTGAAAATAGAAAATCAATAGAGAAAATTAAACCACAAGCTAGGTTTTTTGAGAATATTAATAAAATTGATGAGCTCTAGCCAGGCTAACTAAGGAAAAGAGAGATAACACAAACTACTGATATCAGAAATGAAAGAGAGGACATCTCTACAAATCTCATGGACATTAAAATAATAATCAAGAAATACTATGAATAATTCTATGCCAACAAATTTGGTAATCTAGAGGAAATGGGCCAATTCCTTGAAAGACACAAACTGCCAAAACACACAAAAAGAAATGGACAATCTGAAAAACCTATATCTATTGAAGAAATGGTATCAATATTTAATAATCTTCCAAAATAAAAAACATGAAGCCCTGATAGATTCACTATTTGGTAGATTCTACCAAATATTCAGGAAATAAAGTATACCAAGTCTCTATAATCTATTTCAGAAGATAGAAGCTAAGAGAATACTTCCTAACTCATTTTATGAGGTCAGCATCATCCTAATACCAAAACTAGACAGAGACATTACAAGAAAAGTAAACTACAGACCAGTATCTCTCATTAATATGGATTAAAAAATCATCATCAAAATATTACCTAATCAAATAAAAAATGTATAAAAAGAATTATACACTACAACTAGTGAGATTTATCCTAAATATATAAGACTGGTTCAACATTCAAAAATCAAATATTATAATCCATCATATCAACGGACTCAAGAAGAAAAATCTCATGATTATATTCATAGACACCAAAAAAAGCATTTAACAAATTTCAATACTCACTCATGATTTTAAAAACCTCTCAGTAAACTAGAAATAACTAAAGGGAAATTTTCTCAACTTGATAAAGAATATCTACAAAAAGACTACAATGAACCTCTTACTTCATGCTGAGAACTAGAAGCTTTCCCACTAAGATGAAGAACAAGGCAATGTTGCTCCTCTCACCACTCTTTTCACCTATGCATTGGAAGTCCTAGCTAATGCAGTAAGATGGGGAGGAAACAAAATGTCTACTGATTGGGAAGAAAGAAAGAAAACTATGTTCCCAGGTGACACGACTGTCTATGTAGAAAATCCAAAGGCATCAGCCAAAAAAAAAAAAAATTCTAGAACTAATAAGCAATTATAGCAAAGTTGCAGGATACAAAATTAGTATACAAAGTGAATCACTTTCCTATATATCAGCAATGAACAAGTTGAATTTGAAATTAAACACATCATACCATTTACGTTATCACCCCTAGAAATAAAATGTTTATGTTAAATCTAACAAAATACATGCAAGATCTATATGAGGAAAACTATAACAATTTATTAAAATAAATTAAATAACTGGATAAATGAAAAGATGTTCCATGTTCATGAATAGAGGAAATCAATATTGTCAAGATGTCAGTTCTTCCCAATTTGATCTATAGTGATATTGTTTGGATACTTGTCCCCTCCCTATCTCATGTTGAAATGTGACCTCTTGTTGGAGGTAGGGCCTAGCAGGAGGTTCTAGATCATGGGGGCAGATTCCTCATGAAGGATTTAGTGCTGTCCCCTTAGTAATGAGTTTGTGCTCTGAGTTCACATGAGATTTGGTTGTTTAAAATAGTGTGATACTTTCCCTCTCACTCAGAGTGATGACTTTTTACAGAGTACAAATAAATAGCCTCAGAGAAACTATTTGCAAAATGTATATTTGATAAAGATCCCTTATCTAAAACATATACATAAAAAACTCTTAAAACTCAACAATAACAAACAACCCAGTTTAAAAAAAGAAACTTAAAGACCTTAAACGACACCTCACTTAAAAAGACATACGGATAACAAATAGACTTACAAAAAGAAGCTGAACTTTATATGCTATTAGAGGATTGCAAATTAAAACAATGACATATTATTGTTCATGAATGTTTAAAATTCAAAAAAATGAAACAATTGATAGTTTCTTATTAAAAAAATGTTGTCTCACCATACAAGCCAGGATTCATACCATTAGGTACTTATCCAATTGAGTTGAAAATTTATGTCCACACAAAAACTTGCGCGAGAATATTTATAGAAGCATTATCCATAATCATCAAAGACTGGAAGCAGCCATAATGTTCAGTCGTGTAAACAACTTGTGGTACAACCATACAATGAAATATCATTCAGCAATAAAAGGAAATGAGCTGTCAAGTCATAAAAAGACATGGAGTAAACTTAAATGCACATTACTAAGTGAGAAAAATCAATCTGAAAAGGCTACATACAATATGATTCCAACTCTATGACATTCTGCAAAAGGCAAAACTATGGAGACTACAAAAATATCAGTGGTCACCAGGGGCTTGGATGGAGAAAGAGACAAATAGGCGTAACACAGAGGATTTTTAGGGCAGTGGTAATTAATCCGTATGATACTATAATGGTGACTGCAAGTCATTATGCATTTTTCCAAACCCATGGAGTATACAACACCAAGAGTGAACCCTAAGGTAAACTAAACTCTTTGGATGATAATAATGTGTCAATGCAGGTTTATGAATTTTAAGAAATTACTGGTAGCAGATACTGATAACAGGGGAGCCTATGCATGTATGGGAGCAGGAGGTAAATGAGACATCTCTGTACTTTCCTCTCAATTTCACTGTAAACCTAAAACTGCTCAAAATAAAAAGTCTTTTTAAAATTGTGACTCTCTTGGCTTTACTGGCTGTTCTGGGAAAAAGAAAAGGTGGGAATTGGTCCTATGAGTTTGCAGACTGCTTAAAGATTCAGCAAATTATGCATAGTCTAGGCTTTCTGTCCCAAGGCTGAGCAAGAGTACGCATGCCATATTGCCACTTCTTTTGCATCTTGCACATCCTAATGGATTTAAATATGTGTGGATGTATGGGGTTTGTCATTTTCTCTTTTTATCCAAAGGAATACTTGTCACTTTATGTCTTTTTATGATGAATCTCTATCTTAGAGGACCTAGAGGGATGCTACATGCCCAGTTCTTCTCTTCTGCTCCCTAGCTCAAATACGGCCAGTCTCACTCTCGGAGTGGTCCAAATCTCCACTCTCACATTCAAGTTCACTTACTTGAAGTTGTGGCCTATTAGAGGGGAACAGAGACTAGGTCTTACATATCACCTGATAGCTGGCTCTGCTAGTCCTGGATTGCCACAGATGGGATACTGGCCTTAGGTTAAAAAAAAAAGATTAAGTAGGGCCCTATTTATCACTCTCTTGAGTCCACTAACTACCAGACCCCCGTAAAGACAGCAGTCATCAGTTAAATAAATGAACAATTAAATTGAGAACAGATGTGTGAAAACAGCCACCCTCTCCTGATTTACTGACCCCTGGTAGATATTAGTTTGGTAATGGACTTTATCTGTCACAAACAGCCTGCCCCACTGCTTAGAAGGGAGGGCATCTTTTATACTTTTATACTTTTAGTTGCAGTCTTCTTAGCCCCTGACTTCCCTTGAAGGAACCCTGGGGCTAAGCAGGTGATGCTCATGATGAACTTGATGAATTCTGCATTTCCCTCTTTACTTAGGTGCTCACAAAAGGTTGATAAACCATCTTGCCAGCCCACAATGTTAGGCGCATTCAGCTGGAATGAAATTTGGGCAGCCATGGTTCCAGCCTGTTTTCACATATTAGTTATCCTAAAATAATTAGAGATTTCCAAGGTGGCCCCTTTTTCTGTGATGGGCTTTGAGAAGATATGTTTTCATTAACACAGGGTAGTTCTTTCTACCGGAAGGTGCACAGTAGAAATAAACGCTCAAGGCCCCTCCCAGTATTTGGAGGTGTGGTGGTCCCATGGTAAGATTTTTAGAGCTTTTTAAAGAGATTTTTATGTTTAGCAACCATTGCAACTGCTGCTTACTCATGAAGTGAAAACCAAGAGTGTTTTTCTGTTTTGTTTTGTTTGCTTTTTATCATTCTAAATTCAAATTATCATTCTCATGCCCAGGTATAAAATTCCCTTAGGGAAGCAGACAACTTACTTGAGTCTGTGAAATGGGCATCAGGGAGAGAAAGCAGAGAGGAGGGTGCAGGGAGAGAGCCGATTCAGTGACTCACATTCAGGCCAGGGGTTAAAAGGGGACAAGCACTCCAATGCTAACCAGCAGTGCTCAAGAGTTGGCCCATGTGTGGGCTGTTACTGCCTTCAATCACAGGAAAAAAGAGGAGGAGGCGGCGGCTCAGGCTCAGCGAGAGAAGAGAGGTGTTAGTCATTGCCATGACTGCAGAGGTACTTGTTATAATAGCTGGGTGGGGAGAGGTTGGAGTGAATTTATTATAAGGAACCTAGAGCACACAGATTATGGGACTGAAGGGCAGGAAAATACCCTCAGAACCCACCCCTCAGCCTAGCTTTCCAGATACTCAGTCTGCATGGTAGAAAATTACGACAGCACCACCCCAGCTCTCTCTAACGTTCCTTATTCTGAGAGTAGCCCAGAGTGAAGCAGAACATTTTTAACAACATTTCCAAATAGTTTCTAAGAATCAGATTGGTCCTGCTTGAAACAGTAATTTAATGAGTTCTAATCAACTGGCTGGGAGCTACAGCATATAAACACAGTTACCAGGAGCCCACCCCCACAGGCAAAGGGAGACAGTGAAGTGGTCATGTGAGCTGGGAAGAAACCCAAAAAAGGATCTTCTAGACTCCATCACTGTCCTGCCACAGAATACAAAGATTGGTCTCTGGGTATTACCAACCTGTGTTGCTGGAGTTTTTTATTTTTGTTTTCTTGATTTGGCCTGTGGTTTGAATCCATAATTTGCCTGTAAAATGTACTAAGAGTTTATACTTGTTCACTTCATTCGAAAAATTATACTCATTTTTCTTGGTAAGAAGAGTTTTGGGAGTAAGAAAGAAAAAATGGACGTGGAAAGTTTGTTTTAGCTCCATCCAGTCTAGATATAAACTAAATGTTTAAAGAGAACTATCCTTATACCATCCTCAGGGAAAGACACAAGTCAGCTACATTTTACTTTCTTCTGTAAGAATAAGAAATATGCCTGGTGGCCAAGTGCAGTGGCTCACGCCTGTAATCCCAGCACTTTGGGAGGCCAAGGTTGGTGGATCACCTGACGTCAGGAGTTCAAGACTAGCCTGATCAGCACAATGAAACCCTGTCTCTACTAAAAATATAAAAGTTATCTGGGCATGGTGGTGGCTGCCTGTAATTCCAGCTGCTTGGGAGATTGAGGCAGAAGAATCACTTGAATCAAGGAGGCGGAGGTTGCGGTGAGCCAAGATGGCACCACTGCACTCCAGCCTGGGCAACAGAGCAAGACTCCGTCTCAAACAAACAAACAAACAAAAAAACTCTGTTCCCGAATAATTGGGGAGATTGATTTGAGTAATAATAAAACTCTGGTCTCCCACAACCAGAAAAAAAAGAAAGAGAGAGAGAGAGAGGAGAGAGAGAGAGAGAAAAGAAAGAAAGAAAGAAAAAAGGAAGGAAAGAGAGAAAGAGAGAGAGAGAGAGGGAGGGAGGTAGGGAGGGAGGGAGAGAAAGAGGAAGGAAGGAAGGAGGGAGGGAGGGAGGAAAGGAAAGAAAGAAAAGAAAGAAAGAAAAAGAAATGAAGTCCATTTTAGTGCTTTGTGGTCTAACCCATGAATTTCCATCCCTAAGGAAAGAGATAGATTGTTCCTAAGAAAGTGAATCTAGGTGTTTAAAGCTATATCGTAAATGATTTTTCACTATAAGGTCACTATATGTTTCAAAGGCCCAAATTTCAAAATACTGTTTCCATCAAATTACATCCCGGCCCACTTTTTCTTTCCCAATTTTATGTGTAGCTTTTCCTGAAAAGAATCCCAAAGCTAGCGTGAGAGGCTGACTGGCAGCAGCTCAGTGCTGTGGGTGCTCCATCCTTGCCCTTAGGACCTCGTTCTAAATGCAGGAGAGAGCAACGTGGCAGGAAATCATTACAATCCAGCAGCTCCACAGGACTGGGCTCAAAGGCTAGGCTGCAACGAGCTGAGAGCATTAGAATCCATTCTGGGGATTTACCTTTCTTTGCAGTAGCTTCTATTTTCTAATGCCGGAGAGATCTGAATAGCCTTTGTTTTGCCCCATTTCCCTCCAGGCTTAGCGCAGATATGAATGCTGATGTGGTATGTCACACTCTGGAGTTTTGTAAACAGAACATTGGCCAACCATTGTGTCAGCTCTATCCTCTTCCCAAGGTGAGTGGGTATTCACTCTGAACATCTGTTTCCAGTGGCATGCAAGGCCTTTGGAAATGTTAGAAAAGGGAGGCTTAGCTTTACTCAGTGTTTTGGGGACAGGGAGAGACAAGTTGACATTTTCAATTACCCTGCAAGAAATAATATTTCTGTGTTTCAGCCTAGATCCCTACTCCCACGCTACCAAAGAATGTCTTTGCCTTTCAGCCATTGTGGACTGTAATTTTGAGCTGGGCTGGCAAGAGGTAGGAAATCTGATCAGTCAGAGACACAGAGGTTTAAATCCCTATCACTTAAAAATCAAGCAAGTCACTCTCATAGGGTCACCAACTCATTTCAGTTTGCCCAGGACTTTTCTGGCATACACACCGAAAGCCCCACATCCTGGGAAATCCCCACATCCTGGGTCACCCTACTCTGAGCTTTACTGCTCTTACCCACAAAATGGATTTTGATAAACTACCTCCCACATTGGTTTATTGTTGGAAGCAGGTGAGCTAATGCATTAAAAAAAAATGCTTAGCACAATACCTGATACTGTTTTAAAAGTGTTCATAAAAATGATTGCTAAATAATCATTATTGATAACATTGTTATTCAGTGATAGCTGTTCAGAGGACCCTGTATGTATTGTATCATTTTGTGCAGCTTTTAATTGAATTGCAGAGACAAGCTTGACACAATGCCCTCCACACACTCTGGAGGAAAGGATAGTATTGAATCCAGTTGGGCCACACAATATAGATTTTCAGGAGCTCCCTGTGAAAAAAAAAAAATTCTATGCCTTCTTTCTCAAATTGTAGTTTTTCTGGATATAACACAATAGGTTTCTATTTTAATTGTAATTCCCTTTTTATTCATGTTAAAATGAAGTCCATTTTAGTGCTTTGTGGTCTAACCAGTGAACACAATTTTGCTGATGGACAGTATTAAATATCATAAGCCTGTCTCCTTGATCAGGAAGAAAGAGATGCAAATACCTGAGGAACATGTATATTTCATGCTTCCTCTGTCACTGACTAAGTGCCAATTAAATTTCCCCTAATTCCACATGAGGAGTTCTGGGCTCCACTTGTACCTAGAAGGGTTAGTTAACTTTAATTAAAAAAAAAAAAAAAAAAAAAAAAAAAAAAATAAAAACTTTTAATGTGTTAAAATAGCATATGACTATTATATCATAATTTTTGTTATTTGTTATTGCAAGGAAGAAATGGGTCTCTGTGTAGAAAGGCAAATGATACAGGTTTTTGTGATTTCCTTAAATAATATCATTTATACATTACACTCACAGTTATGCATAGTCACAACAAGTTCAACTTTAAATTGTCCCATTTAAAATGGCATTCTTTATTTTTTATACTCTCTAGAGTTTACATCTGAAATTTCATGTCCTTGTCTTCCCACCCTGGCCCCCTTCCCAATTCCCAACTCTGTAACATTTTGACCATCCTCTTTGGCTACAAGGAAATTGGAGGATTTCATGTGGGAACCATCACCTTCCACCCCAGCTGGCATTCAGTGCTTCTGGGCAGCCTGCTACTGCTTCCTGGACAGCCCCCTTCACTTTCCTCTGATGGCTGTTCTAGGCCTTCACCCTCCACCTCAGGTCCCCCTCTCCAGCCTCCATCTCTGCAGATGACCCAGAAAAGAGGGACAGTGGGTATACACATGGACAGCTTCACTTTCCTCTGCCTCTGAGCTTGCCCTGAATGGCAGTAACTGACATTGACTGGGCACTCACTGTGGGCCCAGTGCTGGTGCAGAGCCTCACACGTGGTCTTGTTTTGTTCCCAAGCAAGCCTAGGATGGAGGCGTCTTTATGACTCCCTATTACATGGGAGGAAACTGAGGGTTAGAGAAGTTATGTGCCTTCCTGAAAGTTACTTCCCCCTGAGGAAAGAACAGAACTGGGATTCACAACCCCTGTTGTTCTACTCAGAGAGCTTGGTTGATCTCTAACCATGGTGTCAGTGTCTCAGAAATTCCCCTGGGGTGTCTTCTTATAGCAATCAGCTGAAATCCTACCACCGGAAACAACCCATGTTGAAATGTGTGTTTCCTTTTAATTTTTCAAATAAATTATACTGTATTGATGATTTCTTTGAGAGCTATGATCCTGTATATACAGTTTTATAGCCAACTTTGTTCCCTGAACATTACATTTTGAGCATGTATTTTTCAATGGTATATAGCAGACTTTTTTATCATTTTACAGATCACTCTTACATAGCACGTATGAATGCTTAGGTGGAATTGCCTACCTACCGAAGGCAAGTGAAAATACAAATACAAACGTGGGTAATTTTCAGCCCCCCAGAAGGAATTCTCATGACACTCCCTGTCAGTATTCCCTGGAGTAGCCACTATTCTGAAGTCGGTCACCAGCGGCTGGTTCATTTTTTAGGAAACTCTATCCTGGAATGTTGTATCAAAGTCCTCCGCAGCATACACTCCTTTGTGTCTGGCTTCTTCTGCTTGTGAGCTTCA
Organism: Sapajus apella; assembly: GCF_009761245.1. Taxonomy (NCBI): domain Eukaryota; kingdom Metazoa; phylum Chordata; class Mammalia; order Primates; family Cebidae; genus Sapajus; species Sapajus apella. The sequence goes on from NW_022436959.1 coordinate 1,446,831, forward strand.
TCCCATGTTGGGTGAACAGCATTATTTCGTGTAGAATTCTCTCAGTCGTCTTTTGATGTAGTTCCCACTCTACTGTCCCAGTGAGTCCAACCAAATCTGCTCTTGCCCTCTGTCCAATCCATTTTCTGCATTGATGCCACAAATGCCTTGCTGTAAGATAAATACGACCTTCTCACCCCAGTACAACCCTTTGCCTAGAAAGCAGTTTCTCACTCTGCCCTTCCACTTGGTGGGTTATTCCTCCCCATCCTTCATGTCTCAGCTTACATGTCACTTCTTCAGGGAGGTGGCCCCTATTAGATAAAGCTCTAGTCATAGCTCCTGTATATTCTTTTCTTAAACTTGCCACTTTACAAGATACATCTCTGTGTGACTGCCTGCCTGTCTGTCTCTCTCACTAGGCTCTGAACTCCAGGAAGGCAAATTCTGTCTTGTTCACCACTGTATCAGTATCTAGGACAGTGCCTCACACATACCAAAGAAATGTGTGCTGATACAATGAATGGATGAGGTGTCACTAGCTTCTCAATTGCATCCTGATGGAAATTCTGACTTTTCTCATGTCAAGGCCTCACTGATTTTCCTAGTGCATACTTCTGATCCTGAACATAGCTTAGTATCTCAACGTTGCCTACATAACTAAGCACAAATTTTCGCTTAGCTTTTCAGGACCTTCCAAAAGCCTTTCCAGACTTGCCTTTCCCTCTTAGGTTTGTGGACCCTGTGCCGCAGCGACCAGCAAGTGACTGGCTCTCCCTTAGGCCCTCCCCACCCCCACCTTGCACCTTGAGTCTTCATCATTCCCTCTACCCAGACCATCTTTAACAATTCCAGCCATCCCTCAAGCTCACGTCAATGGTCACCTTCCCTGTAAAGTAATTCCTAACGGTGCCAACAAAATGTTAACTGTCCTTTGAACAATCATTGTAAAATAACTGTTCGAGCACTTACAATGTGCTAATATTTTTCTAAACGCTTATGTGTATTCATGCATTTAATCTTACGAAGTAGGTATGGTTGTCCACCTTTTATAGATGAGGAAGGTGAGGCAGAGAGACATCAAGCTACTGCAGTTTTGTAGATTTCCTCACTAGGATGCAGGCACATGCGGGCGGGCAGGCCTGTACCTTGCCTGTGTTTGTTCCCTCCACTGTGCCAGGCACATACACTTGGTATATGGATAAAAACGAAAATAGCAGAAGCAAGTATTTATTGACAGCCTGCCAGCCACTGCATGACATGTGTGATCGCATTTAACAGTGCTCTGACATCTATATTTATTTTACAGTTAAGGAATTTTGAGACTTAGGGAAGTTAAGGGATTTTCCCAGGCTATACAGCTAGTGAGGAACACAAGGGGATTCATCCCTGGGTCTGTTTGTCTTAAAGCCCAAATGCTCATTCACTGCCCTCTCAGCCTCACTGAGACTCCTCGGGCATTGTCATTTTGAATGGAACCGCTGCTCCTGGGCCAGCTAATTCCTCATAAGCAGGACTCTGCACCCTCTATGTCTGGCTTTTCACACATTTCAGACTCTTGTACAATAGAAATAATGTGATGCAAGCCATCTCCTCTATGATATGCATGCTGCAGGGATAGAGTGGATGGATTGGTCCCTCTGCACCAGGGAACTCAGAGCACAGAAGCAAGCAATGCAGAGCAACCAAGATCTAGCTTCAGCGGGGCCAAAAGTTAAAGGTGGAACCGCATTTGGGATCCACAGTGAACCCTTGTTCATCATCTACAACCCACCTGAAATTCCAGGCCCACTTCTTGCTGGTCCTGTGGCAATGTTCCCTACCACTAGCTACCATGTGCTCAAAAAGGACAAACTTCATCCATAATTAATTAAAGCAAGAAAAATCTACAAAGTCCCACTAGTACAAGAAGCAAAAGAAAAAGGAGACAGGAGAGAAGGAGGAAGAGAAGAGGAATGGGGAGGAAAGGGAAGGAAAAATAGCTGCAAGCCTCATTGCAAAGACCAGCTGGGTGGTTTCCTGTTACCTGTCTTGGGAGTTTATTTTTACCACTCTTCTCATTTGCACACAAAACAGGGCATTGATTGCTGCTGGGGTGTGTGTGTGTGTGTGTGTGTGTGTGTGTGTCTGCTTGTGCACATGCACAGGGATGCATACACATGTGTCCAAAACCATGATTCTGACACCACAGCCCACAAATTGAAAACTGAATGCAGCCCATTCATGTACACCCAGTGGCTCTTTAAAGCTGTCTTTTTTGGATCAGAAGGTTACATTGTATGAGTCCCAGTTGAGCCAGAAGCCTCGTGGAGCCTCCTCAGCTTTAAGCTGCTTCCACTTAGGTCCCCAAACCTTGAGATCGATCCCCAGGCAGATCTCGTAGCTTTGAACAGACCCCTTTCTAACCACAGCAGTGCTGGAGGAACGTGCTGCATTTACCAGCATCTCCAAAGCACACTCAAGATTTACTTCAGCCACTTTGATCCATGTTAAAAGAGAATCCTGTTCAGAATGTAAGCCCTGTGTGGAGCGATTCTCCATATTTCCCTGGGGCCTCCTGAACTGCTGGGTGGCAGGGAGACCTGATGCCTTAGGAAAGCAAGCCAGACTTTGAAACAGCCTTTCCCACAGTGAGTTGGGGTTCTACAAGAACCAAAAGCTCTCTGATGCTGAGTGTGGCGGAAGGTGTGTATGCACAGGAAATCCCATTTCCCTGGACCCCAAACTACCAGGAAACTGACATAAATGGGTTTGGCAAGAAGTAAATTTGTACTCTTTTTATGAGAAAGTGACACATGACAAATTCTGGTTCGCCTAAGCAATAAACAAGCTGACCTCAGGAATTCACTTTTATTTTTTAAACGCCAGGTGTCAAATAAAATACCTGGCATCTCTTTTAGTAGACAGTCTCAGGTGGTAATGTTTAGAAAAAGAATCATGGATGGACAGGAAATTGGACACTTTCTGAGATTCCATAACCACTAAATTTCATTCTGCACAGTTCACAGAACCCTGATGCTCATAATGCTGTTTTTAGCCCTAGAGCATATAACACACTGTCAGATGTGTTATTGTCTAGTCTCCCCCAAACTCTGCTATTTCTAATAACTTTTTTTGGTAATAATTTCAGATTTATAAAAAGTTGTGAGGATACTGCAGGAGAATACTGTTCACCCAAGTCTAATTCCCCACAATGTGAACATCTTAATATTACTTAGTCAAAACTAAAGAAATCAATATTGCTACTGTATATACCTTAGTAGCTACTAGAGCCCAGATTTTATTGGATTTCACCCGTTTCTCCTCTAATGTCCTCTTCCGTTCCAGGATCTACTCCAGGACATGTGTTGCATTTCTTTTTTTATTTTTTATTTTATTGTATTTGGGCTCTGGGGTACATGTGTACATCCTGCATCCTGCAGGATTGTTGCATAGGTACACACATGCCATGGTGGTTTGCTGTCTCTATCCCTCCCCCTCCCCACTGTCGCCTACACCAGGCATTTCTCCCAGTGTTATCCCTCACCGTCCTCCCTGCCCCACCCCCGCTGTACCTTCCCTCCCCTGCCCTCCACCCCCCACCTAGCCCTGTGAGTGTTGTTCCCTTCCCTGTGCCCAAGTGTTCTCATTGTTCATCACCCACCTATTTCTTTTCCATGTCTCCTTAGTGTCCTCGGTGTGTGGCAGATTCTTCATCTTTCCTTGTTTTTTGTGACCTTGATAGTTTTCAGGGGTACAAGTACATCGGTAAAATGTTCTCCGAATTGGGATTTGTTTGATGTTTTTGTCTTGGTTTAAGGGTGTTAGGGGTTTTTGGAAAGAACACCACAGAGGTGAAGCGTTCTTCTCATGACATCCTATCAGGGTTAAATGACGCCACACAACATCGCTAGTGAGGTCAACCTCCATCACTCGGTGAAAGGATCGTTTGCCAGGTTTCCCAATTGCAAAGTCACCATTTCCCCCCTTTTCCTTTACTCTGTTCTTTAGAAACGAGTCTCTCAGTCCTGCCTACACTCAGGGAGGCCAGGGAGGACCAAGCCCCCGCTCCCACAATATGGAATATCCACATATATCTTTTGGAATTCTCCAATGTAAAAAACATCTCTCTTCTCCCTTATTTATTTAATTAGCCAATCATTTATTTACACTAACACAGATTCATGTATATGTATTTTATACTTTGAGTTATAATTCAAATATACACTATTTTATTGCACAAATGTTTCCACTTTTCCAGTTTTGCTACCATTGGAAGCTTAGGGAGCCTCCTGGGTCTTTTTGACACTCCTCTGCCCTTCTTTGTTCTTCCGTATTACTTTATGTTCTGACACTACCAGGTGATCCAGGCTCATCTTGCTATCTTGTATTCTTCTGCCCCTGTCCTTGAATCAGCATGTCCCTAAGGAGACCTGGCTCCTTTAATTGGAGAATGGTATTTGGAAACCAAGATCTGGCTGTTAGGCGTGACCATTGCTACTGAGATGTCATTGCTGATTGACCTTCTTAGGTCCTGGTCTTCTCTGTGGAGAGCTAAGTAAAGTATGTGTGTATACAACCCATGTATACACAAATATCTACAATTGTTTCTGTGTCTGTGTGTGTGTCTCTACGTGTGTGTATGTGGACGTGAGCTCATACTGATATCTCTAATGTTAACCTAATGTCACAGGGTCAAACTCTATTTTATAGGTATGATTATCAGACATGTTTTGTAGTTGTGGCTTAAAGCCTTTACCCAAGCCTCATAAGTAGTGATTAGAATCTGAACTCAACCCAGGGCCCTGGACTTTAGACCTCCAGCCCTTCACGTCAGCAGTGTCTGCGTTTAGCACAGATTCTGGAGCACATTCAGTGTTAGCACTTCTCAGAGCCAGAGGGAAGTAAAGGCAGCTTTAGTTTTGGTTTTCATAAAATATCATAAACAGCTTAATTTTCAAGAACCTTGCACAATAACCCAACTTTCTCAGTAACAAACCATACAGACGTTCGCTCACTTAGTCATGCCTCAACAAACATTTCTTGAGCCCTTACCGTGTGCCAACCCCACAGCCAGGTACCCTAATAAGTTACCTCTTTTAACCATCCCAAGTCTGCAGGACAGATACGATTCTGTCATTTTATAAATGAGGCTACTGATACCTAGAGAACCGAGAGACTTCCCTGAAGTCCCATACTTTCTACGAAATAATTGTTTTTCTTTTTATCAGCCAGCAAATATTTATGTAGAATGAATTATGTAGAACAGTAATCCAGCAAGTGTGGCAGGCAATAGCAATGTAAATAGCTTTTCTAGCAGGAGAGGCAGGCTTACAGACAAACAGTGAGGAAGAGACGAGTGAGCTCACACAAGGTGCAAGGAGGAACAGAAACCAGCAGACGAGAGCTGAGCTCTCCCTGGAGGGAACAGGAGTGGAGGTGGCTTTTTCAGGGTAGAGTAGTTTGCCCAGCACGCTCCACCTCGCCTGCGTCCGCCCCTTGTGCTGGGCCCTTTACCTAGAACTCCCAGTTCCCTGCATGGCCAGCACCTTGTCCCCCTGCTGGTTTAAGTACCCCCTCTTCAGAAAGGCCTTCCCTGACCAGCCTCTCTGAAGAAACTCCCCTTTCCTGCTCTCTCACATCACTTTGTTTATTTCTTTGATATCATCTGAACGCAAGGACCCTGTCTTTTTTGCTCACCATCGTATTCCTGGACTGGCATAGTACCTGGCACATAGTAAGTGCTCTGTAACATTGGTTGAATGAAAAATAGGATGAGAAGGGCAATCCTGGACATGCCTTACCTTCTCCCCTGTGAGGATGTCTAGTCTCAGTGGACTATACCAGAGTTCAAAGCATTTTGCTTATTTGAGAATGTGAAGCAGTTTTCAGAAGTAAACATGGGACTCACCTCAGGGCACCTGCTCTGGTCTTCCTGGGTGGGGTTTAAGCATCGCACTTGCAGAACACTTTTGACGGGCACTGAAGGGTGAGAACTGTAGTGCTGGAGACTGGCCCAAGCCTGAAAGCACTGTCCCTTCTCCTGCTTCTCACCTCCCACACATCCAAAACCACGTATCCCCGCTTGCCCTCTCACTGCATCCTTTTCCCTAGCCATTCCTTGATTCTACCCCTTTTCTGATTGATTCATCAACTTAATCTCAGCTACGAGTTTCCAGTCTCCAGACCCCTAGGAATAAGGCCTCTTAGAAGGACAGAGAGAACTAGAGGTTTTAGACCTAAACTATTTGGAATTCATTCGTTTTCTGTGGATTTTCTCAAAATAGTGTGCTAATTACAAAGGTGCACTGAAGTTATCTACACCCAAAGAAGAAAATGAGAAGGCCTGGTAACAAGCCCAAGTCTCTCCCATTCTAAAAAAATACGTATAAAAACAAACCTCACAGAACACTCATTCCCCTCCAGCTTTCCAAGAAATCAAGTTTCTCTTCTGCCTCTAACTGAACGGCAATTCAGTATGATGTTGAAGAGCACAGATTCTGGTGCCAGCCCACTTGGGCTGGAAGCTCAAAGCTTTACCAAGCTTCTATTGTACATGTACACATGAGAATAAAAGGCAGTGCTGACTGCTATGGAATTGGACTAAGTACTTAGCAGATATACATCATCTAAAACCTCCCACACAATTATAAAATTATTCCATTATCTTACTTTACAGAGGAGAAAATTCAAAATTCAAATTGTTGGTTGTGAAGTTGTATAATTGACAATGTTTTTAAAAGTTCCTCTTTGAACATCTGAGGAAATTATGAACAACAAGATAAGTGACAAGGGAATATAGTTTTCTAGACACAGAAAGTCAGCTTAAAATGGAGCAAAATGTACTGTCTAGAAATAAACCTAAACGCATTTGAGATCCTTGTATTTGATTAAAATAGCATTTCAAATCAGTGCTAAAACACTGGATTACTCAATAAATACAATGGACTAAAGACTAGACATTTTTTAAAAATTTAAGCTAGATGCCTATTTATACCTTATAGCAAAATAAATTTCAAATGATTAAAGACTGAATCACTTAAAAAATTGAACCATAAAAAACCTGAGCAATTGTATCTGTAATTTGTGATTGAAAAGTCACAAAGGGAAATATTAATATATCTGACTAGTAAAAATTTGCCCCCTTCACAAAGTTAAAAGAGAAATCACATACTGGGTAAATGTTTTCGTAATATGCCACACAGTGAATTATTTTCTCTTTGATTCAAAGAGCTCCTAAAAAAATCAAAAAGAAAAAAAAGTCAGCAAAGGACACAAACAAATGGTTTAAGGAAAAAGATTAAAGAACTGAAAATTTAGGAGAAAATGCTCACCCTTTCTTATAATTTAAAAAGTGAAAAATTAAGATGAGATTTTATCCCCCTCATGTATTTTGACTTCACAAAGCTCTTTGATGGTGATTAGGCAAGAAATTACCACAGAAATAGAAAAGGCTTTCTGTATTAGAGACCACAAAATTAAGCTGCTCTCTGCATATTTAAAGGCTTAAACCTTAGAGTTTAGAGTTTAGAGAGGTGGCTCATGCCTGTAATCCCAGCACTTTGGGAAGCCGAGGCAGGAGGATCACCTGAGGTCAGGAGTTCGAGACCAGGCCAACATGGTGAAACCCCATCTCTATTAAAAATATAAAAATTAGCCAGGCCAGGTTGCATGTACCTGTAGTCCTAGCTACTCAAAAGGCTGAAACAGGAGAATAGTTTGAACCCAGGAGATGGAGGTTGCAGTGAGCCAAGATTGCACAATTGCACTCCAGGCTGGGTGATAGAGCGAAACTCCATCTAAAAAAAAAAAAAAAAATCTAACCTCTAAGAGAACTGAGGACGGCATTGGAACATTGGAACACTATGTCTGGACCTATGCTCTACTGATCAATCTTTTCTGCAAGCATTTCACATGATCTTGCCATAGATTCAAAGCTGTATTTTTGCTAACACCCATATTTGGAATCTTGGCTAATTTACCTACTTAAACTTGTATAAAGACTGATTTGGGGGCTATTAAACTCATAGAGGTGTTAAGACTCTTCAGAGGACAGCAAAAATAATGCAAATGTTAAGTTACTATTGACTTTTGATAAGTGGAAGAAATCAAATTATTTCAAGGAAGATATTTCTATGATATTTGAGATATGAACATTTTTCTTGCCTGCTTTTGAGAAATTCAGAAAATGACAACTCTCTCTCTCGAGAACATGCTTATTAATTCCCTCAGCTCAAGAAAAGCTAATGACGCTAATGACTGGGAATGGTTCTAAAAGATCCTTTGAGTTTTAAGGCTTTAATCACTGGTCTCCCAGCATCCACTCTTGGCCCTCATCTTCACTTAATTAATCGCCCCTATTAGAGCTCAGCTCAAAGTCATTCCCTCTAAGTTTTCCCTGATGTCCCAAATTAAGCCAGTTCCTCCACAATTCCTCGCCATTCTTCGCACTCGATTTTTCCAGCATTTATTCCAATTGTAATTCAATAATTATAAAGTTATTATTTAATGTCTGCATCTTCTGTTAGGGTGTAAACTCCATGAAAGCAGTGACAGTTTGTCTGTTTCATTCTTCAAACATAGTGCTAGCCCCTGAAATTTCCTCAGAGCCTTACATAGTTCGCTGCATGCATTAATTACTAAACAACTATTTGTTGAATGAGAGTATGATAGAAAGAATAATCTCCCCCACCCCCAAGTTTACATTCTAGTCCCCAGTACCTGTGTCTGTTACTTTAGACAGCAAAAGGAGGTTTGGGGATGCAATTTAGTTAAGTATTTTGGACAGGGAGATTGTCCCAGATTATCTGGGTGAGTCTGATGTGATCACAAGAATCCTTACAAGAGGCAAGCATTGGGATCAGAGCAAGGGAGATAAATGTGACAACAGTGGTGGCATTTAGAGCCATGAGGCCATCACCACTAAAAACTAGAAGAAGCAAGGAATGGGTTCTCCCTGGGAACCTACAAAAGGACCCTGCTCTCCAGACAGCTTGATTTTAGCCCTGAATTTCTGACCTCCAGCACTGTAAAAGAATAGTTGTGTTGTTTTCAGCCACTAAGCTTATAGCAGCAATAGGAAACTAATACAAATAATTGATTTATCGTGTAACATAGAGTAAGACCGATCATACAACCTAAAGGCGAATAGAAAAAAAAAAGTAAAAGATTGTAACAAAAGACCCTTATGACTGAACCATACTCACCATTGGATTAACTCAATTATTTACCAGAAGTCATTTGTGTAAAGAATAGGTCAACATGCTATAAAATAAGAATATTCCATAGAGCCAAGTACTGGAGAGCTTGTTTATGTGCCCAGATACCAGGAAATAAACAGTCAAAATGGGACAGTGGTATTAGTTGTGAAACCTTGAACAATTCACTCAGCACCGGGTCTTGGATTTCTCATTTACAAAGTAGAGTTAAGAACAGTTATTTCCTATTTGGCAGAGTTAGTATAAAATTTAGAGATAAACTATATACGATGTTTGGTGTAGAACGTGAAGGCATAGAAGAACCCGTATGGCGTGAACTCTAAGAACTCTATAGCAGAGTGGTATGTGATGGTGGTGGTAAAATCAATGAATAATAATATCGGGAAAAGGAATCGGTAAAAATAATGCTATTTTAAATAAGGCATTTTTAAGAAAGGTCTTGCCTGGAGAATAGGAAGCAATAGCAAGGGTGTGATTAAGTACACTGATGATACTAATCGTTATACAATGCAGAATTAGCCTAGAAGCAGGAAAGAAGAAAATTTAGCTAAGAGTAAAATATGTATGAAGAAGAGACATTCAACGATAAAAGGGAATGCATTTTAAAGTAATGGCTTTTTCCTTTTCCTTTTACCCTTTTTTTCATCCCTGGAAGAAGAAAATGACGTGAACAGACTTTATTTTTAGCATATAATTTAAAGTCATAAATGCCCAGTGGAGCTGGAAAATGTCAGAACCTTAAAACCAAATTGGGCTTTGATAGAGCTAAATCCTGAATATTGGAAAAATAGCCACTGTAAAATACAGCAGAATGCAGATATAATAACAGACCGGCAAATTCTACACAAAGGCTGGACGTGCCACTATTTGATAAAAAACCCACAAGCAGTGGAACTTCTTGCCTTTGTCTTCCTGCTGAATAGAAATTGCCTTGAAGCCGTTTCCTGTACCTCTCTATTGGCTCTTTCTGCTCTTCCTGTCTTAGTTAGGGCTGCTCTAACAAAGTGTCCTAGACTGAGTGCCTTAAAAACAACAGAAATGTATTTTCACAGTTCTGGAGGCTAGAAGTTCAAGATCAGGGTGCCAGCAGGGTCAGGTTCTGGCAAGGGACCTCTTCTTGGGTGCAGACCACTATGTTCTCACATGGAGAAGAGAGGGCTCTCTCTAGCGTTTTCTTATAAGGGCACTCTTCAAATTGTGAGGGCTCCACCCTCATAACCTAATCACACTATCCAAAGGTCCCACCTCCAAACACCATCAGAGGGAGATTAGAGTTCCAACCTAGGAATTTGGTTGGTGTGGGGCGGGAGAACACAGTGCCTCATGCTGTAGCTATTTACATACTTACTCCCCTCCTCTAGTGGGCAGTAAAGTCCCTGAAGATCTCATCTTTCAAATCTTGCTCCATTTAAAAAATCAACTTATACCAGTGAATTCAGGCATTAGGAACAACCTGTCCTAACAAACTTCTAGAAAAGATGTGGCATAGATGAGCAGTCTCCCCACCCCCCACCTCCCCTCCATTCATGCATGCTCTTTGACAATAAAAAACGCCCGTTTCGAATCATCATTTAATTCCCAGGGGCTTTCTCCTTTGTGAGAATCTGTCACTGCTGTCAACCATGCGAACTGAACAAAGGCACGTTTTGTACTTTTCAAATCTACTGATGCTATAATTGTTAACAGGGAACTTGATCACTCAAAATTGTTCACTGTAGAAACTCATGCCTAAAAATACTGTTTTTCTTTCCTTCCTAAGTGTACCAGAATTCAATTCTTTAACATCACAGAACCTTAGAAAGCCCAATTACTGAATGTGTCGTGTACAATTCGCCTATACTCTTAAAATGGCTCCAGACATTCCATCGTGTCCCTGAGGATCCCCTGTTTGCCATGCTCTTTGTGTGCTTACCATTGTAGTCAATAGAGCTGAATGGGCTTTGGCTGAAACCTATGAATGTTTAGGAAAACGCCCAACCTAAATACTATTTATTCCCACAAAGCGGCCCAAAGCCGTGACGTGGCTTTCGCAAGGGAGGATTTCATTCTCAGATTTTCCAAACTTTTGTTAAACTTAAAAAAAAAAAAAAGTTTCATTTTTAGCACTCCCCTTAACATCTCCCAGAGCAGAGTGAAAAAGAATGGACTTTGTGCCAAGTGGGTCTGAACAGGATCTGAACCGTGCCACTCATTGTCTTTGTGACTTTGGGGGAGTTATTTATCTACTCTAAGCCTCAGTTTACCACATCTATAGAAAAAGGAGAATAGCAACTACTACTTAACACTTTCCAAACTGTTTTCTAATTACAGTGTTTACTGTCAATCTTCTCTCCTAGATTATAACACTCTTGAAGTCTCATTCCCTACTATGTCCCTGGCATATAATTCACAATGCAACATTGTATTAGTCCATTCTTGCACTGGTATAAGGAGATACTTGAAACTGGGTAATTTACAAAGAAAAGAGGTTTAATTGGCTCATGGTTCTGCAGGCTGGTACAGGAATCATGGCTGGTGAGGCCTCAGGAAACTTACAATCATGGCAGAAGGCAAGTACAAAGCAGGCACATCTTGCATGGCAAGAGCAGGAGGAAGAGAGAGCAAAGGGGGTGGTGCTTCATACTTTTAAACAACCAGATCTCGTGAGAACTCACCCACTATCATGAGAAGAGCAAGGGGGAAATCCACCCTCATGATCCAGTCTCCTCCCACCAGGGCCCTCCTCTAGTATTGGGTGTCACAATTCAACGTGAGATTCAGGCAGGGACACAAATCCAAAACTTATCAAACATAAACACTAAAGAAGTATTTGTAAAATAAATGGATAGAATGAACAACTGCACAAAGAAATGACTGACTGGGAGAATACTTCTTTCTCCTTTCCTTACCAATCATATTCCTGCCACCATGCTTGTACCAGGGTTGCATGAATTTCCACCCACGTGCCTAGGTTCTTGACACCCAGAGCCTGTCCTCTCATCTATCTGACCTTTTGCATTAAACTGTCTTCACTCCATGGGAGCCACACTTGCCCTTCCCCAAGGCCTGGTCAAACCTCATAGATCATATTTTCTTGCTTGTGTTTCTTTCTTGCATTTTGGGCTTACTTCATTCTTGGAAAACAGTGTTTCAGTGGCGGGAAAGGCCCTGGAGTCTGGAAATTCGAGTGCTGATGTCAGCTGTGCTTGCATACTGGCCCTGGTTAAATTGTGTCATCTCTCTGAGCCTCAGTTTTATCACCTGTAAAACAGGGAGAGTAATACTTTCTTCTCAGGGCAATTTTCAGGATCCTTGGAAAATAGCATACATTTCTATAGGCTGACATTGCAATTGTTATAATCTTTCCAGTTGTGTATTGATGACATTACATACCAAAATAAAAACATCAATTATTGTTAATACTAATGTCATGCTTACTAATATGCAAGACACTATTTTTAAGTGCAATCTTGGTCAATCCTCACAATGCTATTATCATCTCAATTTTACAGATGAAGAAACTGAGGCTCAGAGTGCTTAACTAACTTGCCCAAGGTCCTACACCTAATAACTAATGAAGCCAGGATTTGAACCCACAAACACTCTATGGCCCAAAATCATTTTAAATGGCAAATAACAATAGAGGCAAATATTTAAAGTTTCTACTGAAGATGCACATTTTGCTCCCATCCAAATGGCTAAATCAGACCACAGTACTTTCTTCCTTTTCCTTGGGCTCCCATGTGGCTGATGCCTGGCAGAGCATAAGCCCTAACAGAGCACCACTTTGCCCAAAAAACTGATAGTGATGAGCACTTGGCCCTTGCTCGTCCATCATCCAAATTACTCTTACTTCAAGGTCAAGAACAAAAATCACCCTGGGGAGCAAAAGAAGTTGTATGAGTCTGTGGGGCTGTGACCAAAAACTGGGGTGCTTAAACAACAGAAAACAATTGTCTGACAGTTATGGAGGCTGAAGTTCAAGAAATCAGCAGGGTTAGCTTCTGACGGCTGTGAGAGAAAATCTGTTTTATGCCTTTTTCCTCTCAGCTCTGGTGGTTTGCTGGGAATTTTTGGTGTTTCTTACAGTTAGCATTCTCTCTGTATCTTCACATCATCTTCCCTCTATGTGTCTTTTTCTCTTCCTTTGCACGGCGTTCTGTTTATAAGGATGCCAGCCTACCCTGCTCCAATATGACCTTACCTCAGCTTAACTATAAGGTTGGTGCAAAAGTAATTGTGGTTTTTGTCATTGCTTTTAATAATTACACCTGCAATGACTCTTTTTCCAAATAAGGTCACATTCTGAGCTGCTGCAGGGTTATGATCTCAGCACATGAATTTTGGCGAGACACAATTCAAAATTCAACCCATAAAAGCAGTCAATAATCCCCAAGCCTCACCTCTTGTCTGAAGACTTTGGGCTGGCTTTGGTTTGGGTAGACACTTAAATCTTTCTAGACAGAAGCGTTGTGGTGAGCCCCCGTGGCTATACACTACAGTGTGATCTGATGATAAGGACTAAACAGAGACTGGAAAAGGGCTGTATTTTTCAGACATTGTCTCATTCCTCTGTTCAGTCGACATTACTTCTATGCATGGGAGTGTATTATAATGTGGAATGTAAAGAAAACAGAAAAGGAAAGCTCGACCCAAGAAACAGAAGCTGAGACGGCTTCAGGAGGGAGCAACCCTTGTATTGAGCTTTCAAAGGAAATATCTGAAAAATACAGCCCTTTCCTAGTTTCTACTTAGTCCTTTCCATTTTCGTGATTTTGTGAATTTAAGTCAACAGATACTTGTTGCCTACATGCCCTGGGCTCAATATTATTAAAGATGTCAAGTGAAATGAAAAAGTATAGCCCAGAGCCTCAACCGCCCAACCCAGGAGCTCTCAGGGTTATTGGAGAGACAAGACTTCAGTTCTGCAGCTGGAAAATTAACCAGATGGAGGTAGGGCGGGGACTTCTAGAATGCCAGTTCCCGGGTGGATCCATGTGATGCCAGTTTCAAAGGCCAGAAACTCCATTTTTGTTATCTGGCACACTGTAAATGAGAAAGCTGCGCATGGGTTTTGAAGACTGAACGCTCTGGAGCTGAATCCTAAGCAGAACTCCCTCTAGTCTGCCCCTACCTGTGTGATCCGGTGAGGTGCTTGACCTCTGGGTGAACTGTGCTGTAAAGGAGGGATAATGTATGCTTTCTAGGGGTGATGAGGGATTTGAGTGAGAGCTTAGCTGAAGCTGAAGGTCCCCTGAGAAGCTTTCTCCCCCTAAGGGTGATGTAAACTATCTTCCTTTGTACCTGTGCCCCCTTGGCTCCTGTGCACAGCTATTCTGAGCCTGGAATCCCTGACTTATCCTTCCCCACCTACTCAAGGCCGTGAGCTTCCTGAAGGCCCTTGCCTATGCTATTGCAGCAGCTTCAAGTTGACCAGGCTGGGGCCCTTCTCCAGCCTTGGGTGATGCCCAGGGGGAGCCAGTGGTGGCTTCTAGAGCTTTCTGCCACCATTCACTTTGTTGTTGGGTAGAATCAATTGCCATTTTCTGAATCTTAGGTAGCATATCTGAAAATGTAGCTGCAGGACAAGTCTGTCACCATCACCGCCAGGTTGCCATCCCTAACCATGGGGACAGCCTCTGCCAAAGGGCAGTTGTGAGAGCCACTGTGGCTCAGACTTCAGGCAACCCTGGGTCTGAGGGCATGACTCCATATTTTTGTCACACCAAAACTTGCACCCTACACACGGCCACTGTGTCTGCACTGATTGAGCCCTGTTGCCCCAGTGTCAAGGATGCTGGTGAGATTCTACCCAAGGGATTCTACCTGCATGGGATTCTGCCCCTACCTGTGTGATCAGGTGAGGTGCTTGACCTCTGGGCGGACTGCACTGTAAAGAGGACAGCTGCCTACTTCCTACATCCCAGCTGCATGGGAAGTAGGCAGCTGTCCCCTTTACTTTACAGCGCAGATGAGGGCATCTTCATCTTTGAATGTGCTAAAAGCTCAACTGCTCCCTCTTTGCTTCAATTTGCTGTTACCCAAACTGCATCTTGCAGAAATGCTTCTAATTTTCTAGTTTGTGGATCCTACCCTTCCCCAATTTCTAGTAGAAACCTGTATTTTCCCAGCAGTTATTGTGACTAGAATTTGGAAGGGGGTGCTGAGTAAATGGGTGTGTCTGGCTGTCCATCTGAGACCAGGACTCTGTTCCCACACTTGGATGCTTTGACTCCCCTCCTTGGCAAGAGCTGGTGCATTTCCCTGCAGCCCCAGCCCTGGCTCCCTCTGCCACCCCTATATGCACTAGTATCAGGGACTCGGCCACATCCAGATGAACCTGCCCTAGACTTCGCGGGAGGACACAGAAGCCGCCCATCCCGCCTCAGCCCCACAGCCTCTGCTACAGTGCTTACCACATCCTGTTTTCATGGTTTGTCCGTACCTCCCAACAAACATCGAGCCCCAGAGAACAGAGCTGGGTTAGAATCAAATTGGTTCTCGCACAGGGATTCAGCACTCTCTGCTTCATCCCACTTCTGTTTACTGTACTTGCTCGAGGTCAGTTTCCTTGCCAGGGATGAAGCTCGGGGAGGGAAGGGATGTCTATGCCATTCACCATGGGTTTCAACGCTAGATCCCCAGGGCCCTCACTTGCATATTGGTACACTGAGCACATCATTTTCCTCAGTGAGAAACAAGACAACATGGATTGAGCTCTTTTCTGAAAGCATTTATTGCTGAGCTGGTACTCATTGTTTAAAATTTAGAAAACCTGAAAAGAGCAAAAGAAAAAAGCTATCACCCATCATTATTCTAGCATATTCCTTTGCCACGTTTTTTCCTATGTGCATAAAATTTGGTAGCCTGTTTTCCTTGTTTAACATACTATATTAACTACTTTCTTTTGCTTTTATTTCCATGTTTACTGAGCACCTACTATGCAACAACTCTCAGGGGCTTAGGGACTGTGAGAGGCTCTGAAGATTTTAAACTGGGCCTGAGAATGCAAAGCAGTATTTCTGAGACAGAGAGGCAGGGGCACATGATTGAGGCAGAGGACTACCACCTTCACGTTTTAAAATGTGAGGAATGAGCTCTTGGCTGATAGAAGCAGCCACAGAGGGCACCATAAGTGAAGTTTGCACTAAAATCTGGTGTCTGTTACACTGACTATGCCAGAGTTGCTTAATTTACACAACAGGAGAATTTTCAGGGTTTGCTCGAATTTCCAGAAAAGGTCAAAAGTGCATTTAATGAGGTCAGTTTTTGAATGGGGCCATTCCCTAAACAGCTTTTCTAGTAAAGATGTCACGTTTCAAAAGGGAAGATCGGGATCAACTCTTTTGGCCTACTGCCAACCAATCAGAAGGGATACTGGGTGCGGTGGGAGCACAGCCTGGAGGTGCCCACTGGGTGGGACTATCACAGTGGCCCCATAGTTGACAGATCACAAGGAGGCCTGGGGGAGTCCAAGCAAGAGGCTGGATGGTCAGGGCAGGAGTAGAGGACCTTCAGGGGCTTAGGGACACAGCTGTTCACCAACTGGCACAGTAGCCTTTCAATGTTTTAGGAAACATACACCATAGCAGGGCACCCTGGCAACCAAACCCACCTGAAGAGCAACTTTTCCTCTCAAGTCATCAACACACACTCTTAGCAGCCAACAGGCAGAGCTTTCCAATTATTGAGCAGATTACTTTAGGGCTGTACAGGTAGCAGGCCCAGGAGAGGGGTAGCAGGACATGTACATTATCTGGGTTTGAAAGCTATGGGAAGCAGTGCTGAGATCAAATCCTCCTCATCCCCACCCACCTCAGGGTTGCTCTTCTTCCACCTCCCAACAAATAGACAAACACAGTGGCCTCAGGAGTTGCACAGCAATTGTCACTGGTAGTAATGCGCTAACTCTTTATTGTTGCAATGTGTGTACACTTGGAAGATGCACTTTGATGCTCTCACAATGGTTGAAAGAGGACAGGGGATCTCCAACCAGGGGAAGAGGAGGTGACTGAGAGATGAGGTGTTAGCTTGCACAGCAACTGTAGGTCATTCTTCACCGCTAAAACACCAGACACTCAAGCAGGCTGTTGACAGCTTCCAACTGGGAGGTTTTAGACACAAGAATAGTAAATTGCTTATGGAGATCAGTGTAGCAGAAGGGTCAGGAAGCAGAGGTTCAGATTGCCTCTCTGCCAGACCCCAACTATGAGATCTCTTAGGTTTTCTGCATCTCAGTTTCCTCATCTGTGAAATGGTCATATCTCACAGGGCTGTTTAAAGAGTACATAAGATAATGTTCCCAAAGTACTTAGCACCGCATCTGACACAAAGCAAAGTCCAAAATAAAGGGAGCTATTAATGTGCAATTGCCTTCTTGTGAATTATTTTATTACAAATTTACAGAGTAGTTCATTTATTGAAAACTTATGGACTTTAAATATCCTAACTTTAGAAAAGATGTAGGAAGAAAAGATAAGACATGAGTTGTAATGTTATCTAACTTTGCTTTTATAGGCGGCATGGGAATTTACACTAGAGAAGGCAAGACAAATTGTCAAGAAGCCCCCGATTCTGGTAAGCACTCAGCGGGTAGAACGCCAGCCTCTTCCTTGGCATGCCCTCTCTGGCCCCAGCTCTCACATCCCAAAGGCAAGGACTGCTCTGGATATAAGCCTGCAATGCACCATAGCTACATGGGATGGAAGTAGGAACATAAGCTGCTTCCACTTGTGTTTCCTGCCTTTTCACTGCTGCGTGGTTTTTCAGCCTTAGCACTGCTGACATTTGGGGCAGGATAATCCTTTGTGGTGCTGGCTGTCCTGGGCTTTGTAGGGTATTCAGTAGCAGCTCTGACCTCTACCTACTGGATGCCAGTGTACCACCACCCACCCCTCCCTAGTCACAACAATCAAAAATGCCTCCTAACATTGCCAAATGTGCCCTGGAAAGCAAAACACCCCTGTTGAGAACTGCTGCTTTTCAGTAAACCATCTTGGAGGAGGCTGTATCCTCCTGCTCCTCCACTTTCTAAAATTGTGACCTCAAGCAAGGTGCTCAATTTCACTGAGCCCCAGTTTTCTTGTTTGTAAGACAGGGATGATAATACTGTACTCCAGTGTTGGGACTGATAGAGTTGAGAGTGTAGAGAGCATCTGGGATCTTGCCTAGGACTTACCAAGTCCTCAATAAATGAGAGTTAAAGTTATCACAATTTTTATTCATGTTCCCTTAATTTGTCCTCTTGTATAACAATACTCTCGTTCAACAGATAGAATGTTTACTTCAGATCAGTTTTCACAGGCTTAATTGACTTAGGCTCTGGTTGCAAATCAGCCCCATTTGAAAATGAAACAGAAAAGTACATCTTTAAAGCACAACATCATTGTCAATGCCAAAGATCCTGGCGGTAAGGAAGCATCCATCAGCAATGGGAGGGCACAGACCTCATCCTTGGCTTCTCCCTGCTAGCTAGCTCATCGTTCACCTTGATGCACTACATTTGAGGTATTATTGATTTGGCAACATAGAAATAAAAGGGAGGAAAATCCCTCATGGCTAGGCTTGCCAAATTTCTCAAGTAAAAATATGGGATGCCCAGTTAAATTTGAATTTCAGATAAACAACAAACAGTGTTTTAGTATATCTAGTGCAACATTTTATCTGGCAACCCTGCTCACGGAGAGCATATGGGTTTTGATGAACAAGGCCAATAAATACATGTTAAGTGGCAATATGTAGACATTTCTACATAATTGATTAATCAATCACAATGTCTGCATTGTCAATCATTATTTAATTCAATGAATAATTAAAGGCTAATAGTAGCCTGATTAGCCAATTTGCTTAAGTTGTTGAATAAGATATCGAAACACCGTAGAAAACTCTTGACGACCCCCTTCAGAATTCTGAGCAGAAATGGAGAACAATACAACATGTATTTTATTCTTCTCAACACACTCCTAAGAACTTATTCTCCAGGCATTGTTTACTTCACTAGCAAAAACTGGCTTGGCATTAACTCCTAATTGGGATTTTACAATTTTTTACTTCTGTCACCAGAATTGCAAGCATTAATTCATGGAGCAGGATTCCAATAATTACTTGGGAGAAGTGAAAAAAAATTCTACTAAACAATTCAACAATAAAAATACTCTTCTGAAACCTCCACCAATTTGCTGTCCAGATTACAGCTATCAAAGAAAAAATAATCAGAAAATGCAAATAAGTATCTCTGAAAAAACTGCTCAGAGAGTATTGGCTGCAATTAATTCCACCGTGATGGCTGACATGACTGCAGACCTGGCCGGAGCGCAGAAAGCTGCACTCAGTAGGTTGCATATCATTTCAGCACAGCCTATCAGTCAGAATTCAGACCTGGAAACAGTTATGCATTATTGAAGGAAATCAAACATTCCAGAGAAAGCCTGGATCTCAATGAGGCCTGGATAGGCTCCTAGAGGGGACGTTTCATGGATTTGACAGAGCATTGAATATCTAACAGCACCTGAGTTATGGAATCACTTAATTCTCACTTCTACAAAGTAGACAGAGTATTTTGTTATCAACCCCATTTTACAGATGAGTACTGAGTCTCAGGTAGGTTATGTGCTCACCCCACATAGCTAGTAAGTGAGAAACCCCACATTTAAATCCAGAGCTAGCTATCCCCACATTCAATACCTTTTCTACCAGGCCAGTAGTTTTCAGCAAGGCCTCCTCAGTGCTAAACTTAGGGGAGCACCATTTATATCACAGGCTATGTGGATGTTGGAATCGTACAGTGGACAACCTGTGCAGCTCTAAATGACAGCCCCGATCGCAAACCCACCCGCTCCATAGAATCATCTGGGAAGCCTTTACTAGTTGCTGATGTCCAAACCCCACCCCAGACCAATTAAATCCAGGTAATATAATACACGACAAGGATTGTAAAGCACTTGGTCACACAGAAATTCAATTTCAGCTTGGCCATGTACAGAAGAGTGATGACTCTCCCCCTTTGACTTTCCATGTGCCCCATTCAGCCCATTTTTCTTTATTCAGCCCCTGTCTGTTGTTCTGCATTCATTTGACATCCTGGTGTGGGGAAGCTCAGGAATCTGGTTAAATAGATTGCAAAGCAAAGATGCTGCATGACTCCTATCCCCAGGGACAGCCCTGATTTGAGACTCTCATTTTAGATGGGATTAGATGCAGCCAGTTGCAATATTTTAAATGTATTGCTGAGTTAATAACAGCCCACATTTTATCTCTATCTAGCAAAGTTCAAATTGAAAGGAGGAGGCTGGCAAATAGGCAAGGAAGACCCATACAGTATTGCTCGGGGCCCATCTCTGTTCTCTTTGCAAGTAAATTGTAAGAGAAGCGTGGTCTTTCCCATACTATGTAACGAAAAGACCAGATAATGAAAACCTCTATCTAAGCAGGAGGAGTTCTAGGGGCCCCTACATCATCTGCCACTTATTTCCTAACCCCAATTTTTACACAATGAATGGCCAAGGCAGCTGCAGCCACCAGGCTGAATTTTGAACGCAAACAGCTGTGTAATTATACAACTGCATTCTATTGTACCTTTTGTGTAGTAACTATAAAACTGTTCATATACATTTTTAAATATATTGGTTGTTATCAGTGTTAACATCTACATTGTGGTTAGGAGAATTAGACCAAGGACTTCAGACTAAACTGAATATTAAAAGAGCCTCAAACATTCAAATGCAACCTGACTTCGGACTCTGGATCTCAAATAGTGTCTGTACTTCCAAAGTGCCATCGCTCATGTGGTAGAAGCTTATGCTGGTGCTTGTTTTGCAGTGTGACCACAACCCTGGTCTCAGTCAGCTACTGAGTCTCTGGAGTCACCCTTCTAACCACCCCTTCTGTGTACCATCACCCTCTTCCACCCTGTTTCACATCAGTGCTTCTCAATCTGTGGCAATATTGCCCCTCACCCCCACCCTGGGGACATTTGGCAGTGTCTGGAGGCAGATTTGTGCTGCTGGCATCTGGAGGTCACAGGCCAGAGATGCTGCCAGCATCTCGCAGTGCACAGGGCAGCCCGCACAGCAAGGACGGAATTACTCTCTGCCCAACATGGCAATAGCGCCGAGGTTTGAAATCCTGAGATAGGGCCTTAGGGTCTCTCTCTTATCTCAAACGATCCTCCTCCAGACCATCACCCCACGCCTAGAGATATCTTTCCGAAACACAAATTTGATTCCTCTGCCTGACACCTCCACGGCTTCCCCACAGTCCTCAGGGTAACATGTGGCACTGCATTCCAGGCTCCCGGTCCTGTCTCCTTCCTTCCATGCTTCACTGTATTCTGCCACTCCGATGCTCCCGCCAGGTGGGAACATTTGGCTTTCCCCCAAGAGAGCAAACTTTCTCATACCTCCACAGCACTGCTCAGGTGCTCCCTCCACCAGGAGTCAGGCTTCTTCAGCGTTAGGGTGCATCCTACGGACCTTGTTAAAATGCAGATTCTGATTCTGTAGGTCTGCAGCAGGGAATGAGACTCTGTATCTCTAGAAGCTCCCAGGTGGCACTGATGCTCCTCATCTGAGATCACACCTTGAATGGCAAGGACCTAGGGCAGTGGTTCTCAAGCTTTAGTGGGCATCAGAATGACCTGGAGGGCTATGAAGGCATAAGCTGCCAGGACCCACCCCAGGGATTTTGATTCAGCAGACCTGAGGTAGGGATGTGGAAGGCAAGGATGAGCATCTCTAGCAAGACTGTGGCCCGCACTGAGTCACAAAGCCTCAGGCCATCTCTCTTCCGCCCCACCTGCCTCCATCCCGCCTCACTGCTGGGTCATCTGCATCCTCCTCCAGGTTCCTAGAGACCCCTGTTACTGCCTTGGCCTCTGCAGACCCCACAGGGTGTACCCAGAGCTGGGCTGTCCACCCAGGCCCTCCACTTGACAGTGAGCTGGGGACAAGGACAGTGTCTATCTCCACGTCTTTTGTGGAGCTGGGCCACCAGTCAGGATTATTTCTCCTCCTAGAAAGCAGGGCAGGCATCTCAAAAATCCTTAAGTACCTCATTTATATCCTGAAATGGTTGCCAATTTTCTCCTGCCAGGGTCAAATATCACCAATTCCCATAACACACCTCATAGCCACCTGAAGGACTCTGGGCTGGAAGGAATCCACAGTCTCTCTCCCTTCACTGATAAATGCTGGTGCCTAACTTTTCTACCCTGTTGTCTTCTTCTTCTTCTTTAGTTTGAGGAAAGCATTGTGGAAACTGCAATCTTTCTAAAAGCACTGTTTGGTAAAATGCCAGGGCTTCTAGTGTATCTCACATCTGGAGTCTCATAGAAATCGCTGTCTAGAACCCTATGGCTCAGGAAGCATGAGGAGCTTGGTCTGCGCACCTCTCTGCTCCCCGGGGGAAGGGGCTTTCCTTCCTCCCAGGCCCCAGATTGTGTCTCTCCCTTTAGTTTTTATTTCCATAATAAGATGAAATTATTTTGTTTGAAAATGTCCTTTATTTATAAAGCACCTGGGTAGAGGAATGCTGTTGCCAGACCCTCCTGAGACAAGGTGGAGCTCGAGGGAGGCTGGGAAGCTGGGAAGAACTGGCTGGGAGGAGAGGAGGAGGGCGGCCTTCGGGCTGAGGAGCCCGGTGAGCAAAGGCACAGGCCATGGCATGGATACAGATGGTGGGGACAGGAACAAGAGGTAAATTTAGAGAAGAAAAATGGGGCTGGATTCTAGAGGAAGGAGGATCCAGAAACCTCAAGTACAGAGGGGCCCTTAGAAGGTGGGGAACCATTCCTTAAACTAAACACCTGTCTTTCTATTGTTTTTTTGTTTCCCCAGAAATACTCTAGAAGTGGTTCTGACATTTGTTCACTCCCGTTTTTGGCCAAGATCTGCCAGAAAATTAAATTGTATGTATACAATTTCCACCTTCCTGAGCACCAGCGTGTAATAACATCGTTGCTTGTCCCCTTTTTCTAACGACTAAAATGATCTTCACACTTAAAAGGCATCCCTGAAGGTGAAGGTGTTTTGTTCTCAAAACATGACTTGCACAGAAACCAGAAGACAAATGCGCTCTGAACAAACTCGTTTGGGAAATATACCGAATGCCAGCATCTTTGCATCTCAAAGCTTGATCTGTGCCCCAGGCTAGGATGCAGCCCACAGTGAGGCTCGCTGCCGGTCAATGCCTGCCAGTGAGGTGCCCACTGCCCTACACCGGGAAACAGCCCCTCCCTGCTGTGTGAGGTACGGACCAGGATGGGCAACTGGGCACGGCAAGAACTCTGGACATCTTCAGTGCAAGGCACTCGCAAGGCTGGACAGACAGCAACTATTTTTTCACAGGGCCCAAACTATTACATGAGAAATCTGGCTCAGATATGTAGGAATAGGGTTGTAAATGCAGACACCGTCCAGAATTCCCACGCCCTCCTGTCCATGCTCCAGCTCCATTTTGAGTCTGGGTTATGCTACACATTATTGTAGTAACTGCTGTTCAAAATATTAAAGGGTAAAACAATGTCTTCAGAGGGCATTGGACTCAGAGGCAAAATAGCATGGGATCTACCCTCCACTAATCTACCTCTTTTTTTTTCTTTTCTTTTTTTTTTTTTTTTTTTTTTGAGACACAGTTTTGCTGTTGTTGCCCAGGCTGAAGTGCAATGGTGCAATCATAGCTCACTGCAACCTCTGTCTCCTGGGGTCAAATGATTCTTCTGCCTCAGCCATCTGAGTAGCTGGGATTACAGGTGCCCGCCACCATGCCCTGCTAATTTTTTGTATTTTTACTAGAGATGAGGTTTAACCATGTTGGCCAGGCTGGTCTTGAACTCCTGACCTCAAGTGATCTGCTTGCCTTGGCCTCCCAAAGTGCTTGAATTACAGGTGTGAGCCACCGTGCCCTTCCCACCAAGCTACTTCTAATGTGACTGCTGCTGCTTTGCTGCTATCAGGTATATGGGCACCATTCTAGGTGCCAGATGCTGAACTTTCAATGTTTCCTCACTTCGTTTCCACAACAACAAAATGAAGTAAAGGTTATTATTATTCCCATTTCACAGAGAAGGAAACTGAGCCTTATAGAAGTAACTTCTGCTGGGCCACTGAGGACCCAAGATACACCCCCAGGTGTATTTGATCTAATGTGTTCTTTGCGAACATACATATTCTTGACTGCATTGCAACGCTGCTTCTTGAGCTGACTGAAAACTTGGGCCGCTTAATATCTCTGAGCCTCATTTCCCCAATCTAAAGTACAATGAAATTCTGCCTATTCCTCAGAATCATCTTGAAAGTTTTTAAAGTCCAGGTTCCTTGGCCCCAAACCTGGTGGGATAGTGTTGTGTTTTCTTGGAAATTTTCCAAGGAATTCTTAGGCCATTAGACCCCACACCTAGACTCCCGGCTGTCCATGTCCACCCCGACGCTTGCCCTCTAGTTCAGGTGCAAGACTGAGAATGCTACACTTGCAAGGGATGCTTTAATTATTCGAAATAATGTTCTCTAGCTGCAAGATATTTATTTAACCACACGGGCTGCCCCAGCCCCTGCTTCTTTTACTCTTCCTCTTCTGCAGGAGCTCCTCTTACTTTAGCCTGTGCTAGTCCAGCCTTGTGGATAGTTAGACCCGAGAACACACAGAGGTGAGAATTAGGCTGCACACCTGGACTGAGAAGCTGTCACTTCCTATGTCTGCAGCAACAAAACACCACAAACTAGGTGGCCTAGAGCAACAGAAATCAACTCTCTCTCAGTTCTGGAGGCCAGAAGTCCAAAACCGAAATGGCAGCAGGGCCATGCTCCTACTGACACCAGCTGAATCCTTCCTGTCTCTCCCTAGCTTGCGATGGTGGCCATGAGGCCTTGGCATACCTTGCCTTGCAGCGGCATCGCTCCAGACTCTGCCTTCATCTTCATATCTGGCCATCTTCCCTGGGTGCCTGTCATTCCCTTTTACAAGGACACCAGTCCTATTGGATGAGGGCCTGCTCCAATGACCTCATCTTAACTCGATTGCATTTGTAAAGAACCTGTTTCCAAATAAGGTCACATTCACAGATACCAGGGCTTAGGACCTCAACATATTTTTTTCATGAACACAATGCAACCCCTAACAAAGGCACTTTTCCTCTTTCTGCCATCCTTTATCTCATGAGTTTCCTGAGCACTAAATCCACTGAACATCTCTCGTCTGTTGTGATAGCATCTAGGGAGAGGAGGAGGCTATGATTCAGACCTACATTCGGAGCCTTTAAACAGTTAAAAAGTCTTCCTGATCAATCTGCTGGCATAAGCCCCTGCAAGCTGGCTGTGCAAAGTGCCATTGCAGGTCCCAGAAGTGGTAGCAACACCCCTTTTCATGACTGGGGATGAATGCAGAGAGCATTAGGATGTGAGGAGTAGAGGGGAGATATCAGACATGAAAGAAGATGCTGGAAGGCTGAGATGCAGCCAGCTCCCCAGGCCCCCAGTCATGTCGTCATGCCTAGCTCCCATTAAATGGAGACCCCTGCCCCCTCCTTGCTGAATGCATTATTGTATTTTCTGTGTTAGATGTGGCCCAGCAGGACCCAACAGGGTCAAAGTGACAACTCTTCAATTGAACCACCTTTGAAAAATTGAATTCAAGAGCATCAGTGACCAGGGATTTTTCTTGGTCCAATTTAAAGGGAAAATTATTCTTTTACGAAAAAGCAAAAACTGTGTTTTCCTTCTTTCTAAAAATCACTGTGTTTCAAGTGTCATATGCAGCAGGTCACAGTTGGTTCAGTGCTTTATGACTTACAGAGCACGTATACATACACATGCAGTCTCATGTATTCTTCAAAGCAATCCGTGGTTTGGTAATAATCTTGATAACTGAAAGTTGTCTGGTGCTGTCTATGCCCCCAAAACTGTTGCAAATCCAACTATTTAAGGTCAGCACTGTTATTATCTCTTTTCCAAAGAGATAAAATCATTTGCACAAGGTTACAGCTCTGGTAATGGACAAATCTGACCTTTGAATCCAACAGTTTGCATCCCATTGCTCCCTCAACCCTTAGTCCTACACTTTAGAGGAACAAGGAGGTTTTAGATCCCTGACCCACTAGCATGGAGTCCTCACATGGTAGAGACAAGACCTGCCTGTCTTCTGTGGCATAGTCCTTTGATAAAATTCCCCCAGAAGGAATGCCTTACCTGCCCTCTGTCTCACTTGGTCTAATGCTTTAAAAATTCATTTGAGGTGTCCCCTCCCCAGGAATGCATCCAGCTCCCAGGCCACCTTCAGTCATTTGCACAGCCTTCCTGGGCCCCCGGCAACTCCTCGGTGCCCTCAGCTCCCCCTCAGTGACCCCAGCTCCTCAGTGCCTGCTCCTCCTCATCCCATTCTTCAATCCCTGCCTCCCCACTGGTCTCCCACACCACCCATAAGCTCCTGGAGAGCAGGGATCCCATTCTTAATAGGAGCAGCTCAGTGAAAATGAGGGACTACATAAAGAAAAAGCACCACTTTACCAGGAAAATAAATGTGTAGCTATCAGGCTATGACCACAGGGTGATCGAGTTTTTTGGCGTTCTGTTTTAATAAGGATACACAGTGCCTACACAATGTCTGTATTTTACTTCAACAGTGGTAAGTCAGGAGAATCCCCTTTTTAAAAATCTATTCTTTTTATTTAATGTCTATATGCAGAAACCCTCATATTATTTCACATCAATACATGCAAACCACCCTATCCCGTGTTGATTGTGTTAATTCAACACTATTTTCTTTTCCTTTTTAGCCTCCTCCTTCCCCATACGTTGCTCCTTCCACCCACAGCGGTCCTGCCCCCACCTCCAAGCTGAGCCATGTCTACAGGCAGGTGTGCCCTTCCATGGCTACTGTGTTCTCATTTCATTTGACAGAGACCTACATAACACATCCACCTACAGATGCAACCAACCCACGCCCAGCCCTCAAGAGCTACCTGGGACTCACATGTGAGGCAGGCACACATGGAGATTCATTCTCACTATTTTTCCTTTGCCTTAATGCCCCAGTTTCATGAAATAATTTTAGGGAGATTGAACTTGAGTAGCTCAATACTGTGTCATTAATAACATTTAGCTGTAGTTACAATTGCTCCCTGGACCAAGCCCACTCACCTGATACCTGGTGATATCTGGCAAGCAGGTATAGATCAGGGGCAGTGGGCGATGCCAGGCTGCATGGTAATTGGATAGAATGTCGTGTGGCTAGAAGCCTGAACATCTGAAGAGGGGCCATGGATTGGGCTGGGGATGCCTCTAGAAATCAAACCGTGATGACAGCAGACACCTGACTCCTGCTGTCCACCCGAGGAGCCATCTTTGCAATCAAGGTTCCCATTGCACATAACAGTAAGAGCTCGTGTGTTTTGTTTTGTTTTCGAGTGCTTTCCGTATCTAAGAAATAATGACATTGATTCCATTTTACAAATGAGAAAACTGAGGCACAAAAAGATAATAATTTGCCTAAGATCACCTGACAAGGCGACAGCATACCTGGGATTCAAACCCAGAGAGTCTAATTTCAGAACCTGGAGCTGTGTTAAAGGAATTCTCATGGCTTTTCCTTCCCACTACGATGCCCTCAGTCCAATTACTTGCCTTGAAAATGCTGTCTCATCCTTTAGGTTTCACCTTAAGATCACTTCTTCTCCCATATAGAGTTAGAAATGTTTTTTCCTCTCTAGATGCACAACCTCTTACAGCATTTTTGATGTAGGACTATAATTACCTTTTGATGCATTAATTTCCTTGCCCATGTCAAGCTCCTTGAGTTCAGGAACTGTATCTTGTACCCATCTCTGGTATCTAATATGATTCCTGGCACGCAGCAGGGACTCCCCAAACGCCTGTGGAATGAAGGAATGAAGGAATGCGTGAACATTTCAACATACAACTAGATATTTCTAAGGATACAGAAGGTATCAAGTTCAGATGCAATTTTGCAGAAATACTTTTTAGTAAAAGTCAACAGTGCCTTATCTAAAACTTTGGAGTAGCCAGGCACATTGGCTCATGCCTGTAATCTCAGCATTTTGAGAGACCAGAGTGGGATGACCACTTGAGGTCAGGAGTTAAAGACCAGCCTGGGCAACAGAGCAAGACCCAGTCTCTATAAAAACAAACACAAAACAAACAACAAAAAGCCTTGGAGCCAGATATGATTTGAAATTCAGATATTATTATATTCTAGTAAAGTAATAGCACATATACGTAACTTACCTGCTATCCCCGGCACCTCTTGATCAATCATATTTGTATTTTGGAGTGAAATGTATGAATTTTCACACTAAGTATGATAAAGTTTACAAATTGCCCTATATCAGTTCAGGTCAAGTTTTGCCACCAAATGAAGTTGTTGCTAAGTTGAAAAAAATTTAGGGGCTGCAAAGAAGGGACTGTAGAGTTTACACAAGCTGCAGTTTATGATACTTTGAGTACCCATGGCTTTGGTCAGTCACTTGGAGCCTTTAAAGTAAGCAGACAAAGGTTAATAAATCAGCTTTCCAATTTTAGAGACCACTCTTTGTTCCTTCTTTCAAGGACAAACTCTCACCCTCAAGATAACAACGGTGGGAGGGGATAGCTTTGATGCACACTCAAATGAGACCTAAATTAGACCTTTCCTCCAGCACCTTTTTCTTTCTCAGGCTGAAAATATGGCTATTTGGGTCCACACCATTTCTCTCTCGCTCTCCTCTCTCCTCTCCCCTCCTCTCCTCTCCCCTCCCCTCCCCTCCCTTCCCCTCCTCTCCTCTCCTCTCCTCTCCTCCCCTCCCCTCCCCTCCCCTCCCCTCCCCTCCCCTCCCCTCCCCTCCCCTCTCCTCCCCTCCCCTCCCCTCCCCTCCCCCCCCCTCCCCTCCCCTCCCTTCCCCTCCCCTCCCCTCCTTTCTCTCTCTCTCTCTCCCACCCCCCTCTCTGTTGGTCTTTCTCTGTCCCTTGCTTTTGCTCTCTTTCTTTATCTTCCTTTTCTCAACTAGAAAAATAAATGCCATCCAAGAGGTCAAATACATATATGGGGAAAATTGCCTAGTCTCACCGAAAATGTGATCTTCAAAGCCTTTCCAGAACTTTTCTTAACAGCCACAACTTACGTTGGATGATTGCATGTCATTTGGTCCAAGCTTTTCCAGGTTTCTTGACAGATGATTAAAGTGAGAGAAAAGCATTTGTTGCTCAGAGTAGACAAGGAATGGGATGGATCTAAAAACGCTGGAGCATCAGGCAGGAAGGACCCCAAGGATGATCTTGCCCTGGCTCCTCTCCTGCGTGAGGGAAAGTAGCATTACAGCATCTGAGCCCACTGGGGAAGCTCCATTCCCCTCTGCTCCTGCCACAGGAAAATCAAGGTGTGGGTGATGATGGGGGTGAAATTTGTCTACAGCCCACACCTGAATTGTTCCTGGACAATCTCCACCTTCCACAGGGCTGGTTCTCACTTTCCCTGTTAAGTGTGGATGTGTGCAGTCAGCGAGTAGAACCTTTCTAATTTCCCACTGGTAGCTCTGTCTCTGGCCCTGTTCAACCCCCCACCCCAAATGGAAGGGGAAGGTGAATTTCCTCTTTCCAACCGCAGGAGCTCATAACCACAGCTGCAAGCACTTCGTGAGGACCAATGCCAGGAGCTTTTCATGTGGTTTCCCTTAGTCCTCCCAATTAACCCTGTGAGGGAGCTGACAGGATTCACACTTTACAGATTTAAAAATGAGGCTCAGGGAGGTTAAATAACTCTGAGAATTGCAGAGTTGGTGAGGAAGTGGTGGATGGAGCTGTGATTCCAACTGTTGACTCCAGAGTCTTTACTGAACCACCATGCTCAACTCAGTATCTGGCAAGAGCACTTGAATTCAAAAGGATAATTCCTCTTGGGGACCCTAAGAGGAAGCTTGCTGCCTTGTCCTTTCAGGGTTCCAGCCTCCTCTGTTCCCCAGGGCAGGGTTATAGGAAGGACTAGCAATGAGACATCAGCTTGAAGCTCTGTCTTCATTGGGTCCACCAAGTGGCTATTGACCCCCCACACTCTCTACCCTTTCTGAGTACCCTAACCCGCACTCACACATCCCAGGGCCCTCCTCTCAGTGGCCCAGTCAGGAAACAGAGCTGTGCAAGGTATCTCACATAGAGAGGATTTAATAAAAGGTACCAGTTTAAAAAGTGTCAAAAAGACTGAAAGAGTACAAAGGGAAAGGCAAGGCTACCCAGCTATGAGCACGACAGGAGGCAGCCAGCATCCCTAGCGGAACAGAGGAAGCAAAACACAGGAGATGATGTTCTCAGGCTTAGGAGGCCGCTTGCTGCTGGGTTGCCGGGGGCAAAACAAGAGGCCACATCGGCCAGTCCTGGAGCCATGGATGAGGGGCCACCCATGGGTGCTGGGCCCACAATGACTAGAGCTGGAGTCACCAAAGGGAACATTCAGAGAGAGACAGAGAAAGAGAGAGAAAACAACTTCTCCTCTCCTCCTCCTGCTCTCTCTGCCCATCAGTGCTAGCTCCAGTTCCAAAGGGAACCTGGTAAGTGTATTTTGCAAAATTCCCAGCAGAACAGTACAGAGCAGAATACAGGCTGCAGAACCCTAGAGGCTAATATAACCAGCACAGTGCCCTTCAGTGCTGGACCGAAGAGGCCTATAAGCTAAACTTCTGCCACATCCCAGAGTTCATAAGACAGGCTCCAGGGTGGCAGTTAGCATTTATTTGCCTTGAGGTTCTCAGAACTGTTAAGATGCTCTTGATTCAAAAGACTATTTAGTAATTCCTATAAAAGGTTGTGTTACTCACTCTAAATTCTAGGCTCCAAGGAAAGCCTCATCTTGCTGTTAATGATGGCGGGTGTCCAGTTTCTTGGCATCTTGAACCAAGAATTAGACAAAACGCACAAAGCAAGGAAGGAATGAAGGGATTTATTGAAAATGAAGGTACACGCCACAGTGTGGGAGCGGGCCTGAGAATAGGGGCTCAAAGGCCCTGTTACAGGCTTTTTGTGAGTTTGAATACCCTCTACTTGGGGTACATCCTATGTAAATGAAGAGGATGAAGTAAAGTTGCAAAGTCATTTATGGCATATGCCCTATGGAGAGGATATTTCCTATTTTAGCTGAAGTGTGAATCGGCCGTATGTTCCCTGCCTCCAGACCCTATTTTCCTGTCTCTTTGCCATATGACTGCATTATTCTGCTGCTCTGTAAGTGATTTTCCTAAACCCAAGTCTGTGTTTGACATTTAGAAGCTGGGAAAAATCTGGTAGTGAGGATTCCAAAGGGGAAATCCCCCCTCAAAGAATGACCATGGCTTTGGCATGAATTTCTTTAGTCATCACATCAGGGTCCTTGGCTTCCCAGACTCATGAACGGGAGTGAAAGTTGTCAGCTAATATCCGCTAAATGATCAAGATTCTCAGGATAAGTGACTGAAAAGAGTAAAATGTGAAGAAAAGATTTCTATAACAGAATGCGGAAAATGGCAAAAATTCAGTTTGTAGTGGTGAGTTCATTGACTGGACTCAAAGTGTTGTCTCATATTTCCTGGGAATCTCAACATCGATACCCCTTGCCCTTTAAAATTTCAATTCAATTCTTTCACTATCTTGTACAGGCCAAGTTAATATCAGAGAGAAAACAGTTCTGTTGGGTGAAGAGCAGAGATTGGCAAAGTTTTGCTGGCTCTCTCTGATACCACATAGACTCTTAATTTTCTGTTTAGAATGGCCCGCTGTGGCATAAACTCAACACAGCTATATCAGAAAATGTCTATTTCTTTTCACCAACATTGCTACTTTTTTCTTAGCTCATCAATTGTTTTGTTTTCTTTTTCCTAGAGCTATAGAACGGTCTGTGCCATTCAAAGACGTAGATTCAGACAAATACAGCATTTTCCCAGTAAGTATTGTTAGAAATAACCAGATGTTCACTAATATCACATTGCTTCCTACAAATTTCTTTCCTTTAATAAGACAAGGCTCAATTTCATTTGAATGCATTATTCATTTGATGAACAATACATCATTTCACAATTTCTTTTCTTTTTTGAGGCTGAGTCTCCTTCTGTTGCCCAGACTGGAGTGCAGTAGCACTATCTCTGCTCACTGCAATGTCTGCCTCCTGGTTTCAAGTGCTTCTCATGGCTCCCGAGAAGCTGGGATAACAGGCGCACACCACCACACCTGGCTGAGTTTTGTATTTTTAGTAAAGTCAGTTTCGCCATATTGGCCAGGCTGGTCTCAAACTCCTGACTTCAAGTGATCTGACCACCTCAGCCTCCTAAAGTGCTGAGATTACAGGCATTAGCTACCACATTCAGCCCATTTCACTTTTTTTTTTTTTTTTTTTTTTTTTTTTTTACAGACTGTGTAGCATTGTGATGATACACAAGCCATTGAAGTAAATCTTAGGTCCAGACTGGTTTTGTTGCCATTGCCAGCTGGAATTCTCCATGGGGACTATAATTATCTTGAAAGGTTTTGTGAATTATTTCGGAAATTCTTAAATCTACTTTAGGTTACTTTTTAAACAGTGTGTGTGCATTTGATTCAGAACAGTTAAAATGTCAGAGTATTCTCTCTGTGAAAGCCAACAAACAAGTAACATGTCACAAAGTCCCAAAAGTTTGGAAAATCTCAGATATTCTACTTGGGAAAGGAGGAAATAAAAATATTATTTGACATTATCATAACTCTTGATTCCAATCATTCAGGTCAAATATTTAAACCTACATAATTAATCATTTGGCTAGAGACTTTAGAATTTCCAAGAAAATTAATAATTTGGCCCAATAGGCAAATTGTTTCACAGCCTGAGAGGACTGATGGTTAATAGAGGGATTTTGGGGGGGGTAGATGGGTCTGCTGTTTCTGGAGGTGCTTGTAGACACACATACATGAGCAAACACATGTACACACAGACACATGCACATACATCTACAATATAAATACACATGAACACACACATGCATATACACATGCCCCCATACATACACATACACATTCACATTCACACACATGCACCCCAGACACACACATATAGGCAAACATTCAATGTCACACAACACACATGTACACACCCTACCACCTGTTATTGGCCCTGGTGTTATATTACACGTCACTTCACACAGCATGTCTTATTGTATTAATCTTAACTTTCTTAGTGCTCTTTAGTGATCCTAGATTGAATTTGAATTAAAAACTGTGGATGTCAATGCCATTCAGACAGCTCTGATTAACCTTCCTCGTGGATAACATCAAAGTGGGCTGAAACCCTCCTGTGTGTGCTCTTCAATTTCAGACGCTGCGGGGCTATCACTGGCGAGGGAGAGATTGTAATGACAGCGACGAGTCAGTGTACCCAGGCAGAAGGTAACTATTTCTGCTGGTTGCTGATTTTTAAAATTATCTTCAGAAAAGAAGGCAAGAGGTACATTTCCTTCCCCCAGCCTAGGGGATTCCCACTTACAGAGAGAAGAGGTTTTCGTGTTCTGATTGAAGTAAAGCTCAGTGAAAAAAGAACAGCATTCATTCGTTCATTTGTCCAAGAAATGCTCATCAGGGACCTACAATTTGCCAAGCACTTTGCATCATGCTGGGTGGTAAACAAAATAGAAATATATCTCCTCTCCTTGAGGTTACAGTCAATTGGGAAAAGCAGTCAAGTGAACAGATTATCTTATTGTAGACATTTATCCAGCCTTCTGTATCAGTCCTCCATGCAGAATTGGGCCCAGAAATAGTGGCCTGTCCCCCTGGGAGTAAGGAGAAGCCTCCAATGCATGGAAAACATGTCATACATTGGCCCTGGGCTGATGTTCAATTGCATCTCTGATATCAAAAGACAGATATGCTAGCCCTCATCTTTGTTGTGACTACAGTATCAAAGCATTAAGTTAACCAGTTATTTGGGCATTTAGGGGCACAATGGGATGCAGATTTTTCGTTATGTTCATCGGCGCCATTCCACAACAATGCGGTCCATGAATATGGTCAATGATGAAAAAGACAGGATTTTGGTCCAGAGCTCCCAGAAAATATCCCAAACCAAGGTTAAAGTAAGGAAGCTGAATGGAGGCTTCTGATGTCACAACACACAATGGGATGTGACGCTCTTCTATGAAGAATGCTGTTGTCTCTCCATGGCATTTCATGTAGCATTCATTCATTCACGCATGCATACCCCAAACTGACATTCACTGAGAGACAAGCCTATGCTAAAGACCAATGTTAATGTTTTCTTCTTAGGCCAAACAACTGGGATGTCCATCAGGATTCAAATTGTAATGGCATTTGGGTAAGCAACTAAATTCAGCTTGAACCCCACTCTCCTGTGTTCTTCCCTCTCCCAAGCTCATCACAGATCCAAGGAAACCTGTAACAGCCTCAAGCAGCTCTTTTCCTGCTGCTTAGAAATGGGGTTTAGAATCCTGACGATGTGTGAAGAGTGTCAATGATGTCATGAGAGTGCAGGCTTTCTCAGTCATGGCTCCTTTAGGCCTTGCTTAAGGTCACCGACATCTAATCTATTTATACTGTTTTGAACAGTGTGAAATTAAGTGAAGAGTGGTGTTAACAAAGTTTTACAGCAGCCCACACAGCTGTTGGAGCAAACCACATGCTGTCCTTATTTTGTTGCCACCATTTTTTTTTCTGTTTCATAAGCCTAGCCAGGCAGAGCAGAAATTACCCAGTATTTACCCTACTACTCACACCTTAAGGCATTTAATGCTGCTGTCCTAGTTCCCTATGAATGATGGATTTGCAGCTTCCAGGGAAAGAAAAAGGAAGAAAAGAGGAAAACCAAAACTAACACAGAAAGAGACTCGAGTTTGTGGGGTATTAAGCTTACATGATTTCAGGGTTCCTCATGAAGAAAAAGAATATCAAATTAAAAATACAAAATCAAATATGAAAATGAATAATTTTTAAAACAATCAAAAAAATCTTAATAAATTCCTGGAGTCTGAGAAATTCAGTTCCCTTTCTTTTGAGATCTTGTTTCTGATTTACCGGAAGTGTTTACATGGAAACGTGTTCGGATTTCTGCCTGGCCTCCCCTCTCCACCTAGAATACTCTATAGCTCCCAGTCACTCCCAGTACTCACATAGGCAGGGGGCTGGGATGGGCCCTGAAGCTTAAGATTCCCTAACTTCAAGATATTATTTTGGTGCAAAAGTAATTGTGGTCTTTGTAATTAATGCAAAAACTGCAGTCATTTGCACACCTACTAAATAAATTATCTAAATTGCCTCTAAATAGTTGCTTCACGTATCTGCTTCAATGAAGAGGAAAAAGCTTCTGTAAATATTTTCCTCTCTCCAGGACACTCATAGCACAGGCTTGCACCAACAGTCACCTACTGTATGCTTTCCAGTCCCATGTCCTCCAAGATAAAGGAAGGCATGGCAGATGGCTGTGCCCCAGCCCACGCCACTCACCCTAGTCCCTAGTCACGCCGCCTTTTCATGGAGAAGAAGACATCTCCCCTAGAGAGCTTAAGGTGACAAGATACCCAAGTTAGCTCTTATTCTAAAAAACCCAGGTCTAGTTGTCATGTTGGAGGACAAAAGGGACTAATCAATGTGTGATGCCCTGTCTTCATTCCATGGTCCCACCCAGGCTGCAGACAGGGTGTGCCACCCATATAAGGAGGAAGGCCAAGTAAGAGACTGTACTAGATCAATGGAAATCCATCATGAGCTGAGGGAGGCAAGATGCAGAGCTCATCATCGGTGACGGGAGAAGGCATATCACCTTCATACCTATCCCCTTCCACAGAGGAAGCACAACTCACAGAACCACAACATCATAAATGCAGAGGGAGTCTTACAACCATGAAGTCCAACCTTGCCCAGAATGTGTCCCGGGGACCCCAGTGTTGAGTGTGATGTTAATAGGTTCTTTCATGTTTTAATGGGCATGGGGAGCTCCCAAGACTGGTGAGTAAGCACGC
Organism: Sapajus apella; assembly: GCF_009761245.1. Lineage (NCBI taxonomy): Eukaryota > Metazoa > Chordata > Mammalia > Primates > Cebidae > Sapajus > Sapajus apella. The sequence continues at coordinate 1,482,930 of NW_022436959.1, forward strand.
TCTTGTTAACACATCTCTGATCAGCAAGTGCTTTCATCCTGGAATACTATAAATAATCCTTCTAAGGACTAGCAGCTCTACTAAGGGGTAGCTTTAACTTTAGGTTTTAGGATATCCCATCCGTGCCAATTCAGTCCCATTCACAGACCCAGTGCTACGTCTGGGTTTCTTAATCTGGGCACTATTGATGTTTGGGTTGAATAATTCCCTGTTGGAGCTGTCTTGCAAACTATAGGATATTTAGCAGTATCCCTGACCTCTCTCCACTAGATGACAGTAGCACCCCCAGCAAAATATGTCTCCAGACATTGCCAGTGTCCTCAGGGGGTAAAAGAATGTGCAAAATCAACCCCTTGAGAATTGCTTCTTTGGAAGCATCAATCTTAGGTATTGAAGATGTCAGGACATGTAGACCTCCAGCTCAGAGACTGCGGAATCTGCCCAGACCCTGTGTCCCAGTCACTCAGTGAGCCCTCCATGCTCTGAAGGGTGAGACCCCTGGTCCAGGCACCTCTCCCAGAACTCTACCCGGCATCCCCTTGAATGAGATGTCCCAGTGTCTGGCTCTCTCTTTACTCCCACCCTCAGTTCCTCCCAAACCCTTCTCACTCAAATGGGGCGTTGCTATGTTGAATTAGGGACTTAAGAGACTTTAAAGGGTTTTGTCTACTCATTTGCCTTTGTGCTTTTAAAGCCATTTAGGAGAGATTTAGTGTATCTATCTCATAAATTTAAAACCAAACTGCTAATTGCATCATTTTTCTTTTAAAGGGTGTTGATCCAAAAGATGGAGTTCCATATGAGAAGAAATTCTGTGAAGGTATGAATTGTGGATGTCAGTCTGGTGATGACTAGGGAGTGTTCTTTCCTAGTCTGAGTCAAATTGAAGTGAGCAGACCACCTAAGTCAGAACATGCTCGATGCTAGGATTTACTCTCTGCTGACCAACTTACATTTTTTTCATGACAGATCAGAAAAAAAAAATGATCTAAAAGGTTCAGAAAAGGAGGAAAGGGGGCAGAATCTTAAAAAAGCAAAACAATTTGTGTAATTGACTCTTTTACTAGAGGTTTAGGCTGCAAAATGAATAAAAGAGCAATGGAAATCTAGCACTTTTCCAGATAAGAAACCAAGCAGCAGAGATAACTGACATTTTTAAATCTTTTGCATTTTCCTCTAATTACACTGCAAGGTCAGACACCTGGACTTCTACTGATGGGATGAGTCTCTGTGTCCACTAGGCTAAAGATGCATATCTGAAGGTCTGAATGACTTGAGACTGCCAGGCTATAACCTGTGAGGGCTTCCCAAAAATAGCTGAGCAAAACTCTGTGCCCTAAGTACCCAGATGGCACAAACATCTGCACCACCAGTTCCATTGGGGAAACCTCACCACCCACACATTACTGAAAATATGCTCCTGGTGATGCCAGCACTTGATGGTAACATCACTGTTTTATGTTTAGGCAATGCTTTTCTCCCCAGTTTCACAATCACCTCGTTCATTTATTCATTCATTCAACAGGCATTTTCTGAACAACGATTTCAATTCTAACTAAGAGCTATAGTTGGCTCTGAGTTTTCATGGAAAAAAAGTATGTCGTCTTTGCATTCTATCAACTTAAAGCCTAATTGTCCTTTAGCCCTCAGAGGGGAAGAAGAGGGAAAGAAAATGTAAAGGCTTATTACATATATATGCAGTTTAGGAATATTTGTTGGACGAATAAAAGAACGAATGAACGATTAAACCAATGAATGAAACATAGGCAGATCTAGGTGAAGCCCTGGTGCAAAGCCTCTTAGATTCCCCACATCCTACTCTCCCTGTGCCCCCCAGGATGTCCTGGGCCTTCTTAGCCCCCATTTGTGTGGCCAAGTAGTGGTAGTCATGAAGCCCAGGCTGAGGAGCCACTGAAGTGGTAAATTGTAGGATATTTAGCAGTATCCCTGACCTCTATCCACTAGATACCAGTAGCACCCCCAGCAGAAAAGTTTCTCCAAACATTGCCAATGTGTTCAGGGGGTAAAGGAATGTGCCAACTTGACCCCTTGAGAATTGCTTCTTTAGAAGCATCAATCTTAGGTACTGAAGATGGCAGGACACTTAGACCTCCAGCTCAGAGACTGCAGAATCCGCCCAGACCCTGTGTCCCAGTCTCTCAGTGGGCCCTCCATGCTCTGAGGGGTGAGACCCCTGGTCCACGCAGTGAGACTAGGCCATCCTCCTGCACGGTTTAAGGCATTTGGAAGTGGAAAAGGAGGTGCCTCTCTCTGCCTCTGGGAGGCATCAATTGATTCTTTGAGAATCTTAAGGAATTTGGAAGAATGTGTTCACAGGTGAATGATTCGCGTGGATGGACCTCAGAGTTAGATTAAGTGATTCTGAACCTCTGACCATACAGGGCTGCATGAAGACCTTTCTATCTCTGCCTCTCCATTAATCGGCCATAATCGTCTATCCAGCGCTTTTGCCCGTATGGATTAAGGGCTTTAAAAGACCACAACATCTTTGAAAAATCAAAATCGCTCCATAAGATCATTTAACCCTTAAAGTGAATTGTAATAGACATCGGTGTGTTTTGAAGAAAGTAATTTCCAGAGCCAAAATTTAGGGCATATTTCTGATTTCAGATAAAGATTTGATTCATTTATTCATCCATCATTCACTCATGATGTTGTACAGCAGTTTGTTTTATGCTGAGCTGGGAAGCACACCAAACACACCTGCGTCTCCACATCTTAGGCAGCAGCTCCAATGGCCTGGAAGTCCCATTCAGCTCCTAAATGCTATGCCCCTCACTCTCAAACATGCAAAAAGTGGTAATGCATTGCTGTTATAACACTCGGTGCCTGGAAATACACACTAGGGTATCTGCTCTCATAACTCTCCAGTCTGGAGGTTCCAAACTACTTGAGTGCATAAATAATATAAATAAATTGTGCTGCCCAGGTTCACAGCCCAGGGGAATCATTTTGCTGGGAGACTCAGCTGGGGCTCATTTTCACATCTCTCCTGAATGGATCACAGCGTCACAGATGTCTTTGGTAAGTAATTTTGGCAGTAATCATTCCAGATGTGCTGGCCTTTGTTTTTGTTTCCCCTTGCTCTCTCTAAATGCGATGCCAGCTCCAAACAGGTGCAAATTTCCCGCTCCAGCAAAATCTACCACAAAAGGCATATCCACAGTCACTTCAGTCCTAGACAAATGTCAAAAGTTTCCTTCTACTCACCCCTCCAGCCTCAGCCCAGCTGCTGCCAGGAACCCTGAAGGCAGCAGTGAGGAGTCAAGAAGGTGGAGAATGCATAGAAAGGACACAGCCCACCAGGCTGCCTTCCCCATGGAGGTCAGGATGAGGCACTCTGGGGACTGTCCAGCTTGTTTTTTTTTTTTTAAGTTCTGGGGTACATGTGCAGATCGTGCAGGATTGTTACATTGGTATATGCATGCCATGGTGGTTTGCTGTATCCATCCCCCTGTCATATACATTAGGTATTTCTTCTAATGTTATCCCTCCCCAATTCCCCCACTCCCTGCTATCCCTCCCCTAGCCCCGCCACCCCCCAACAGGCCCCAGTGTGTGATGTCCTCCTCCCTGTGTCCATGGGTTCTCGTTATTCAACACCCACTTATGAGTGAGAACATGCAGTGCTTGGTTTTCTGTTCTTGTGTCAGTTTGCTGAGAATGATGGTTTCCAGCTTCAATCACGTCCCTGCAAAGGACATGAACTCGTCCTTTTTTATGACTGCATAGTATTCCATGGTGTATATGTGCCACATTTGTGCATGTGTCTTTATAGTAGAATGTTTTGTAATCCTTTGGGTATATACCCAGTAATGGGATTGCTGGAAAAAAGCTCGTCTTTACTGGTCATTAGAGAAATGCAAATCAAAACCACATTGAGATACCATCTCACACCAGTTAGAATGGCAGTCATTAAAAAACCTGGAGACAACAGATGCTGGAGAGGATGTGGAGAAACATGAACGCTTTAACACTGTTGGTGGGAGTATAAATTAGTTCAACCACTGTGGAAGATAGTGTGGTGATTTCTCAAGGATATAGAAATAGAAATAACATTTGACCCAGCTTGTTTTTTATCTGAGCAAGCAGGAAGCACTGGGCTGAGCATGCTGCTCGGCTCCTGATGGCCACTGCCGTGCTCCACAAAAGGCGTCAGAAGACAGACAAGCCTGCCATCCATTCCCAAAGAGCAATGAGACTCTCCTGGAGGGCTTTTTAATAAAAAACAAGAAGAGGGCCACAAGGCAAGTAGCAAACAATGACAGAATCAGAGAAGGCAAAGAAAGGGGAAGGAAACCAACATTTATTGACTGTATATCAGACATCAGCCACTATAAGTGAGATTTGCATGAATTACTCAGATGAACGACTCCTAAATGTGACGTAGACATATAATGACAACTCTGAATATTCCCAGTTCATCACCTGCGCACACACTTGCTGCATTATCAGAAGGGCCATTATTTTTCTCTCAAATTGTGCAAACATCTGGGGAGAATGTGTGGCAAAGGGTGGGAGCTGGAAGGTGCAAGGAAGGGCAGTCTGAATGCCACACACCCAGGCAGCGGGTACATAAATGCCACACCCATAACACCCTGCCCAGATGTGACACAGTAGCTCTGGGGCATTACTTCTGGATGGCCCTATCAACCAACACAATAAAAATGGTGTAACACAATGTGGGCACATTGCCACAATAGGCTCATCCCAAGAGCCACCCTGTCCATTAGGGAAGGGGGCGGTGCCCCTGCCCTCCCGAAAGGGATGTGGGCACAGTGGGGAAGCCCTGTCATACAGCCACCTGTGGACGCACTTCCCTTTTCCCTCTCCCAAAAAACTGAAACTGATCCAGAAGTTAACCTGCAGAAATTATCATTTTTCCTTGACCTTCTCTTCCTAGGTTAAAGAAATTGAATATGAATTCAAACATTCTGATTGAATCTCTTCCAGACCCCATAATAGGAAAGCACAGACCTCCCTCTGTAAAGATGGGCAAGTGGGGGAACACATCTGGATATATGTAAAAACTGCTCAAGAACACAAATGACGGTGCTCTTTGGAAAAAAGTTTAGGGAAGGAAAGAGAGTGACATTTTGTAAAATGTTATATTCAGGTTCTCAACAATAATGGAGAGGAAAATGCACACATAAAAAAGGAGAACTCAGAAATCAGGGAAGAATTCCTCAAGGTGAAACAACCACCTGATAGAAAAATGCAGCGACCATACTGATTTGCAAGTTGGATGATGCAGAAAACAGGAGTGCAAAGCGATCAGGCAGCTGGGGAAATTCTGAGACTCGGGGAAAAAGGCTGGATGTGAAAAACAAGAGGGAAGATAGGCATGCAGGAAAGGCCCTGGCAATTGAATAGAAACTGCAGGAAAAGAAAAGACATCAGGCAGAGAGGAAGCTGTGACTAAGTAAGTAATGCAAGAGTATTTTCCTGAGTTGGGGAAATCCATCTTCAGCCCGCAACCCCCACTGTGTGCCAGGCCAGGGTATAAAATAGACTGTGTTTCCTGCTTTTCCTTATTTATTCCAAGGATAGAGAAAAATCTTGGAATCATCCTGCTCAACAAACCAACAACCAGGGAACGTACTAGGAGGGAAAATCCACCTGGCATCAGACTTATCTCTCAACACTAAATTTCAGGAAACAGTGCAACAGCCTCTCTACAGAATTTTAAGATGGAAAATTTGTGTCAGACATGCTCTATGCCAAGCTGTTGTTCTCACAGGAGGACTCCAGAAGCTTATTCTCATTCAGAGACTCAGAAAACATACCAGACATATGCCTTCCTGGAAAAAAAATTATTTTAAGAAATACTCCAGTCTCTCTAAGCATGTTAGTATAAAAGGAAACACACACAAAAACACCTAGATATTATTACATACCATTTTCAAATGTATACAATGTCAAAAATTCACAAATTAAAAGAAAAATTAATAATTAGAACAATACTTACAAAATATAAGGCAAAATTTAAATCCTCTAATTAACAAAGTTTCTACATAGCAATAAGAAAAATACTAATTTTTAAGGATCAAGAACATAACCAATATATACAAAAGTTTCCTTTTCAGCAGTAACAAACATAAATTAAGATAACAATGCAATCCATTTATCATCCATCAAACAAACACAGGTTAAAAGTGACAAAGGCTGGGTTTTAGCAAAAATATGGTGAAACAGGCATGTTAATTCACCAGGAGATGAAGTTACTAGAACTTCTCTGAAAGAACTTGGCAGCATGTATAAAGCAACATTAAAATGCTTGTAGTTTTTAACTAGTAATTACATATCTGCAAATTTATCTTTTAAAATGATCAATTATCTGCTCAAGAATATATGTACAGAAATACTCATCACAGAGGTATTTATAAGAGCAAAAACAAGGAAAGAAACTAAAAATCAAAAAATAGGGTATGTAAAAATATACTACATTCATACAACGAAATTTTGTGCAACAGTTAATGCACATATTAATAGACATATTTATTGGCAAGAAATATGTTTATGATAATTGGTTAAGCAACAAAAGCTGGTTACACAATAGTATGTATGAACCAATTTTGTGAATACATATGTGTCTATGTGCAAACAAAAAACAATTGGAAAGGTATAGGTCTGCATGTAGATGGTGGAATTATAGGTAACTTTTTTTTTCTCATTTTTCTTCATTGAATTTGCATCATGTGTGTACCAAACACTGTGATTCGAGATTTTGGAGATGTGTTTGTTCTATTTGTTTTGGTTTTGGTTTTGTTTTCAGCAAATAGCTAAGGAAATTAGTTAAGGAAAACCAATGCATTTTTTAATTTAATCTTTGCAAAAGCCCTCTGAGGTAAGTGTTATTAAAACCCGGCCTCACTTTACGGATTCTCAGAGAGGTTCAGTGGACTGCCCAAGGTCACACAGCTAACAGATGGCGGAATCACTGCCTGGCGGTGTAATCCTGAACAAGCCACTTGACCAGAGACACTGTAAATTATGATAGTAATGCTGTCAGGAAAAGCCATGTGCTTCAATGAGCTAAGGGCTATGAAAATGTTGTGGACCCGTATGTTGAATTCCAGCCAGACAAAGCAGATTGACACGCGGCTTTGGCAGTACAGTAGTGATTGTTAATGAGTCTGCCTGAAATCCTTGTACTTGTCCTCCCTGTTCCTGCACCTGGCCTCAGAGTCCGAGGAAAGGAGCGTCTCCCTTTACAACCTGGGGCTCACACTCTCTCCAGGAGGACAGTGGCTCTCTCTGCAGTGTGCTAAGTCTCCAGGAAAAAGAGGGGCCCACCCAGTGGACATTTTGAGAAAATCATTCCCACAAGCCCAGCAGCCAGCCCCATTCTAGAGACTTAACAAGTGAAATTTGGATTGTAATAGATTTCATCTGCTGTTTACAGCGATGAACTGATCCAAGTGCTGTCGATCAGCATTTGTCGGTTTCGGTTTGGGTTACTCCCCACTCTCACGTTTTAGCAGTAAATTGTTTTGAGAAATGCCTGGGAGAATGGGCTGATGAGAAACCCAATCAGGCATAACAGGTAAATGGGATTCAGGAGTCTTATCAATATGGCAGTAATGCTATTGGTAGGAGGAACAAAATGACAGTTTTAGTATCGTTTTGTCACCTGTTATAAGCCTCTGGTGTTCGGGGGTTATTAAAATCTCTCTAGATTAACAGTCCTCTCCAAGCTAAAAACTGGCCCAGCCACTCCCTGCCTGGCCACTTCTAGGATACATACCACTTGATAAGAATAGGAGAGGGGACAAGAAAAAGAGGTTATTTTGCTTAGGATGTGGAAACTGAACATGAAGATTTATCACCAAGTTATTGCCAAAATAATAACCACCAACCACTCCAAATCTCCAGTGACTTAAAACAATCATCATTTCTTCTCAACCTTGCATCCGGGGGCGGTCTGGGATCAGCTGTTTTCAACTGAGCTATGTTGGTGTTGGCTCCAAGCTTCAGGTTGGACCCAGGTGTGTGCCATGTGTCTCTCATTTTTCTTGGCTGGGCAATCTATCCAGAGTGTCTTAGTCTCACGGTGGTGTCAAAGTGCAAGAAGGCAATCTGTGCCCTGTCCACCATCAACCCAACAGCCAAAGCCAGTCACATGACCACAATCAAGATTATGGGGAAGGAGGCATGACTGCCCAGAGTGGGAGAAGGAAGAGAGTGAATATGCCTTATTGTTCTCATCTAATTATACATGTTAAATATATGATTGAGAACAATGTGAAAATATACAAATTATTGGGAAATTATTAAACTTCCTCCTTAATACTACCACCCAGAGAGAGTCACTTTAACATTTTGGAGTATCAGGTTTGTTTTGTAATATTCTTTTAATATTCTTTTTATTTTTTTTAAAAAAAGTTATAAAGTCAATAATAGAGCTAATTTTAAGTAAAAAAAAAATCTTAAATTTGTCACAGTATTTTTGCACTCTTTCCAGCACTCTGCACCCTAACGCATATATTGTATATATGTATATTGCATATACACACATCGTGCTGTTACAAGAAGAGCAAGTTTGCAATTGGCAGTTCTTCTAATCAATTCATAATTATTTTCCTCATTATGACTTTGTCTTTATACTCATTATATTTATTGCTGCTCCACAATGTCCTTTTCAGGTACCATGCAATAATCTACTGACCACTCACCTACAGCAGGATGTTAAACTGATTTCGTTTTTTGTTTTTTGTTTTTTTGCTATTATGGAGCATTCTCCTTTTAAAAAAAAAAAAAAAAACCTTCCATTTTTTAAAGACTATTATCTACAGAATCTCTTCATTTATGCAGCATCAGACTAGGTAAGAACACCAGGCTTAGCCAATATCTATGAGGTATGTTGAGCTCAGACACCTCGTGTTTCCGTTGTCTGAACTTTCGTGCTTGTAGCAAGTGTAAACAAATTATCAGCTCTAACTTAGGTAAAAATTCTAGAGTCACATCTCTGCAGGCTCAACAGCACAGCACTGTTCATGTGTCAATCAATTCAACAAATGCTAGCCAGGTCTACTATGTGCCCAGCCCTGTGATGGGGCTGATGTCAATGGGGAAAATGTTGGAAAGATCCCCGGTGCCCATAGAGCTTACAACCCCGTGGGGCAATGCAGACCAGCAAATGGCAGTTCTAGAGCCATCGGTGCTGTAATGTGCACACGCTCCCCTGCAAACTGGAGGAAAGGCTAACTGAAGGAAGAGACACTGTTCGAAACAGAGGAATAGAGCTGAAGATAATTGGGTCCCAGCCACCCTAGGAAGGAGTGCCCTAGCAGAGGAAAGAGCACATGCAAAGGCTTGAAAGCAAGAGGGTTCAGCCTGCTGAGGAGCTCGGTGCAGCTGAACTGAAGCTCATTCAGCACCAGGTTGGACAGTGAGACAAGGGCCTAGAGAGGTGCATGGGAGGCAGATCTCAAAGGGCTTGGAGTTTATCCTGAAGGCAAGCTGGAGTCATTGAAGGGTTTTAAACTGAGAAAAGGGCATATTTGAATTCTAGAACATTTACTGTGATTTCAATGGGCAGGATTTGGTTGAGGGGGAGAGAGGGAAATCAGGCAGTAAGACCAGCTAGGAGAATTCTAGATAATTCTAATAAAAGTATGCTAAGCTAGAAAAGTACAGTGGGGAAGAAACAAGATGGACAAACTCAGAAGCTGTCTGGAATCAACAGTGGACAATGCACCCTTCCCATCCTGTATACTTTATGAGGGTTCCACAAGATGTCACCCTCCCCCAGCCAGGTGGTTCACCGGGCTGGGGTTGACCCTGGGCTGTCCCCTGGCATCCTTGCATCTGGGGGAGACTGCCTAGAGCTCATTGCCAATTGCAGATCTTCCCACAGGGTCTCAGCCAGCCTTTGGAGAGCCATCCCTGCTAGGAAACTTCTGGTGCTTCTTGTCTGTTTGTACCAGAACCCCCAGCTCCTAATATTAATAGTTATGGTGAGCATAACTATTAATATTAGAGCATAACTATTAAATTTATTGTCCAAACTAGACACTTTGAGAGAAGAGGGATCACTATCATAATTACGCCATGGCCTTAGCATTAACCCGGATGGGCTCAGACAAGCCTGGATGTCTGGCCACCCTACCCATAGCAGGAGAGCCACGTGCCAAGCCGACTCCACATTCATGGCAGCACCCAGTGGAGAATCTCAAGCCCCTAACTTACATGTAGAATAGTCTCGGACATTGAATCAGACAGACCAGGGTTCAAATCCTGTCTGAGCCACCTACATTTACTTCTTTACTCTGAGATTTAGTTTCCTCTTCTATAAAGCATAAATAATGATGGCTACCTTGTCAGAAATTGGGAATAATTTTTATAACAGGATGTTAAAAAATGGACTATTTATTGCTACCTACATTTTAGCTAAAGCCCCCTGAGACAATGTGGACAAATTATTCCCACCTTCCCACCCTCAATATTTCTTCCAAGTGAAAGATGAGACCATGTCCACAGAACCTGCAAAAGAAGGGAGTGAAGCCAATTCTGCAACCTGTCACTTATCTCCAGACTCAAAGGTCCAGAAGAGTTGAAGCTGGGCATGGTCAGTGTCAGGAGGACAGTGGGGCTCAGCTTTCCCTTGGGGGGAAGGTATGTGTGCTTCCTCTGCTCCGTAAAGACACCACTAAGAGAACTGGGTAGGGGTCTGCAGAGACCAAGCTCAAGAGGACTGGTATTAGACAACCCCATACGGAATGTAAGGGCGGTGACCGAGGCAGCAGGACAGAAAGAGTGTGGCCCTGGACAAGGACATGATCCCCAGGAAAGAGGAGCCAGCCTGGGCCACTGGACATCCTGCAGAGGAGGGCCTGCAGGGGCAAAGTAACTTCACAGGGCGTAACTTTCAGCTGACCAGGGCTGAAGCCGCAAACTTAAGCGGCTAGTGGTGCGTAGAGAATGCACCCATTCCACCGTGGCAGGTTCAGTCACTCTTCCCTACAGCGCCTCTCAAGACCCCCACAACAGCCCTCATTGTAGAAACTCAGCTTTGGACATCTGCTCAGCTAGCGACAGTCACACCCAACTATACTTCATCTCCCTCCACCGCAAGCCTACGCCAGCAAGGGGAAGGAAAAGCTGGTCAAGTAGACAAAGAAAGCAAACCACATTCCCATCCCTGGGTACAGATGGCCAGCCTCAAGCCCAGGGTGAACAGGGAGCAAGAAGTTAAAATTGTGAGGACCGAACATTTTTCTTTTCTGAAATGGAATGGAATATAACCAGAGGTGTGTACATTATCTGAGAATGAGCACATGCGTAATTGGGCTGGTCTGGATTTTCTTCCAGGGCAAACGATGAATGAGCACCACAGTTGAGTGGGCAGTGGGAAAAAGAAAGAAATTGTCTCATTGCACCCTACGAGTGCTGCCTGTCTCATGTGCCAGTTAAAGACCTCAAACACCAGCAGGAGTCTCCCTCAGGGTGTGATGGTGGGAATGCATATTACAAATCAAGACCCTTCAGGGAACCCAGAATGTTTCATTCCATTCCTTTGCTGCACCAAGGACCTGATCATATTGTCTGGCAAGGACAGTAAATGCCGTAGAAAAACAAGTGGGCATTGTTTTATAATGGGCCCTTCTGCCTTCTATGAGGCTACTTGATACTTATTTGCCTTTGTCTCCCTGTAAGGCAGAATAGACATCTGTGAGTCCATCAGCCCATCCCAGCTGTGTCCGCTGAGAAGGAATCCACTGTCTTGGGCATTCTCCCTGCAGTGGCCTCTCTCCTTTCCTGCTCTCACCATCCTCTGCTTAAGTAGTGTGGCACCCAGCAGTCCTGTTTACAGCTAATTAGATTAGGAGTGTGTTCATCTGGAAAGATATTTGTAGTTCAATAAAGAGAGTATGAAGACTCTCTCTCATGGTTCCACAGAAACAAAGCGTTCTGAGTCTCATTCCGACCTGTCTGCTCCCTTTCTCCTTAAACAACCTGAGCTTCTCTCTGAAACATCTAAGCCTCAGTAGTCAGGTTCAAATCGACCTATTCAAGCCACAAGAAAGACCTCAACTTAGAAAGATGTCAAAGGAAGACGAAGAGCAATCCAAAAACATTTTCATGCTGGTTATAGTTTTCTTCTTTTCTTCTTTCAAGGGAAAAAACAATCACTGCTTGAGTTGTTTGTTGAAAAAGAAGGGGAGGTGGAAAGATCATTGAGGCCAGCAAGGGATGCTGCCCTCCTGCCTCTTCCGCCATCTGTTCAAAAATTATTTCCAAAATATTAAATGCTGCATTTCACTGAACCAGAATTAGATGACGGGTTGGGGGAGGGGAGTGAGGAGAGAGAAGCGATTCTGAAATACAATTTCCCAAATGTTTATTTTGCTAGCTAAGGCTGTTGCCTATCCTATTATAAAATCTTAGCACGACCCCTGGCAGGCTGTTGTCTGTAGGGTAAGTAGACGCAGATTGAATTTCGTGCTGTGTCAAGGACAAAATGAATCCTTAATCTAGCGGCTGAAAATGCATATTCACTGGAGAGCAAAGCGGCTCCCATCTCTCAAGCTTATACGCACTTCGTTTCTCCCTTCGAGATGATTTTGTATATCAGGTTTGGCTACTCTTTATTAACCCACAAACAGCACAGGCAATATCAAAGCTCTCACCCTGCTCTCACTCACCCGCCCTGCTTCCCGCTCTCTGGATTTATCAGTGCACATAAAGCTTCCCTTAAGCACAGAGGAAGGTTTTCACAATGCATACAAAATATGGAATTTCTATCTGAGTTACCTTCATGTCAACTCCAGAAATATCTAGGTGTTATACTGCCTTCTTATTATTTTTTAAGATGAAGAAAAGCTATTGTTTAGTAAAACTGGACATAATTATATCTTCTGCTCCTCAGCCATCTTGCAGGCTAGCGGATTAAAGATGCTAGGTGATGAGGAGAGAAACCTCAATCCTAGTTACTTCTCATCGATTCTGTCAGAAAAAGAGAGTTGTATGCACCATGGTGAATTCTTCTCTCCAGCAGCAATCAGGCCACAAGAGACAGAATGTTCTTCTGTTCTTTTTCCCTGTTCATGAACAGGCCAGATGGGCCATTCCTGAATTCTGATCAACTCGACGCCCTTCTCTCCCTACTCAAGGTGAGAGTCCAGGTCTCTCACCTGCCAGCTATGCAGGGTGCACTCCCAGCCTCACTGTTCTGAAGATATCCATTATCCTGGTCCTGTTGCCTTCTGAGAGAAGTAACAAGCCAAATACCAGTTGTTATGAAAACTACACGAGGAAATTATTTTAAGCTTCGTACTTCTGAAAAGCATTTATAATTACTCAGCCCACATACCTGCTCTGCTAGCACATGAAATAAAGACTTCTATATCGGGAGGCAGCATGAGTCAGGCAGTGCCTGTGCTATCCAGCCTGATGCTGCATCTGGAGGACAATCTCTTGCCCCCTGGTCAATTACATCTGTCACCTGCTTCACTCTCCCCCACATTCCTTAGCCATCAAGTGGAGCTCATGAAATTATTCATCACAGGGGAAACACCTAGAATCTCAAGTTCATTGGGATGTGGAAAGAGAAAATGCCATCATTTTAAAATAATGTTGGGTGGTTGGAATTGATCGTCATACACTGTTCATTCATTTTTTTTTTCAACTAATTCCTTCCATGAAACTCCTTAGGAGGAGTGGTAGTAGGCAGAGATTATCCAGCCCAGCTCTAGTCAAATGGCTTGGGGGCAAGACTGGCTTCTTTATGATTTTTATGGGGATTTCCAACTCAAGGCAATAGTTGGGAGTTTGGGCAGAATGATGAACTAAATCACAGTTCCAGGAGGAATATAAAGAAGAGCATGCACGAAGTACAAACGCCAAAGATTCTGGAGGGAGAAATTGAGGATAGCATCACTAAGCCTGACTGCTAAAGAGCTCAAAGGAAAGTGGAGCAGAAAGCAGCAAAGAGGTCATGGCCTCCTGTTGGTAACATATATTTGAGAATCAACAAGAATGAGTGGATGCATCAGCTCTTCTTAATAGGGCAGGATATGGGCTCAGCTGCAATCACAGAGTCCCAAATTTGGTGACTTAAGATAGAAGTGTGTTTCCCTTTCATATAATAATCCAGAGGGAAGCAGTCCAAGGCTGGAGGAAAGTTAGGTCATCCCCAACATGCAGCTTCCATCCCGGGGTCTGAGATAGTTGCCCCTACTCCTGCCACCTGTCACCTGGAGGAAATAAAAAAGACCAAGGGAAGGCACACTCATCCCTTGAAAGAAGTTGGCACGATGGTGGCAAATATCACTTCTTTCTCACACCTCATTGTCCAAAACTTAGTCACATGGCCATACCAGGCTGCAGCAGAGACTGAGAAGTGCAGACTCCAGCTAGGCAGCCCCATGCCCAACTATCACTGTTCTTTTATGTAAAGACAGAGAAATAGATAAAGGTAGATAACTGGGGCTCTGGAGGTGAAAAGTACCAGCTTAGCCTCAAAGAATTTAAAGTCTAGTTGAGAAGATAAACAAATAAGCTCACAATAATAATAATAATATAAAGCAAATATTACTCTTTGCTTGCCAAATACCAAGTATCGTATTTAGCATTATCTTATTTAATACTTGCAATGGTCTGAATGTTGTTGTCCCCCCAAAATTCATATGTTGGAACTAATACCCACTGTTAGTATGAAGAGGTGGGGCCGATGAAAAGGAACGAAGTCATCAGGACTCCATCCTCATGACCGGGATTAGTGCTCTTGTAAAAGAGCTCCCTTGCCCCCATGTGAGAATGCAGCAACAAAGCATCATTTACGAAGCAGATCCAAATTTGCCAGCACCTTGATCTTGAACCTCCCAGCCTCTGGAACTGTGAACAATAAATTTCTATTGTTTATAAATTACACTATAAGGTATCTTGCTATAGCAGAATATAGACCGAGGAAATAGAGCACAATATGGAACATGGTAGGAAATGGACTAAGACAATACAAAAATGACTCTGTTATTACACGTATTCTATAGGTAAAGAAACTGAGACTTAGCTTTAGCTAACTGACCCAAGGTTAAATATGGAGCCCAGATACAAACTGGGTCTGTTGGATCCTAGAGTAGAAGTCAGAAAACTATGGCCCTTGGGCCAAACACTGCCCTTCCTGTTTTTGTAAACTAAGTTTCACTGGAACACAGCAATGCCCATTCGTGTACATATTATCTATGACAACAGCAGAACTGGGGAGTCACCATAGAGACCAAATGGCATGCAAACAAACCTGAAATAATTACGGTCTAATCCTTTACAGAAAAAGTTTGCCAGCCCCTGCCCTAGTGCTAGAAGGTTCGGTGCAATTATCTAGGCATGCACAAGCTACCATGCGACCTAGAAGAGGACACCTAACAGAGAAAGGCCAAGGCAGGTGAGGGAGGCTCTGAGAGGAAGTCCAGACGTAGCCAACTCTTGGCTGAGGAGCAGAAACTGAGCAGTCAAGACAGGGGAGTCAGAGGAAGAGCTTATGATGAGAACTGGAAGTCTGAGGGGGTAGGGGTGGGTTCAGGGGATCCAGGTGGTTGAAGCAGTGGGGAGAGGAGGGCTGTCAGGAGAGGTTGGGGACATGGAGGTTCCCTGCGGTGGAAGACAACACTGAATAGCTAACAGTAGCCTGTGGATTAGGTTTTCCATACGTGGCCGGTCATTGCAGTCATGTAGGGCATTATTCGAAATGAGATTCTAGGGCCCCACCACAAACCTACCCAATCAGGATCTTCACTTTAAATAAGCTACCTATGAGATTCTGGGAAACACTACCAAAGATGTAGGAAGAGAGTGATGAGGCAGGTCCCCTGGCCAAAGGCTGCTGAGTCACCTGGGGCCAGCAGAAGTGTATGCCCAGAGGGGTGAAATGGCAAGGCTCTGGGATAGCCTCTTGGTATAAAGTGAAAGAGAGGAGAGGAAGAAAATGAGATCATCATTTATGATCGTGGTAACGGGCAACAAGAGCCCAAGTGAGTCCGGTGAGTAGGTGGCCCCACTGAGATCTTCTCCACTTTCCCCTCTGTAACTTGACCTTGGACTTCTTTGATGTCAAATTCCAGTTAACTACCCACATCCCAGACAAATTGCAGTCTGGCTGTTTCAGAAATGACTGAACTTTTACAGAATCAAAGGTATTAGAAGAGTCAGCTTCTAGGATGTGTACCTCTTCTTGCTCGTTTCTGGACCTTGGAGGATTTTTTTTTCTGTTTGTGAAAGAATTTGTTTCACTGGCCTTACAAAAGAATTGACTTGTGGTTATCTCTGTCTATGAGAAGGATATTTTATACTCTTGTTTCCTTGCTTTTATGAATCTAGAAAAAGTACTTCAATCACCCTGGAAAAAAAAAAAAACAATAGAAGGAAGGGAATTTAGTAGAAGGAGTTTAACTGTACAATGTGTTCTCATTTGGAATGCAGCAGGAAAAGAAATGCATCCCTTGACTCACTCATTGAATAAATAAATCATAGGGTTAGAGCTTAAGTAATAAATAATAGAAAGGGGAAAGAAGGAAACTAAGAGGAGCTGACAAGGTAAAAAATAAATAAATAAAAAGAACTATATTCAAGCAAAATGATGAAATAATGAGTGTTACATACCATTTTGTCCTCTTTGTATTTACTGGTCATATTTTGCTAGAATTCTTTCTTTGACTGCTTATCCACTGCCCTCATAAGCTTTTGGACTGGCAGAGGGTCAAAGAGGAAATTTTCTACTGAAAATGACTTATTTCACTGAAGTGAAATGTGCATGGAATAGGCAGCATACCAGGTGCTGAGCAGTTATTGCTACTGGTCTTCTGGTGTGTGGTACAATTTAAATCACTAAATTTGGGGTTACCTGTTACCTGAAAACATGTAACTGTAATACTTGGTGTCTCTTGGTCTCCTTTGGACATGATGTGATGAATTTGACCCTGAGGTTTTGCGTGCAGTGTTAGCAATGCTGGAACTATTTTCCCCCTACCCCTCTGTGCTTGGTTCTCTCTTCCTAGCCTTCCAGGACTCACGCATTAGATAAGCCTTCCTTCAAGATTCCTTTCTTGAAAGCCCCACATTTGGGACAGATGTCCCTTCTAGGTACTGACACAGTACTCTGGACTGCCCTTAATACTACTAACGGCCAACTTTTATCGAGCTCTTACAAGTCTAAACGTCGTGCATGGATTATCTTTTCTAATTCTCTCATCCACTCAATGAGATAGGCACCATTATTAAGCCATTTTTATTAGTAGTGAAATTTAGGCACAGAAGCGTTAAGGAAAGGCTTTTAGGTTACTCAGATGGGAAGTGTTTATTGTCTGTGCCTCTCTAGATGATGAGTCCCATGAAGGAGGAGCCCACAGCTGCCAGGTATGATGTTCAACAGAGTGCCCAGCACAGTCTGGTGCCTGATGTTTCTCCCTCTCCCCCTCCCCCACCCTCCCTTCCTCTTTTCCTCTGCGTGCCTGTGTGTGTATGATGAATCATAGGGCCATGGGGACTTTCCCTCAATATGACACTCATCTCACTGCATGGAAGATTATAAGGTTTACAAATCAAATGCACAGAGTTAAATTGCTTTCTTGAAGTTGTCTATATTAAACCCTTAGTTTATGAGAACTGTGCTACCTAATCTAGTTAAGCCTGAGATGACGGAGGCAGAAACCACATGATATATCCACTCTCCCTTCTCCCAGAACTTCATCTGCCAGGCCTCACTGGAAGACAGACCTCCAGGGCAGTGGTGTGCGACATCTCCCTGGAAGCCTTTCCCTGGGATAGGTCAGGCCAGACAGGCCCTGGGTGCAGAAGAATAGGGTCTGTGTGGGTTGCTGTGTAGGGTCACATGTTGTTTCAATATTTGTCTCCAAAATATTCATTCTGCACTCTTTATAAGTTAGACATGGCCTACATAAAAGAGAAAGAGGGAAAGAAAAGATGGCAGCAGTTCTCCAGTCATCTGTGGACTTCTGAACTTTTTACCCAAAGCAGTATCTGGGAGACTTCCTCCTCAACAGGCAACCAGGAAGCCTCATGTTCAAGAACATGAAGCCCAGCTTGGCACATTCTGTGATTTTTTGGAATTTGGCAGCTTGAGGGCAAAGCAAGGACCAGATACAAGTGGGCTACGGAAAGCTAAGGATGGTGCCAACCCTACCTGCTCTATTCCTCTCCCTTTCTGGTTCCACCAGAGCCTGGGCTCAAATCCCAGCCTTACTATTTACCAGATCTATGACCTTGGCAAGTCATCCAGACCCCCTCTGAGTTCAAACCAGAGCAGTCCTGGGCCCTGTACTGTCCTGCATAAGGGATTCTTCCAAAAACAGAAAATACAGAAGTCCTCCAGGGTCCTGAATCAACAAGAGGAGGTGCCCATCATAAGAGGGGCCCTCCCAGAGCCTCTCACAGGTTAAAGGTTGGTTATTTAATTTGCTGCTGTTTGTCTGAGGTGTGAGTACTTGTTCTTTATTAGAGGGAATATCCAACCTGATACATGGTAGTTGCTCTAAAGCATTTGTAGAAGGGAGAGAGGAAGGAGAAGAGGGAGGAAGACTCCCTCATAGAGTTGTATAATTGAATTGAACAATTTATGCAAGTTCCCTGTCTCAGTGCCTGGCACATTAGGGAAACACAGTATTAGTTCCCTTCCCCACCCTGGCTTAAAATGCAAATTATCTAGGAAACAGCACATCCAAGCATCATGAATAAGTAGACATTTATTTATAGGACAGATTCATGTAGCAAAGGCTACAGAATGGGAGTAGGGCAGGAAAGTGTGTGTGAGGGCCAAGGAGGGCTCTGAGAGTTGCATAACGTGGTGTTCACACAGGAAGGCATGAGGGTGATGGGGGGTGGGGACCTGAGCAGGTGGGAGGCCGTATGGTGGCACGGTGGGACTGACAGGCAGAAAGCAGGAGGAACCCCGCTTACCTTCTGCAAGCTCCACTGCAGGACAGATGGAGAAGGAGCCAACCAGCGGAACTGGGAGACCCATGGTCCCAACTCTAAGCAGGTTACCCTTGTCTCTGATTCTCAGGCCTTGAAACTCTCCTGCATTATTAAAAATACCAATCCAAGAGCTATTTTCTTCTTTTGGTAAAGTAACAATCACCCATCTGCTTTGAGAGTTTAATGCTGGGGAATGGGTAAAGCAATGCTTATTTAACTAGCGATGATATTTTTCATCTTTTTCCAACAGTGGTTACTTAGATTCCTCCAAGTCACTTTGTACTGTTTGAAAATAATCAATTCAGGTCTTACGCAGGTACATGTAACAGAAAATTGTCCACAATTGTCCAAAGAGAATATACTGTGCTAATTGTCCACGGCAGTGCAAAATGGAGAGAGCCCAAATGTAAACAGTGAAGGAAAGGCACTCAGGATGCTCCCTGTGTTGCCGGAAGACTGGTAGAATCAGATGAATGAGGGACTGGTGTCATTATTGTCTTTCTCACATACAACAAAGCTTTAAGAAACTCCAACATCAGGGCCGGGCGCAGTGGCTCACACCTATAATCCCAGCACTTTGGGAAGCCAAAGTGGGCGGATCACGAAGTCAAGAGACCAAGACCATCCTGGCCAACAAAGTGAAACCCTGTCTCTACTAAAATACAAAAATTAGCTGGGCTTGGTGGTGCTTGCCTGTAATCCCAGCTACTCAGGGGCTGAGGCAGGAGAATTGCTTGAACCCTGGAGGCGGAGGTTGCAGTGAGCTGAGATTGCGCCACTGCACTCCTGCCTGGCGCCTGGTGACAGAGCGAGACTCTGCCTCCAAAAAAAAAAAAAAAAGAAAAAAAGAAAAGAAAAGAATAGAAACTCCAACGTCAATTGCTTGTTGAAGTTAGAGCTTAAAATATTACCAAATTCAAATTATTGTATTTACTAATTATCCATCAAAATGGGAACCAGTGGGCTTTCTCAATGCATGGAAATACACACATAATACCCATACACAGGGTAACGTTAAATGAAAATATTACACAAAATAGTATACATGTGCCAACTATGCCATAAAAACAAATATCTATCATTGATAAAGGTCAGAAGAAATTTTGAAACAATGTGCCAGTGATCTAACACTCACTAGTTTGCTCATGCTCTTTAAATTTGGAAAATTTTTCTTGGTAAATATTCAGCCTTTTTCATATATGTACATTTAAGGTACATTTAAGACGCATTTCCTGAGAATGTAAATACTCAAGAGGAATAAGCAGGAGTTAATGAGGAAAATCTTAATTTGCATTCCTCCTGCCTCAAATGCCTGAAATATCTTGGATATAATGTTGTGTGAATAAGGCTTTTACTGTTTAATGTGATAGGACTTAAACATTCTCTTTTTGCTAGGGCCTATAAAACATTTGCTATTAATAAAAAGCCACTACTTTTCATTTTTATCTACCAAATTTACTAAGGAAGAAAAAATATGCCAAGGCTTCTATTGGTCTGCTCAAATCTTTTCTATTATCTGGCAAATAAATGTCACTTCTTTTAAATCTGTCCACTTGGAAAGGGATATTAGGTGGTCTGTCCTGAACATGACAGTTCACGTAGTAGGGCTCTGACTTGTCAACTTGCTTCTGACTGTGTCTTTTGGTCTTCCCCACAGTCTTTTTGAAGTAAATAAGGTAATATTTCTATAGCCATCGGACATGCTGAAACTGAAATATATCTTCCCCAATTCTGCACACTAATAACAGTAAAACCTTGGCTTAACACCAGAGGTGAAGTCCAAAACGTTCAACCAGGAAAGCACAGGTTTGCTATATTTTGAGATTAATCGAGTGACCAGGATAAATCTATGCAACTGGTCTGCCTGGGCCTTCCAGTGCTCTCGCTGAGGAATACAAACTCACCCTGGCCCCAGTTGTGATTCAGCACCAGCCACTGTCCACTCCAGTTTAAATCCTGATGGGGATGATTCCAAGGCTGACTGCAGTGTCCAAAATAACAGCAAGGATTCCAGGAATCTCCCAGGTAGCTGAGCCCTATTTCTTCAGATTGATCCAGAGAGACTGAGCTTGGAGAATATAGGGAACATGGAGACCCCACTTCCCAAGACAAGATTGCCTGCCATTTTCTCACCTACCCTACCCCTCCTCTCAACATCCCGTCTTCCACCACTGAAGACAAGAACTTCATCACCCACCCCTCACCAAGAATGAAGGCTGCAGGGGGTGTGGAACCTATTTCAAGTGATATCAGATCCAATATAGAGTTTTCTTGATTTGTGTTTCTTCTTTGTATTTGTAGACCCAGACATAGAAGACGGTTCACCCCATTTCTAGAGCAAAGCCCTTTCTCTACTTTGCTGGCAAACTTCCAAATTATTTCCCTCTCAATTAGCGTCCCAGGTTACAGAGAGCATCCTGTGCCTGCATAGTTTTTGTCTAACTCCTTCCTGTGAAAGGTAGAGCAGACCCAGACAAAATCAAAAACCTAGTTCCTCACCCAATTTCCCAAGCCTGGAGTTGCCATTGCACAGATGACAGAGAAAAAGGTGAGGGAGTGGGGTGGAAAAGAACTGAATCATTCTTTCACGTTTCAATGTGTTTTGCAGGTTACTGACTCAATACAGCTCATAAATTCTGCCTGCATCCCACAAGCCACTTGCTTACTCACTATCTCTGCTAAACGTACCTTGTGAGTTTCATCCATTCTATTTGTTTTTCAGGTCTTGTCTGGCAGAATTGAATATTCTCAAATCCTACAGTAAACACACATTGTAAGCAGAAAGATGTAGGGAAAAATAAGATAAAACACAGAGAAAAGTTTTGCTTTATAGTGGCAGGAGAAATAGAAACTCAAAAAGAGAACAGCTGAGTCACAGTAACGGTGGAGTTTTGAGCAGAAAGCAGTGGACACTGAATGCTCAGAGGTGACAAAGTACCGATCACTGAGACTGCATGATCCTCAGTGATTTACTGGGAGCCTTCTTTCCATGGGGTTGTTTTTGGTTCTTTGAAGAAGTTAAATTATCATTAATACAGGTGCATACCAGGATGCCATACTTGCTGAACACCCCCCTCCCTCTTCCAGACTTCACTGTGCTGGCAATCACACTTAGAATAAGAATAAGGACAGGGATTTCATAGAGGCAATTGAAAAAGGAGGAGCAGAAGCAGCTCAGGGACCCACAGAAAATATACAGCATGGGATGACTGCTGCATTTGAACACATTTGTTTGTTCTAGGACTTATTTTGAAAGTAAACATAGTAAAGGGATTCATGTCTTAGCCCTTTGGATGATAAAAACAACAAGCATATTGCCCAATTTAGGCCATGTATTAGTTTCCTTGGCTGCCATATCAAAGCACCACAAGCTGGGTGTCTGGAAACAACAGACATTGATTGCCCCAGAATTCTGGAGGCTGCAAGTCTGAGATCCAGATGTCAGCAGGGTTAGTTCCTCCCTGGGGGTTTGCGAAAACATGTATTCCACGCCTCTCTTCCAGCTTCTCATGACAGCTGGCAATCCTTGCCATTAACTGGATTGTGGAAGCATCATTCGAACCTCTGCCTCCACCATGCATGGCCTTCCCCTGTGTCTTTGTTTCCGCCTCTTCTTCCTCTTCCTGTAAGCACCAATCATACTGGATTGGGGGCCCATCTTATTCCAGTATGATGTCCTCTTAATCAGTTACATCTGCAACCACTCTATTTCCAAACAAAGTCATATTCTGAGGTGGGGGGGCGGAGTTAAGACTTCAGCATACCTTTTTGAGAAATATAATTCAACCCATAACAGTCCACAATTGAGAAATATAAATTTGTATTTTGTTTATTTGGAGTACTCGTCCTCTGTCTCTCTGAAAGTAGGAGAATTGAGTTTTTCCCAGTTTAAAGATTTATGGTAGATTTCATATATAAACTGTTCTATGTATGACACAAAATGTTATACATGGTTATCTCACAAGAGTTATCTCTTAGGGGAAGGTGATGGGGGGCTTTCATTTCTCCATTGTAAATGACTATAATGTTTGTGTTTCTAAAACAAACCTATGTACTACTTTGTAATAAGAAAGAACAATAAAGACACATTTTCAAGAAGTGAATGGCTTTTCTTTCCCTCACAGCCTCTAGCATCAGAGTCTCCTTAGGAGAGGAATCTTTATGGGTGAGGAAAAGCAGGAGGCAGGGGAATGTGCCATTTGGAAAATTGTGTTAAAACCACAATTGCTTTGATGCACTTGTCTTTAGACATTACTTTAACTTACTTTAAATTTTAAAATACCGTTAAAGGAAGACTCAAGGTTTTCATGTTTACCCAAAGGGAACATGGGTTTTCAATATTGAAAAATGCGGAAGCTTCTTGCAACCACTCACAGAGGCTTCCTGTTAGCTAAGGCAAAATGAGAATATTGGCTTTTAAAGGTTTTATCCAAAGAAGGATGTCCAGATAAAATACAAGATACCCAGTCAAATTCAAATTTCAGACAAATAACAAATTTTTCCAGTATATGTTCCAACCATTGCATGAGACATACTTATCTAAAAAATTATTCCTCATTTGCCTGAAATTCAAACTTAACTGGGTATCCTTTATTGTTTATGTATTTATTTATTTATTTTTGAGACAGAGTCTTGCTCTGTTGTCCAGGCTGGAGTACAGCAGCACGACCATGGCTCACTGCAGCTTCGACATCCTGGGCTCAAGCAATCCTCCTGACTCAGCCTCCCCTGTAGCTGGGACCACAGGCACATGCCACCACACCTAACTAATTTGTTTTATTTCTGTAGAAACCGAGTTAACCTGTGTGGCCTAGGCTGGTCCCAAACTCCTGGGCTCAAGCAGTCCTCCTGCTTCAGCCTCCCAAAGTGCTGGGATTACTGGCACAAGCCACAGCACCTGGCTGGCACCCTTTATTTTTATTTGCTAAATCTGGCAGCCCTATTCCAAACATACCAATTTAGATAAGCTTTTTCTAAAAATTAGACCACAGGAGAGATTTGTCCCAGAAGTCACTCATAAAAAGAGCACTAAGAGGTTGTAGCTCATCACATTTCTCTTTGCTGATTTTGCACAAGCCATAGAAATGTGGTTCAAATGAATCCTATTTTTGTCAACATTTTGTATCAGGAGTTCTTGACAAATTGTGCAGGAGTTGCAGGGGGTCTGTGAACCTCCTGAAATCACACACCAATGTGCATTATTGTGTGGAAAGGAACCATAATTAGATTCTCAAAAATGTCTGAGACCCCGAAGAAGGTCAGAGGGCACCACCTTAATGACTGAGGCCATAGCTTTGAACTCAGAGAAGGTATTTTTTCTGAGGGCTTGGGCATTATTTTTCAGATTAATTACTTTTCAGATGATTGACTTTCTGATGGCCTAAACTGAAAAATGGAGGAAATCTCAGCAAATATAAGAGTGGGAAGTTTATCCGTCTGCTGAAGCATCCCTCTTGAATGTCTGAGATGCCAAATGTTCTGCATGTTTCACAGGAATTGAGTAGAAGCCAGGTCAAGGGTGGTGCTGATCACTGTGACTTCTCTGATAAAGTCTAAGGTTCAGAGGCATCTACCTTGAATACCAAAAGCCCTTAAAGAGAGAGATTGACAGCGGGAGACAGACAGAGAGCAATGCTCAGGCAATGACTTTTCTTACTACCTTTAGAAAATAAATGACCATTTTGAAAATCGCTACTTTATTGTTTTCCTTAGAACTCCTTCATCAGTCTACCAACAGCTCTTACTGATGAGCTCGACTGGCCCCAGCTCTCTGGTGCTACAGGATTTCTGGACTCCACTGTTGGGTAAGTGTGTTTGCATACCCTCAGACATCTTAATACATCTGTGTAAGGAAAGAACAAGAGATGGGGCTTGCTCCCAAGATATTGAAATAAGAATTGTTGAGAACTGCTTCTAAAACATGAATTCAAGTTCATCCACCATACAGTAGGATGTAAAGCAAATTGCATTTTAGCAGTGCTGGTAAGAAGCGCATATTCCTGCTATGGGTAGGGTGGGGTGGGGTTCCATAGTTTACTTCTGATGAAAAATACTAAACACATCACTGAAATTTTCTAATCCAAGGTAAAACAAAGTTTACTTGATTACTTATTCTCAGAAATTAATATTTATAAAGATAATGGCTGAAGCCAGTTGGTACTTCTCAAGGTCCTGGAATCATCCTGGCTTTAATGCCCAAGATTTGTAGGTAGAGACCAGGCCTGATGAGTTTGAGTGACACGCAAACCCAATTCACTACATATGCCTGGGTGTTAAGATCTGTGGTCTGCTTCCCAGGGCTATACCTGGCAGGGACACCTGTGATGCTGGTGAAACTTTGCAAGTGTCCCTAACATGGTAGAAAACCACAGATATGAGTCTATGGCCATCCCACCCTGAATACACCAGATCTTGTCTGCTCTCTGGAAGCTAAGCAGGGCCTGGTTAGTACTTGGATGGGAGAATGTCACAGATATGAGAGGTAATTTCTCTCCCAACATCCCCTAAACATTTATGACAGTTAATAAGCGCAAGGAATGTGGCAAATGAATGGCTTCCAAGTGTAAAAAAAGAAGAAAGAGTAGAAGTTTGCTTTTAGGTCTAAAGGCCGGACAGAACCAACTAGGAAGCCCCTCTCTGACTCAGGCAACAACACCAGAAGCCTGGAATGGACCATGAGATAAGCCATGAGAACTGTGAGGAGGGCAAGTATGCATGGGGCAAGATTTACCCAAATCTGTAAGGAGTAGGAACACCCCTAAGGGACAGACATTAATCATTTTAACAAGCAGTTATTCTAATGAACAAAGGATGCTGCGTACCATGAATATTTATTTGATGATCTTTACTCATTTACTTTAAAAATATTTCTTAAGTACCACCTAACCAAGCACTAATGTTGCAGGTGTTCATTTAAAGGTAAATAAGGCTTGTCCCATCTTTGTAGTCAATTACAATCAAGTAAGGCAGTTGAGACAAGTGAACTGATAATGGTAATGCAAGGGAGATGTACCAATGACAGGTCTCCCACAGAGAGAGCCGCCGGGCTCTGAGGAGAAAGAGCTCAGGGAAGTGATGAGCAGCCACTTCCTTTGGGGGAAAACACACAGGATACTGGGGTGATGAAATGCGTATAGAAGAAACTAGGAACGATAACTAGCCTTCAGGGAAACATATTCATATTTATGTAGACATCATCTGTGAATATAGGGAAAACTAAAGATGCGTTTTCCAGTGTAGTTATAAGTTTTCAAGCTTAATCACGTTTTTTTTAAAAAGGCTAGTCCTTGTCATTAGCATAAAAATACTAAAATACTTACTAATAGGGATAGTAAGAAGTAACTTTGAGAAGTAAGAAGTAACTATATGCCAAGCATTTACTGAGTTCATATAGAGATTCTCTTGTTTAACCTCCTTGTGAGGGGGTTTTGTTCTCTGCCTTTGCAGTTGAGGGAATCCAAGGGCAAATAGGCAGAATAAGAATCTTGACCAAGGTTGTTCAGCCAACAGTGGCAGGGTCTGTTTTCACAGAACCTTGTGTCATATCATAACAAAGATCTGTTCTTGCCTCCCATAATTTGGCCCACAACTCCCAAACTTTGTGTTGTTTTTATTCTTTGTGTGGGAATATGGCTCACTCTAACCATTGTCTCTCTGTGTGAGAGTATATCTATGGGATGGGGAAATACCTAAGAACCAAAGAAGTCCTCCCCATGTAGAGGTGTGGCCTGCACTGTTTCAGCCACCAATCACATGCCTCCTTAGGGTCCCAGTATGCCCAGATGTCCGGGACCTCCTGAACCCCAGTCTCAGTCCCCTCTTTCCTCTTCTACAGCCTCTGTTGTCTTTATCTGGAACATATCCAGAGATAACCCAGCCACAGCAGGTTTATGGAAGATAGAACCTTGGACATCTCTTTGATGTCAATATCAGAAAAGAAAAAAATATATATGTTTACCTACCCTCCAACCAGTCTAGCCATCTCTCAATAAAAATATCTGGAATTTTCTCTCAATCAAGGCTTTTATGACAATAACAGAATTAGTCATGTATGAACAATGAACACAGCTTACTGTACCTTCAATGAAAGCTTAAATTTTTACATATTGACTCTATAAATCTCAACTACTTTTTGGCCCCATGAAGTTGCCATAAAAGAAATAACAATCCGATGTTTAAAATTAATTTCCAAGTAGTTTAAATCTTTACTGGAGTCACTCAAGGAACGAAAGAAGAATATACTCACCATGCCCAGCAAAACTGATAAAAATGTGTTTCCTCATCTCTTTCTACTTACAGCTCAGTAGTTGCCCTGTATTTCCTGAATCTAAACTTCCCCAAAACTTGACCCACACTTAGCTCCTGCTCCCAAACAGATTCCGTTCAGTTGTTTTTAGTTTCTGTTGGTGGATGAGAGGGAAAGCTCCCTCTTCCTTCCTGCATCTGTTCTGTCCTCCTACCAGCGAGTACTGATAAGGGAGTACTCCCTTACTCCCTTATCAGTGTAAAATCTTACTAGCTCTCCAGTCCTGCAGCAGTTTCTACCCACCATCCTGATCAGAGCCCAGCAGGTAAACAGGATCCTCCATCAAAGCATGGCAATGGGGTAAGAGGAGAGGAAAAGTTGAGAGTCTTCAAACATGAATGGTTTCTCACTTTTATAAGAATTATGCAGAGAAATTCTGACACCATCTCACAAAGTAAGTGACCATCTAGGTATAGCTTATGTGAAAATCATCTGTATCCTGAGCTAGTCTTTGTTGACTTAGTATCTTTTTGTATTAGGTTCTTTATTACTGCTTACCAAAAAAAACCATATTCTGCTTAAGCAATTTCATCAATGTTGACTGTAAGTCCTGTTCTTAGCTGTTGTATTTCTAACGAGGCACACACCACAGTTGGTCGTTCACCTCCCCCGTAGGAACTTACCTTTCTGTGTGTTTGTGGGGCCCTAAGCTTCCTAGCTGTCCCTCTCAGAGTGCTCTTTTTGCCAGCTATTTTAAAAGTGTTTGCACAGTGCACTGTGTGCTGTGCCTGTGTTCACTGCCACCCAGCTGGAATGGGGAAGAATCTACCAACTCCTTTTGATGGGAAAGGAAATTCTTTGTTTGGAATCTGAGTGGCAATGTATTCCCCTATTAAGCAGAAACAGAGGCAATATGACACTGCATGCATAGGATCACCACTCATTATGTCCCTCACAGCAGTAGTTACAGCTAAACTATCCATATACCATTGCATAAATTATCCCTGCAGATAATCTGTGCTAAGCCAAACTCCTTATTAGAATAATGAAAAGTTATAAAGTATATAAAAATATCAAAGAGATTAGCATGTGATGGAGGTCCTTGTCTTGTGGAATCAGGAAAATGAAAAGAATATTGAGCTACAGGCAGAATTTCTGAGAGGTAGACACCTCTCACAGCTCCTGTGGGCATTTTGGGCAGATGTCCCTTGAATCCAAATACTTATCAACAGAATTAGTGTATTTCTCGATTCAACTGGATCTCTAGAATGTGCTTTCTACCATCATGATCAGCCTAGTGCTACGGCTATCAACAGCGTTCTTTGGAAAATGTAACTTGTGAAAGCATCAGGGGAGAAAATGGCTCCTTCTCTTTCATTCTTTGTTTATGCTCTTTGTCCTCTCAAAATGTATTATTCCCGTCATGAGATGAGTATGACTTTAATTGAAATTATGTGCATGTATTACATGACAAACGTAACCCATTAGTTTCACAAATCTTTAGTTCTTTTAGTTGAGTCAATGTTAACAAAACCTGTTTTGTTGACTCCTGGGCTTCAGAAAATTCATACGTGATATTCCTTAAAATAATACATTGGGATTTTTCTTCAGTGTGATTCAGGAATGAATTGAGTAGGTCAAAAGCAGAAAAGAAGTATCTGTGGATGTTGAGAGCCTGGCAATAGAGCACTATAACTGTAAATAGGAAGAAAAACGTGTTTTTACAAGATTAAAAATAGCTACTAGGAGTCTGAGGTGGGAAGATTGCTGGAGGCCAGGAGTTTGAGATCAGTCTGAGCAACACAGCAAGACCTCATCTTTAAAAAAAATTTTTTTTTAATTAGCCTGGTATGGTGGCATGTACTTGTACTAGCTACTCGGGAGGCTGAGATGGGAGGATTGCTTGAGCCCGGGAGTTCAAGATTGCTGAGATTGCAATGAGCTATGATCATGTCACTGTACTTCAGCCTGGGCAACAGAACAAGACCCTGTCTTTAAAAAAATAAAAATTAAAAAAAAATTTTTTTAAAGATTAAAACAATACTTCATATTCAGATCACTTTCCAAAGCAATTCATATAATAAGAAAATCCTACTTACATTAAAGAAACCAAAGATCTAATAACACATGTAGAAGGATGGGAAACAATACCAAAACTTTTTTTTTTTTTTTTCAGACAGTCTTACTCTGTCAGCCTGGCTGGAGTGCAGTGGTGTAATCTCGGCTCACTACAACCTCCACCCCCTGGGTTCAAGCGATTCTCCTGCCTCAGCCTCCCAAGTAGCTGGGATTACAGGTGCCCACCACCACACTCAGCTAATTTTTGTATTTTTAGTAGAGACAGAGTTTCACCATGTTGGCCAGGCTGGTCTCAAACTCCTGACCTTCTGATCCACCCTCCTCGGCCTCCCAAAGTGCTGGGATTACAGGCGTGAGCCACTGCATCCAGCCAACAATACCAAAACTTTTACAAGAAGGAAATACTTCTTATTTGAAAGCAGCATCTAAAATTCCAGAGTGAGCATGACAGAGTGAAAGGAAGTCTGTATTTTCAGTTACAAGGGTGCTCATTCTGTATTATTCGGGTAGAACATTTAGCATTCCTCAGCCTCATTTACGTGCTCAAATAGAGTTGGACTAGATGATCTCTGAAGTTCTCTCCCATGCTCATGGGGCATGGTTATTGGGCATGATGGTCCTATTTATGATGCTTCTTGGTTTAGAAGTACTAGGGAAATTGTTCAAGAGAGATGCTCCTGCTTCTGCTACTCACTCTGTCTTCCTCTACTCTTTAGCCTGTACCTTGAGACAAGACATGGCTAATTTTATAGGTCAGAGCCTGATGTTCTTGGAACAGTCTTTGGCCAGGTATAGAGCCTGTGGTACAGTGCAGTCTCATGCACAGCAAGCCCTGTGCTGTGTGATATTGACTGTTTGACCAGCTGTTAAGTAAAAATGGGACTCCATTATTGTCCTTTATGTTTACTATATCTCTCCAGCAGACCCAAAAGAGGAAAGCAGGCAACTAAGCCCTTAACAAAAATAGCCACCTGAACCCAACACATCTAAACTGAGCATTTCTGGCTGTTCATATACCCTTGTTCTGAAGGTGGGGCCACTCCAGTCAGTAGGGTTCTGCAGGCCAAGGATAAATGATAGAGGTGAAAAACAGGGCAGCAATCGGAGCTTTTTCAAAAAAGTAAAAAGCTAAAATTCATCATAAAAAGCCATGAAGATCAAAAGAACCAAAAGCAGCTACCAAAATTATCACACCAAGCTGGAGAAGTAAGACTGAGATCTGTAGTTAGCGTAAGTGAGTGCAAACCAGATGACATTTTCTAGATTAAATGTTCCTCCCTCTGCCTCCAACTTAAATTTTCCATATCGAACCAAAGATACAGCAAATGCTCAGACAAAGCCATTGTTATAAGTGGCACAATAATGCTCTTCAGGGGCATTTAAACACATCTTTAGTGAGAGGTGTCCTAGAATCAAAGCGTTAAAGGTTATCTATTCTCTCCTAACCAATAGATGTTATATGAGAGAATAGTTTTGAAAAGCAATGTATAACACTGAACCAAGTCACTTGGGGCAGTAAAACCAGAAAACTGGAGAATAGGGAATTGCAGCTAAAATTTGCCAACCTAATTTCATGTTTCAAAAAAGGACTTGTAAGTACTAAACACTAATGGGCTTAATAAGCTTATTAAATCCATTATTCGCAAATAACATGTGATACAATTGCAAATGATTAGCGCTATTATAATTATACTTTGCAAAACAAATAATTAACCAGAGAGGTGGTCATCTGAAGTTGGATGAGGCTCGGAGTGGGATAGTGTCCATAGCAGCAGTTCTCCAAGTGTGGTCCATGGACTCCTGGGGGGTCTCTAAGACCCTCTCAGGGGATCCATAGGTAAAAAACTACTTTTATAACAATACTAAAACAGCATTTGGCTTTTCGCTATGTAGCCATTTGTACAGATGGTACAAAAGCAAGGGTAGGTAGAACTGTTGACACGTTAGTGTGAATCAAGCACTGGTACCAAACTGTTCATAGTCACCGTGCTCTTCGCCTCCACACACTCCCAAAACAAGAGGGGCACATCCTCCCTTAAAAATGTCATGTAGTACAAAGCAGAAAACACATTATTAATTTTATTAAATTGATTTTTAAATAATTTAATCTGATGAAATGTGAAATATGCATAAAGCATTTGTACTGCATAATAAATTAACCAAGTATGACAGTTATCTTAGGGAAAAGCACTTATGCAGACGAGATGAGAGCTGAGTTCACTTTTCATGCAACACCATTTTTGCTGAAAAATTACGTGATAACAAATCATGGTTTTTCAGACTTAGATGTATGGCAGATATTTTATCTAAAATAAATAAAATGAGCTTGTTGCTTCAAGGAAAATAATTGACAGTTTGGGTTGTTAATTTTAAAATTTGAGCTTTCAAAGAAAATATTTGAATTTTGGAAAATTTGGGTCTTCTAGTATGAACTTCACAGTTTCCTAGTAGTCTAAGACTCTCCTAATGTGATATGTAACAATATTAACAAATATTATTTTTTTGATGTTGTAGCATTAAATGTATCAACATTGGGAATACCTTCATAACTCAGGAACCAATATTTTTAAAATACTAGTGTATGATTAAGGTAATGCATGAGTAAAAGATTCATTAAAAGTGCAAGACAGACCAATGCATTTTAATGTAACAAGGCATAAAATATCGTTGATATAATTTCAGATTCAACCTTGCAATTAATCAGTCTTTAAGAAACTACTACTTGTTGAGTTCTCGTATAGAATCAAAGATAGCTATCCATAATTATCTTTAAAAAAAAAAAGATACTGCATTTTCTTTTTCTTTTTTTTTTTTTTTTTTTTTGAGACGGAGTCTTGCTCTGTCGCCCAGGCTAGAGTACAGTGGCACAATCTTAGCTCACTGCAACCTCTACCTCCTGGGTTCAAGCAATTCTCCTGCCTCAGCCTCTCGGGTAGCTGGGACTACAGGTGTGCACCTCCACACTCTGCTAATTTTTTGTATTTTAGTAGAGACAGGTTTTCACTGTGTTACCCAGGCTGGTCTCAAACTCCTGAGCTAAGGCAATCTACCCGCCTCAGCCTCCCAAAGTGCTGGGATTACAGGCATGAGCCACCGTGCCCAGCCAAACCCAGAGTTTCTTAATACAGTTTCACTGAAACATCATAACAGACTGAATGCGAAGCACATGAATCTAGCTGTTTTCTATGAAGCCAGACATTAAAAATATTTGCAAAAATGTAAAACAATGCCATTCTTGGAGAGTTTTGGAAAACATATTTTTTTCAGAAAAAAGTGACATGTTAACAGGTAATGGGTTTAGTATACTAATGTAAAATAAATTGAAAATTAAATGTACATTTAAATTTCCCAATTTTAACATCTAATATGATAAACATTGATAGCTCTAACTCACATAAACAAAAGCTCTCTGAGGTCTTCAATAATTTTAAGAGTGTGAAGTCCTGAGAGCAAAAGTCTGAGAACTTCTGCTTGTTTGTTTGTTTGTATGTTTGTTTTTAATACTTTAAGTTCTGGTGTACATGTGCAGAATGTGCAGGTTTGTTACATAGGTATACATGTGCCATGATGGTTTGCTGCATCCACCACCCTGTCATCTACATTAAGTATTTCTCCCAATGCTGTCCTTCCACAATCACCTCACCCACTGCTATCCCTCCCCTAGCCCACCATCCCCTGACAGGCCCCGATGCATGATGTTTCCCTCCCTGTGTCCATGTGTTCTCATTGTTCAACACCCCCTTATGAGTGAGAACATGCAGTGTTTGGTTTTCTGTTCTTGTGTCAGTTTGCTGAGAATGATGGTTTCCAGCTTTATCCACATTCCTGCAGAGGACATGAACTCATCCTTTTTTATGTCCTATAATAAGAGTTCTACAAGAAATTAGCAAAATTCATTAAAATATTAAATCACATAATTAACATTAAAATATTAGCCACACATAATCAACTAATAGGAGAAAATGAATTTAAAACAAACATCAATTCAGCAGCCAAGTGGGAAAAATGAAACAAAGAGGAGATTTGCTAAGAAGAGAATTTGGCTAATGATAAGTCAAACCTTGATATGAATTTTGGCCCAGAATGATATAATTTTGCAACCCAGATTGATCAAAGTCAGTGAACACTCTCAGAGTTCTGTAGTAGAAACTTTGTAACCAACTGAACTTGAGATTTTAGGTTATCTCAATGCTTAAATACAGATCACAGAGATAATTCATCAATATTCTTCATAAACTGTTCCGTGAAATACGAATTCCACAGATGTTAAAAGGTACTAACACACATTTTTTTAAAGATGTGTTAAGTCAAATAAGTTTTGGAAATGTTAATTTAAATAAAGGGAAACAAGTTTATTTGGTATAAGGCTTATTATAGCCTTTACTATGCCAAAAAGCATTGTATATCTTCAAAAAAGACTACAAAATATAAAACATTTCCTAAACTTATTTGAACACAGAACTATGTAGAATTTATATGTATGCTTTATGAGAAAATTTCAAAGAAACTGGTGTTTCATGGAGCATCCTTTGAGAAATGCCATTTAGGTCATTAAAACCATCTGCTATGTCACGACTAATCTTTTCAGACGTATAAGCATCCACAGCCTTAAATGTCTCCACTTTATCACAGTTTAATGTTTACCCTAATACAGTGGGTTAGAATCAAATTTGTGGCTGGGAAAGGCCAGGAAGAGTTACAACTGCTCCAAGCTCGGAGAACAGGAGGGGAAGAAATCTTAGTGAGAGGTTAATGTAACAGGTAGGAAGCCCTGTCTGAGTCTAGCAGCTCATGAATTATTGAACACAATGCCTATGAAGTCTATTTCCCTATACTACTTTTCTGGTCCAAATTCAAAATTTATCATGCTGTCTCACTCATCTTTTTGTATGTGAACTCCTAGGACCTTCTCTGTCGCCAACCTCACCTTTGCATAATAAGCCTATTGCCAGTCTATCTGAGTCCACAGTGAGTCATATTCTGCATGTTTATCACTCTCTGCGGCTGCATCCTAGTTGTTCTATGACGCAGTGAGTTCGGGGTTACACAGGACTCTGGGATGTGACTAATATCAAAGGACTGAAAGGAATCTTTAAAGGTCTTTAATCTGCCTTCCTGGTCCTATGCTGGCCTGACCTCCAACCACATTAGAAAGAAAGTTATCCACCCTTTTCTTAAAATTTCCTAGCAGAAAAAGTCCCTGGATTAAGCCTTACAGCCTGTCTAGTCTCTAAGTTACCAATTTTATCCTATTCTACTCCCTGCCTCAAGCCTTCACATCAAATGTCCCCATGTATCTTTCACCAACCCTACTGCTGGAGCCCATCTTTTGTGATTTATTCCCTAAGATTCAACATAACAGAGCCTCATAATTTAAACTCAAGCAAGCTGTGCCTCCAAAGAGACTCCGAAATTGCCTAACGAGAGGGTCACCTGAGGTCAGGAGTTCGAAACCAGCCTGGCCAACATGGTGAAACCCTGTCTCTACTAAAAATACAAAAATTAACTTGGCATGGTGGTGCACACCTGTAATCCCAGCTACTCGGGAAGCTGAGACAGGAAAATTGCTTGAACCCGGGAGTCGGAGTTTGCAGTGAGCCGAGATCGTGCCACTACACTCCAGCCTGGGCAACAGAGCGAGACTCCATCTCAAAAAAAAAAAAGAAAAAAAAAAAAAGACATTGGACATTGCCTTAAAAATTTCATCAGAATATGCTACATCACTATTGCTTGAATTCTATCACATCTGGTTTACCTCAGAGATCTCTGACAGGCTGTGAAGCCTTTGGAAGAACTCCATTTTAGCCTCACTCCATAGAGAGTCAACATAGAAGGCAATCGTTATTCCATTTTAAATCAACCTCTTCAATTTATCAACATTACTCCTGAGGCCCATTCTTGATATTACTCTGTTTTGTTCCACTGCAATGGGCAGAGGAAACATTAAGAAGCTCTCAGAGGAAGTGATTTTTTTGTGTTCCCTGAGCCAATGCTGGGAATAGCCATTCTGTTTGAGTTCTACCCATTTTGAATTATGGTGCTAGAAATCGAAACCCAACCAGTGTGTTTTCACAGTGAATGCCTGTCCTGCCAGGTCCTCCAGTAGAAGGAGCTGGTGAAATTGGAAAGTTAACATGGTTCACTTCCACACCACTGCCTGGAGTTGAAGGTTCAGTTCTGCAGTCATTGGGCAAGGTGTGGAGAAGAGAAATTTTTATTTTTTATTTTTTTGAGACGGAGTCTTGCTCTATTGCTAGGCTGGAGTGCCGTGGTGCAATCTCGGCTCACTGCAACCTCCACCTCCCAGGTTCAAGCTATTCCCCTGCCTCAGCCTCCTGAATAGCTGGGACTACAGGGGCACACCACCACATCTGGCTAATTTTTTGTATTTTAGTAGAGACGGGGTTTTACCATGTTGGCCGGGGTGGTCTCAATCTCCTGACATCCTGATCCTCCTGGCTTAGCCTCCCAAAATGCTGTGATTACAGGCGAGAGCCTCTGTACCCGGCCGGAGAGAACTTTAAGTATCCCTCGTGTGCATCCCTCAACTTACAAGCCCAAAAGCAGTCACCTCCTCCCAGCTCATTGGACTGGATTTTGTTATATGCAACAGGACAGAAAGAGAAAAATAAAAGATCACGCTGGGATACTGGATTTTTGTGGAGAAAGGAGAGCAAGAAGAGGGGGATTTGAGGCCAGAATGATCATGACACTTTAACCTCATTATGCATAGCACCCTAGTAACCTCAGCTTGTCCTATGACCACAAGCTCAAGTGACCCTGCATATATAAAACTTTCTATTAAGCTACCTCCTCAATTAGCAGGCATACTAAAATATTATATTAATCCCACTATATTTCTGATCACTCCATGAGAAATGCAATTCCTAAAATGTATAAGAGAGCTTATAGATTTGGGATGGGGATGAAAGAAAACAGCATCTTTGACTATGTGAAATACTTTCTAGTGCTTGGTACAAGACTTTCATTCCAAAATTCTAGATGCTATTTCTAGTCAGAAATGTTAATAAAACTATCTCCTGTTGGTAAAGATTTCTATATTCTTATAATGAAAGGTGCAACTAACTATATCTATGATACCTACATTATTTACTCTTCATGAGCAGGACACAAGCAAAACAATATTTTGGCACATAAATTCCATTTTTAGCATTATCAAAAATACATTTGTGACTAAATAGGTAAGAATTACTTTCCCAAAGAAAAATAACCTCTCTATATTGACCATAAAATTATTTTGTATTGAACTCAAATCCAATGTCCATTTCCCATCTGTTTTTCCAAAATATAATAAAATACTCAAGGCAGAGAGCATAAATGATGTAGTGTATAAGCCTATATCCATTTTAGGCTTTTGAGTAAGATAGTAGATTGAACACAAGCATTTACATCTCTCCCTTGAAAGCCCTACTCCAACAACACAGTAAATGAATTTGTCAACGAGGACAAAGAAAACAGGAAGAGACAACAGCCACAAAACGTTGGAAGCTAGAAATCAAACAGATGAGTGGCAACTGACTTAGTAGATTCAGGAGAGCTGCATCCTGAGCTGATGGGAGGTGCCAAGAAGCAACCAGTTCACACTGCAGGAGCCCCAGAAGAGCTGGAGACTGGCTACACGTGGGGTCTCTAGAAATGCAGGTGAGGCTAAACCAGAAGTATTGGTTGGAGGATTGCTGAAGAGCAGTTAGTTCCTCAGATCCCTTCCAACTCTCCACAGGTGGTCAACTGCCCCTCCCTGACTCTGGAATAAGACTAGAGCTTTATTCTCTGGAGACACTAACACCAAGGGCCTCTGGACTGGAAGACACCAAACATAAACGAGGAGAGGAATATCTTATAAAAACAAATGAATGCTAAATGTTGCAGACCCTTCCCCATATGCCCGAGAGTTCTGGCAACCCAGCCTCTACTCTCCTGGCTGCAGACTAGAAGACCCTTCCCTGGGGAATCTGAACATCCCAAGAGGAGAGTCCCATAGATGCTGACAGCAGGGTTCCCCAAGAAAGGCCCAGACATCTCACATTGTAGTGAGGGCTATAGTCAACAAGCACAGCCAGGGGCCCAGTTTCCAATCAAAACAAATCACCTTTTTAGCTGACAACCAGTTTCAATATTTAAATATAAGCCAATAGCCCAGGATCATTACACATCTGCAGGAAACCTCGAACATGAAAGACAATACAAAAACAGAAGGGGAAAAAAAGGAAATTAGAGAAACAGAGACTATGTACTAAGGGGGATAAAACTTTTTAGAAATTTTAATAGCTACATATTAAAATAACTGAAATTAATATATTAAAAAAGATAAAAGAATTCTATAGCAGGCAAGTGCTTCAAAAAAGGATAGAAGAAGATGTTACATTCATAAAATAAGAACATTAAAATTAAAAAGATATTCACAGAACCAAAAAGGTCATTTGGACATTATTCTGGTGATAGCAGGTGATATTCATAGAACGGTTAAAAAATAAAGTTGAGAATATTATCCAGAAAATGGAGAAAAAGGACCAAGACATGAAAACAGGACAGAGAGGCTGGGCACGGTGGCTCACACCTGTAATCCCAGCACTTCGGGAGGCCGAGGCAAGCAGATCACGAGGTCAAGAGATGGAGACCATCCTGGCCAACATGGAGAAACCCCATCTCTACTACAAATACAAAAATCAGCTGGGTGTGGTGGCACACGCCTGTAGTCCCAGCTACTCAGGAGGCTGAAGCAGGAGAATCAGTTGAACCCAGGAGGCAGAGGTTGCAGTGAGCTGAGATCATGCCACTGCACTCCAGCCTGGATAGCAAGAGTGAAACTCCATCTCAAAAAGAAAGAGAGAAAGAGAGAAAGAGAGAGAGAGAGAGAGAAAGAAAGAGAGAGAGAGAGAGAAAGAAAAAGAAAGAAAGAAAGAAAGAAAGAAAGGAAGGAAGGAAGGAAGGAAGGAAGGAAGGAAGGAAGGAAGGAAGGAAGGAAGGAAGGAAGGGAAAATAGGACAGAGAAACAAGGAAAATTATAAGACCAGTGAAATAAGGAAGATTACAAGACTAGTTCAGATGACCCAATAGTTGTAGGGAGAAAAGAGAAAAGAAGAAATCATCAGTGAAATAATTTAAAGACACCTCTCAAAACTGAACATCATGAATTTCCACGTTGAAAGGGTTTATCAAAAGTCTAACACTGTGAATGAACGCAGACCCACACCAAGCCTGCCATTATAACATTTCAGAACACTTGGAACAAGATGCTACCATAGGCTTTCAAAGAATCAAGACACAGAATTGCTTCATACTTAATTAACAATGCTGGGGAGGCTAAAAGCCAATGAATCAATTGATTCCCTCAGACTTGTGAGGGAAAAAGATAGTAACTGTGATGGCTAATACTGAGTGTCAACTTAATTGGATTGAACGATACAAAGTACTGATCCTGGGTGTGTCTGAGAAGGTGTTTCCAAAAGAGGTTAACATTCCCAGTGAGGCAGGAAAGGCAGACCCACTCTTAATCTGGGTAGGCACAATCTAATCAGCTGCCAGTGTGCCTATAATGTAAGCAGGCAGAAAAATGTGAAAAGAGAGACTGGCCTGGCCTCCTCCCAGCCTGCATCTTCCTCCTGTATTGGATGCTTCTTACCCTCAAACATCAGACTCCAAGGTCTTCAGTTTTGGAACTCGAACTGGCTCTCCTTGCTCCTCAGCCTGCAGACAGCCTATTATTACGGGATCTTGTGAGCAGGTGAGTTAATACTTAATCAACTCCCATATATGGGAGTTGATTAAGTATTAACTATATATTCCATTTGTTCTATCCCTCTGGAGAACCTGACTAATATAGATTTATGTTATTGCTGTGTAACAAACTGCCCTAAAGTTTTGTGGCTTAAAACAATAGTCATTTTATTATATCTCACATTTTGAAGGGCTCAGGAATTCAGGCAGAGCGTGACTGGCCAATTTCTCCTCTCTGTATGACATCGTGGTTATGCGATAACATTACCTAATGACTGGGCTGGAGGATCTAAGATGGCTTCACTCACATGACATGCCTGGGAAGGGACAACTGGGAGGCTGAGTTCAGCCACGCAGGGCCTTTTTTTTAATAGGCTTTTTTTTTTTAAAGTAGTTTTAGGCTTATGAAAAATTTGACGTGATTAAATCATAGGGGTGGATTTCTCTTGCATGATTTAGCACCATCCCTTTTGGTACTGTCCTCATGAAAGGGAGTGAGTTCTCATGAAATCTCGTCATTTAAATATGTGTAGCACATTCTCCCTTGCTCTCCTGCTCCTGCTTTTGCCATGTGCCATGCCTATTCCCCTTTTGCCTTCTGCCATGATTAGAAGCTTCCTGAGACCTCCCCAGAAACAGATGCTGCTATGCTTCCTTTACATCCTGCTATGCTTCCTTACATAAACCAATTAAACCTCTTCTCTGATAAATTACCCAGTCTCAGGTATTTCTTTACAGCAATATGAGAGTAGACTAATACAATGATAAAGACTTAGAAAATTAAGGAAAGAAACAAAAGGCAGTTATCAACTCTACAGAAATAAAAAAGTTATAAAGAAAATAGAAAGCAATCCTAGATTAGTTGTCAATAGCTAAATCCTCTTCTAGGGTAAGAAATGAACAGATAACGTCAAAGACTAAAAATCAAGAAGTAGCTTTAAAAGCATGTTGCTTAGAGATGAAAAGAAAAATATCAAAAGACCCAGCCAGTTAAGGTTGGAATTAGTTGCCTATGGGAATGGAGACATGGATACTGCAGGGAAGTGTGGAGTTACTGTTTATCATCACAAGTCTCATATACACACATAGGTAAGTTATTTGGTTCTATGAGACTCATCACCTCAAGTCTTTGTTGATTTTAGCTTCTCAATTAGACTTCCTCTGGCCACCCTAATTCTCATGTCCTTTTTCTCCTTTGCTTCATAGAATTTATAACTTTCTAGCATACGCTGTCATTTGCTTTTTTATAATGTTTAATGCTTTTATTGGTCTTTTTATGTTGAAATTTCAACAACACAGAAGCAGGGATCATGTTTTTTAATTTTCCAATATAACTCAAGGGCCTAGAATAATACTTGGAATGTAGCAGGTGCTCAATAAACATCTATTAAGTAAATTAATTTTAAGCTATGTGCATGGGTAGCTTTGATTTTAAAAAATAAATACATCATTCACCTCAAAATTCTACTACAAAACAAAAATATCACACTTAAAATATTGCTCAGACATCTTGGTCTTCTATTAAAAAACATTGTCATTGGTATTCTCAGACTTCAAAAAATATATACTATTTACAATGCATTCTGAATGCCCAAACAGAATATATGCTTACCTTTCTGAAGCACTGAGACAGTTGCCATGCACTGTAATACAATGAGTAAGATTTCATATAACACTTAATAAACAGTATTGTATGTAAGGTTGTGAGATGTGAACTTATTATAATGAAAAGAAGATAAAATATATTTGAAGATTATGCAAGTATTTTAAGCTAAATTATTATTTTTTAGTTTATATCTTGTCTTGTTTCAAAAAAGATTTTAGGAAGCCTATGACAGTATAGAGAACATAATATTTAATTACATTTAAATTAAACTAAGTTTCATTGCATTAATTAAACTACTTACATCTAAATTAAGCAAAAGAAAAGGAAAACTCCGAGATGAGACAAAAGGGAGTCAAGACAATGACTTAAAATATGTATAATTATATCCTGATACTGGTGTCAAATTTGTCTGTAAGCTCTGTGTCCGTTAGTATTAGATTCAAGGAACAGAGATTCAACATATAAGTTTATTTCTCTCACACAGAAAGGTTTAGAAAATGTTCAGTCTAGAATTGATATGGGAGCTCAACTCCATGTAGTTCTCAGGGATCCAGGCCCCTTCCAGCTGACCCCTCCACTTTTTCAATGTGAACCTTACTCCCATAGTTTAAGATGGCAGCATTCCTAGTCCGGGCAGGAGACTGAAGAAAAGGTACAGAAAATGAAACAGAATCATCATCCAATTATTTCCTAAGGAACATTATCAGAAATTGCCACTGGATAGTTCCAATTCCATCTCATCACCCAGAACTTAGTGATGTGCCACTCCTAGCTGCAAGAGAAGCTGGAAAATGCAATCCTCATTCTGGACAGACATGGGTCTTGCTAAAAATTCTATTATAGTGCATGAAGGGAGAACAGAGCTGAAGGACAATAATAGTGCCAACCATAGCCTTATAGCAACCAAAAAAAAAAAAAAAGGAAACATGGTTAGCTTCAAAATAATAGAGTTAATAAAGATGAGCAATTGCTCAAGAAATGTACAGCAGTTCTTGGTTAAAAAAATACTTGAAAGGGATAATTCTGGAGGTCTTTGTACAAAAGAAAAAGTTTTATGTCTTCAGCAGTACTCTTACAACACCCATACAACTCATTTCATAGAACTGCTTCTCATAACAACTGCCAACATTACATTCACAGTTCAAAGAAAACTTGTCAGCAGAGATTTGATTTTTTTGAGTTCATTTTAACAGTACTTTTTAAAAACGTGATAGAAACATGGTTTTTTTTTAACTTCTTCATGTGAGTATCCTGACCTTAAATATATACATATGTATTTGTTTCAGAATTAAAGAAAAATCTATTTACCTTCGCTTATGGAAAAGAAACCACTGTAATCACAGGGACTACCAGA
Organism: Sapajus apella; assembly: GCF_009761245.1. Classification (NCBI taxonomy): domain Eukaryota; kingdom Metazoa; phylum Chordata; class Mammalia; order Primates; family Cebidae; genus Sapajus; species Sapajus apella. The sequence goes on from NW_022436959.1 coordinate 1,524,903, forward strand.
ATATTGCAAGAAATGGTATGTAGCTTTCCATTAAGCCTTTGCCCTGCAATGATTGATTTTATTTTATAAGCACCTCAAAAGCTGAGATTTACATAGCAAGGACCACAGAATAAAATGAACAGTCTCCCTTCCAACACCATTGCCCTTTCTGAAAGAAGGGCCCTGTGCTTAGAGCCATTTACCCACAGCAAAGGAGAACAAAAACAAGCTGCAGTCAAGGGGTAGACCAAAAGAGCAGATCATTCGCCCATAGCAAAGTTCTAGCAAGCCCAAGGCACAGGATGCTTGAGGCTCAGGAGGCAAGACCTAAATGAGCATTAGCAGAGCAAGAGCTGAGCAACGTTAAGGTCATTGCAAAAGCTCTGCCGTCTCCGATGGTGCAGAGTCTCCCGTGTTTCTGCTGGGGTTGGAGTTTTCAGTTTCACCTGTGTGGGTTTCAACCTTCCCCCTTGGACCTGGAGGTGGTCTATTGCCACAAGATTCTGATGAAACTTCTGATTGATAAACCATGGCCTGGCTAACGCCTAATGAATTGCCAAGTAATGTTTTGTAACACCATAATGTAGAGATGGTAAACAGTGTGTGTGTTGCCACTCCGTCTTCCTAAGCCTGGGAAAGATATCGCTAATCAGCCTTGGCACTCTTGTCTGCTATGCTCAGATTCTGCCTCAGCAGTTCTTGAAACACAGCACGTCTGACAATCATCATCAACAAATTAGGCTTGGCACATGAAGTTAAACCTATTTGCTATCCCTGTGCTATCTCTAATTAACAAAACATGTTGAGGGATTTTCCAAGCAGCAAGCTTTTAAACTAAACATGTGACCTACAAATAATGTATTTCTTATAATAAATATTCTATACAGAATAAATGCCCTCCTCATCTAAGAACAATATAGTTTTTTTATTAATAAAATAATTACTGACATTAACTGAGCTCTTACCAAGTGCTAAGAACACTTTATGTTTATTTCTGTTGATCCTTTCAACAACAGACACTGTAAGGCAAGTATTATTAAATTTCTTCAATACTAAGATGCCATTGATTGTAATAGCTCCAGGGAGTTTTGAGGGAGGAAAAAGGAAGGAAAAATTACAATGTACCCATTGATTGTGGCATTCAACTCAATACCAAATGTGTTAAAATATACTTCTCAGAATTGGGCATGAAAATAATATCCACACTGTCACAGCTGGGGAAATGGAGACATGGAGAAGCCAAGAACCCCTTCCCCAGCCACAAAGATAGTAAGTTACAGAGGAGACACTTCTACCCACCTTGTCTCACTCCACTCAGATACCAACAAAGATAATACAGTCATTGGGCTGTGATCCCAGATGATCTGCAGAAAGAGATCAGCCTCATCCCTCTGCATGGGAATACAACCAATAGTTAATGGACAATTACAGTCAAATCTGGCCATGTGACCCATCACAGATACAAAGTTAACATCAGGCCTGTGGCTGCACTCTCTTTTTCCTTTAGTGAGATTCTCAAATAGCCCCCAACACTGTCAAATATCCTCTGTCAATGAAGATTGTAAAAAACAAAGCACAAAACTCATCTGTGTGGAATATTAGGCAGCCCTAGAAAATGATGGCTAAAGGTCAAATATATTTTTATTTGGAAAGACAAGGCACTGCCAAAAGAAAAATCAGGATATAAAATTGAATTATACAGTTTAGTTTATACCACATTTTTAAAAGAAAAGGAAAAAGGCCAGGCGTGGTGGCTCATGCCTGTAATCCCAGCACTTTGGGAGGCCAAGGCTGATGGATCACGAAGTCAGGAGGTCAAGATCATCCTGACTAACACAGTGAAACCCCATCTCTACTAAAAATACAAAAAATTAGCCAGGCATGGTGGCACATGCCTGTAGTCCCAGCTACTCAGGGGGCTGAGGCAGGAGAAACACTTGAACCCGGGAGGCCGAGGTGTCAGTGAGCTGAGATCATGCTACTGCACTCCAGCCTGGGTGACAGAGTGAGACTCTGTCTCCACAAACAAAAAAAAAAAAGGTATACATAGGAAAGATTGGCAGAAAATATAGAAAATCATTATGTTTGATAAATTATGGGTGATTGCTTTCACCTTTTTCTGCTTTTCTGTTTCCTGATGTTTATTTTTATATAGAAATAACTCTAAAAAACTTGACAGAAACTGAGTCTAGGAGTAGCACAGTGCTTGTCCAGGGTTCTGTAGCCAAAGGTCTGAGGTTAGGGCAGGACACTGAGTGACAGGATTCTGCCAGAAATGCAGGCTGCAAGCTGCTGTTTGTAACTTGTGACTCTAATCCAGCATTTCTCCATCACAACACCCAGGTGTGCAAAGTCAGCATCACCTTACTACTGGCAATAAACGCAGTCATCATTCATAAAATCATAAAGACTAGAGAGTAAGATAATCCAAAAAGTATACCTAGGACACTTGATAGTAAACTGTTCTCCTTTTGCGATCTGCTCTCTTGACAACATTCCTTTAAAATTCAGATTGAAAAAAATCAGGGACAGGAGACAGGAGGAGAACCTAATCATGTCAAAATGTGCTCGAAAGCTGTGGCTTTTGTTAGACTTTTTGTCTAGTGAATAAATGCCGGGGAAGAGGGGATATTTTCTTCCTTTGAATTTGGAGTCCTTAGAAATGCATAAAATGTATACTTTGTCTAGTATTACCTCTTTGACTATCCTCGACTAATTTTCTAAGACTGTAATTCTAAAAAGATATATTTTTAGTTTCTCAGTTACTCATTATTTAGTGTTCTGGTTTTATTCTCCAGCCCCTCTTCCTATTTTCTCAAGTTTCCTTGCTGTGGACTCTCTTTTGATATTATGCAGCATGTAACCTGACTACCCACGCCAAATTACTTCAATTACTCTCCAAGGATTTTATTAGATTTAGGAAAAGTCAGCTTTTCACATTCTGCATATTTATGGGGCTACACTTATTTTTCAGAACCAGCAAGAAAGAAAGGGAAAAAAGGGAAGAGTTGAATAGAATACTAAAGTGTTTCTTAAAACTTGAATAGTAAGAATTAAAGAAACAGCTCCTATTTTCATCCTGATCCTTAAGTAAGAGATCTCAAAAACAACTACACATAACTCTATCATGAACTCCAGTCAGTGACTATAATGCATTTTTTAAATCTTTTTGAGACAGTCTCGCTCTTTCACCCAGACTGGAGTGCAGTGGCACGATCTCAGCTCATTGCAACCTCCACCTCCTGCATTCAAGCGATCCTCCTGCCTCAGCCTCCTGAGTAACTAGGATTATAGGCACATACCACCACACCCAGCTATTTTTTGTATTTTTAGTAGAGACAGAGTTTCACCATGTTGGCCAGGCTGGTCTCAAACTCCTGACCTCAGCTGATCCACCTGCCTTGGCCTCCCAAAGTGCTGGGATTACAAGCGTAAGCCACCACACCAGACCCTATAATACATTTTAAAACGGAGACTGGAGAAGTCATCTTTAATCTAGGGAATGATTCTCTGGTGCAGGGGTTAGGAATGGGAAGTGTCCTGCCAAGTCTTTTTTATAATCAACAGAGGAGAGAGTTGCAGTGACTCTCAGAACTTCCCAGATACCAAAATCGCTCAAGGTGGGAGGCAGCCAGCACATGAAAGAGGGAAGGACCTAAGAACTGCAGAGCAGCCTGGCTCCTCTGGTCCTTCTCCAAGATGGAAAGTGGACCCTGAAAACAGAGCAGGGCCCTTCCTCTCCTGATTGCCTCACATAATTGTCTCTTTTCCTTGAAGTGTAAAGTAGATTGGTTTTGAATTTGGATCCTGGAATTGGTGTATGGCTTGGGCCAATCATTGAGTCTCTCTTGCCTGTTCCTGCATCTGTAAAATGGGGATCATGGTTCAGTGAGCACAGTTGCCAAAGGTGACCCTGGATCGCATTCAGGGTTGCCCAGACAATAAGCCAGCTTGAGCGAATCATCTTCCCCATCCTCCTAGGGGAGAGGCTGCACCCAAACTCAGTGGGGTAAAGTGGTGCTGGAGATAGCTGCCTTCTGATCTTTTGCAAACCCAGCTTTTCTCTGGAATAGTTTAGTTCTTTAAACTATTCCATATGACATTGTGGAATTCATCATGAAACCCAGTGTGTGACTGACCAGATACGGCCCACCTTGCACACAGGGATGGGAAGGGTACATCCCTGAGCTTCATGGGGCTGCTGAAGGCTGAATGAGAAACACAGGGCTTCATAAATGTCTAGCATTAGGGTACCAGTGAAACAGTGTTGCTAATTTCACCTACCACCTGCATTATTATTTATTTACTCGGTGTTTTCGAAAAATCAGTTGCTTTTTCTTTTCTTTATTTTCTTTCTTTTTTATTGTTTTTTGTTTGTTTTTGAGACAGGGTCTCACTGTCACTTAGGCTGGAGTACAGTGGCATGGTCATAGCTTGCCGTAACCTCAAACACCTGGGCTCAAGTGATCCTCCCACCTCAGCCTCCCAAGTTCTGGGACCATAGGCATGCACCACCACATCTGACTTTTTTTTTTTTGGTAGAAACAGGGATCTCGCTACATTGTCAAAGCTGGTCTTGAACTCTAGGGCTCAAGCAATCCTACTGACTCAGCCTCTCTAAAAGCTGGGATTACAGCTGTGAGCCACTGTGCCTGGCCCAATCGTTTTATCAATGTCAAAAGATTTTTTGTCGTTGTTAGGAATAACTTTATTTTTTATTTATTTTTTATTGCTGTGTAATAGATGTACAGATCTTCAGAGTATATGTGATAATTTGATACATTTATATAATCAAATCAGGGTAATTGGGATATCTATCACCTTAAATATTTCTCTTTTCCATATGCTAGGAACATTTCAATTATTCTCTTGTAGCTATTTTGAAATGTACAATAGATTAATATTAACTACAGTTGCCCTACTGGTCTAGAGAATGCCAGGTCATATTTCCTCTATCTATCTGTATATTCGTACCCATTAATCAACTTCAAAAAGTTTTTAAGAGAAACAAGTCAATTTGAAAAAATAAGAAATAAATTCAAAAGCTACATGTTAATAAGAAGAAGGCCTGTGGCTGCTAGAATTAGAGGGTAGCCAAAGGGCTCCAGGGTTGAATACCCAGGCCCCAGGAGACAGCGGCAGGCAGCAGAGTAGCTGGGGGCAGCTGGATGGGCCTGGAGTATCATGCAGAAGGAAGGGGCTCCCTCTGCAAGGAAAACGCTGGGCTAGGGATAGAGTGGGAAGTGATGGATGCTGAGATTGACAGAAATGAGCAGCAGCAGATGGACTCCTGAGGTCAGTTGCAAAGTCCCGTTGCCTCATCAGTTGAGGTGGGAATAAGAAACAGTAGAATAATGTCTCAAAGTTAATTAGGCACCCCAGGGGTTTGTCATTCTTCTCTTTTTGTGATCTTCCAGTTACTTCAGACTTTCTAGTTGCAGGAACTCATCTGGAGGTGAACATGCAGGTCACAGAGGTTACCATGCAGTCCATGGTGCAGTCAGTCAGCCTAAAAGACCTTACATTCTCTAAGTCAGACATTCTGTTAAGTATTTTATACACTGTATCTTCATTTAATTCACAGAGCAACTCCATTTTACAGATGAGAAAACTGAGGTTCACAAAGGTTAAGTAACTTGCCCAAGGTCCTTTAGCTTGTCGGGGGTATATCTTAAGCCCTGTCTATCTCATACTAAAGACCATGCTCTCAACCATGCCACACTGTCCCCTATTTGGGTTCTGGCTTCTAAAATCACCACTCTGCTGCTTCAGACTGTTAGCAGCAGGGAATCCATATGGGTCTGCAGAAACCTCAATTGTCGCCTCCTCAGAAGAAAGAATTCAATTGGGGGCATGGGGCAGACGGAGAGAACGAGGCACGTTTTAGAGCAGGAGTGAAAGTGTATTTAAAAGTTTTAGAGCAGTGGTCAGGCATGGTGGCTCACACCTATAATTCCAGCACTTTGAGAGGCTGAGGCAGGCAGATCACTTGAGGTCAGGAGTTCGAGACCACCCTGGCCAACATGGTGAAGCCCCATCTGTGCTAAAATAAAAATACAAAAAATTAGCCAGGGCATGGAGGCGCATGTCTGTAATCCCAACAATTCAGGAGACTTAGGTAGGAGAATCGCTGGAACCCAGGAGGTGGAAGTTGCCGTGAGCCGAGATCGCGCCACTGCACTCCAGCCTGTGTGACAGAGCAAAACTCTGTCTTGGGAAATAAATAAATAAATAAAGTTCTGCAGCAGGAAAAAAAGGAAGTAAAGTACACTTGGAAGAGGGCCAAGCAGGTGACAGGAGAGATTCAAGTGCGTGGTTTGACCTTTGATTGGGATTTTATATGCTGGCATTCTATATGCACATGTGGTATGCCAGCACTTGGGAGGGGTCTCTGCACAGTGTGTTCACTGAGGTTATACGCATGCTCACGTGAGGCATTTTTCCCTCACCAGTCAAGTCTTCCTGGAGGAAGGTCAAATACCCGTTCAACACCACCGTTTTACCTCTTAGTGCATATACTTCGGTCCACTCGCCTGACTCCTATGATCTTATGGGGAAGCTGCTGATCACCAGTTTCAGATGTTTTCTATGTATTGGGAGCTGTTTTTTTCCTGGTGCTGGCTGTGACCAATTATTATTTTAGAGAGTTGGTCACCTGGCTTTCCTGGGGGCAGGAGGCCTCCCCTGCCCTGCTCATGTCTGACTAGCTACCTACTCTGACAAGACAGCGAACACCTGTCCTGGAGTGTGCTGAATGTCAGAATTAAATACCTGAACCCAGGGAACCCAGCACTGTGCCAGTCCTCTTTATCAAAAGTGGCCTCCTTGAAACAAGATAGAGGCCAAAAATAAATAAATAAGGATGAAGAGACACACTATAAACGAGCATTAATCCAGGCTTAGCTGAATTCAATAACACATATAAGGACTTATTGTTTTTGTAACCCTGTCTCCCACCATGATCTCTATGATGGAACAAAATAGGCTTTGTACCTTTAACTAGCTAACTGAGCTTCTACTACTGTATTCGTGCCAAAAATTGCATAACCTGAGTTTAATCATGAGGAAACAATACAAACTAAAACTGAGGAACATTTTATCAAATAAAAAAAAAAAAGGCCAGTACTACTTAAAAGTGTCAAGGTCATGAAAGACAAAGAAAGACTACGCAATCAGTTTAGATTAAAAGGACGCTAAGGAAATGTGATCGCTGAACACAGTATGTGATCCTAAATCAGATTCTAGCCCAGAACACAGTCATTACTGGGACAGTTAGTGAAATTTAAATAAGGTCTATAAATGAGGCAATAGTATTATACCAGTGTGGATTTCTTGATTGTCCTCATTGTACTGTAATTATTGAAGATGTTCACATGTGGCCAGGCACAGTGGCTCATGCCTATAATCATAACACTTTGGGAAGCCGAAGCAGGTAGGATTGTATGATATCAGGTGTTCAAGGCAAGCTAAGGCATAGCGAGACCCCCTCTACTAAAAAAAAAAAAAAAATCAACCAGGTGTGGTGGCACACACCTGTAGTCTCAGCTATTCAGGAGACTAAAGGGGGCTTGAGCCCCAGAGGTAGAAGCTACAGTGAGCTGTGTTTGTGCCACTGCACTCTAACCTGAGCAACAAAGTGAGACCCTGTCTCAAAAAAAAAAAAAATGTTTACATTTAGATAATCTGAGTGAAGGCATGTACAAATCCTTCATTCTACTTTTGCAACTTTTTGGAAATCATTTCAAAATGAAAAATTTAGAAACAATTTTTAAAAAGCCACAGAAAAGAGTATTGGAAAGAGGCGAAGAAGTCACCTTTGTCAAACTCAAGCAGGCACTCAGTAAGTATCTGGTGGGCCCAATTACTGGGTTGAGCATTTGATCTCAACCCAAAACCTTGAAAGGATAATGACAGAAATTATTTATAACAAAACAATGAGGACATTTCTGTTTGGGAGCCTTGATACAGTGTGGTGACAGCAACAGAGACAGATTCTAGTATCAAGTTTTGAGATGCTTCATCTAAAAGGCAAATGCTTATAGATATACTCAATGCCTACAGCATCAAAACCTGCTGTTTCTGCTAAGGACAAAATGCATCTGCAAGATACAGTGTTTAATCCCTAGGAACTTTTTTTTTTTTAGACAGAGCCTCACTCCGTTGCCTAGGCTGGAGTGCAGTGGCACAATCTCAGCTCACTGCAACCTCCACCTCCCGGGTTCAAGCAATTCTCCTGCCTCAACCTCCCGAGTAGCTGGGTATAGGCATGTGCCACCACACCCAGCAAATTGTTGTATTTTTAGTAGAGATGGGGTTTCACCATGTTGGGCAGGCTGGTCTCAAACTGCTGACCTCAGGTGATTCACCTGCCTTGGCCTTCCAAAGTGCTGGAATTACAGGCACGAGCCACAGTGCCTGGCCAATCACTAGAAACTTTTAAAAAAGAAACAATTCAATATGACGTATCTCATATAGAGGGAAACAAATCACTCTTTTATTATACGTGTATTTATTATTTATTATTTCCATTTTTAATACCTTCAAGGCTTTGAAATTTAAAGGTTCATTAAATAATGCAGACACTCCGATTCAAGTGGGACTATTTCCTAGGATGTACCCACGCAACTCTTCCTGGCTTACTGTTTCCTGCAAACGATCTAGATAGGAGCAGGGCATGACAGTGATTGTAATGTGAGGAGTGTGTGCTTTTGATCCATCTGTTTTGTCAGGATTTTTATCCCTCACTGCTTGAAACAGCACAACTACAGAGGGAAAATTCAGAAGCAAATGCCTTACACTTCTTTAATGTCATTGGCAATGTCCAGGGCTCCTGAAGTCCTAGTGGGATGTCCTTTCAACAGATGTCTTTTGTTTAGGGCTGGGGATAAAGGAAGGACATCACGGAAAGTTATCTGCTGCTTGTATTGATAGCTTGAGCGAGCTGCCATTTCTATTAGCTCCAAGGCATCCCGGGATGAGCCTTTTACCTCTGCTCTTCTCTTTCACTTTCCTTCTGTTTATTTTCCGCTTGACTTTGCCCCACCACTCCCCTCCTCTCTTTTCTCTCCAATATTGCAATAGGTGCTAGAAATAGAAAGATGAGAAAGACAAAGCCCCCGCCTTCAGGGAGATCTTCACCAAACAGGAAACAGAGACAAAAATGGAAGTCATTGTGCTTCTGGTAAAAGGGAAGTGGAATAAAGGCAAGTTGAGGCCTCTGGATGTAAAAAGCACTTAACTCTGTCTGGACAAGTAGAGGAAGACTGAGTTAAAATGTGAGCTGAGAGCCCTGAAGAGATAATAGGAATTCAATGAGGACAGGGAGATGGTGACTCAGAGCTGGAAGGCTCTGAGGGCAGGACATCTTTGAGGAACAGGGACAGAGAAGTGTGACATGACTGAAAGATGTTTGTGGGGCTATGTCAGGTTTTGAGACTGGAGGCAGATCCCAGCTACCGTGGGAAGGCTATTATTATACATTCCTTTAAAAATCTGTTTTAGAGAATCATTTAGCTGAAATTCAGAACCACACTTGTAAATCTGAAAGCATTTACAGTGATAGAAACTCCATCAGCCATTGCCACGACAAACAATTGTTAAGTGCCTACTATTTTGAGCTCAAGGTCAATATATTAATCTCAATGTTTCTGCTTATTGCAAGCAAATATTTTTAGAGAAGCGAAAGAATTTAAATTTCTCATGATGGGTTTTTTTTTTTTTTTTTTTTTTGAGATGGAGTTTTGCCCTTGTTGCCCAGGCTGGAGTGCAGTGGCATGATCTTGGCTCACTACAACCTCTGCCTCCCAGGTTCAAGCGATTCTCCTGCCTCAGCCTCTAGAGCAGCTGGGATTGCAGACGTGCACCACCATGCCCAGCTAATTTTGTATTTTTAGTAGAGACGGGGTTTCACCACATTTGACAGGCTGGTTTCAAACTCCTGACCTCAAGTGATCCACCCGCCTCGGCTTCCCAAATTGCTGAGATTACAGGCTGAGCCACTGCACCCGGCCCATGATGGATTTTTTTAACTGGATTATACAAATCATTCTCCTGAAAATGCCTTCTAAATCATAGAATAAAAGCAAAATCTGCAATATTTAAAATTCTAATTCATGTTCAATCATGTTAATAGATGTATTTGAGGTCAGTGTATGACACTGCATTTTTCAAGATCTTTTCACACTCTTCTTAACAGATTCCAGTTTCTGGTTTCAAATACAATGGAGTAAACAAACCCCACCCTGTCTCTCCCACTGAAAATAGCTATGAAACCTGGACAGAGTGTACGGAATAGCTGGAGCACTCTGTAAAGTAAATAGCAGGCTAAGTGAAGAAGAAAACCAGAATTAGGGCCACCACCAAACCAGCAGTGAGGTTAGCATGGTGCTGACCTCTGCTATCTCCCAACCTGGACTCAAGGCAGCCCAAATCCCAGAAGTGGCCAGTGGCACAGAGAGGACACTTCAGGAAGAAACCCTCTAGTTCTCACTCTAGAGATGGAAAAGTGGCCTCCTGGCAGTGACAGCAGAAATAGTGGTGACATACAAGTGCCTAGAATTCCAAGGAGGTTGGAGGAAGACTGCCTCTTCACTGGAAGAGCTGTGGTCCCAGGAAGATAGGGCAAATCCCCACTGCATTTTTTCTTATTCTGTTCTCCCATTACTTGGAATCACCATGAGTGAATTTTTAGGAAGAGCACAGCAGAGTGGAGCACTAACGCCCCAGCTTTCTGGCTACAGGACCAAATTGTGGAGCCCAGGAAACCAGAAAGTACTAGAGAGCTCATGGGAAGGGAGAATCTTCAGAAAGCAAGTCCATAAAGGTGTTTCTGAATATGCATTTATGAAGAGATAACCAATGCTGGGATTATGTAAACCTTTCTCTTATTTCAATGCCCTGCACCTTATTTAAAAGAGACTGGGTGAATCAGAGTTCTGACTTTAAAGGCCCTTTTCTTCTCTTCATTGGTAAAGAAGTGAAAAGTGGGCTCTCCATTTGGACCATCTTGGCAAATAAATAAAATGCTCCTATTCCAAGGTCAGACCTCTTTCACTTCTCCAAACTATGATTGCAGGGACCAGAGTATAGACTTATTAAGGGTAAAATGCCAGTTCCTGAAATGTTTGCCTTACGTTGCCATGTCCCACAGGCTAGGAGGTATCTATCTTTTCTTGCTGCAGTAAGCATTTTCTCTAATGATAGCAGCAGCAACACGACAAGCAGCTGGGGAGAAGTCTATATGCAACTGAAGAAAAACAATAGGAATAGGGAAAAGACACAAAATGTTGCTGAGTCTGGAAAAAGGATAACAGAACAACAGAAAAAGGAAATTAAGAAGAAAGAGTGTAATTACGGGAATTACATAAGTGAATTACATAATCTCAAAAGAAAAAAAAAAAAGATTTCCAAAAGGAAATAAACATAGAAGTCACAAGGACTTTGGAGTAAAGAGAATTCTAGGCTCCGAGTATGGATACCTACTATGAAAAATAGACATTTGGGTAACGAACAAACAAGTCCTCGCTCTGTGGCTGTTTGTGATTGCTTTTTAAAAATTTACCGTAGCTAGTTGCCATTGGTCTCCCTTCTTTGTCCTAAGTAGCAAAGCAACCCAGGGTTGTGGGCACAGGAGGGGAAGACCACGTGGCATGTGACAACAGGCTTTCATTTTAATTTTCTCCAAGCTCTGTGGGTGCTCTACACCTCACATTCCCAGCTGTACCCTAAACAATGAAGAAAATTATTGCTCTGACCTGGTGCTTCATTTTTCCCCACTCATGGCTTGAGCTTTCATTAGTTTTCCTTTCTCATTAAGAAAATGAATCAAAGAATGAGAATTAAACATCTCCTGATCTATTATCTCACTGAAAATAAGAAGCCAAGAGTCCGGGGACTGGACCGAAATGAAGGGCCCAGCCGATGTGTGCGCCACTGCAAGATTCACACAGTGTGTGGGGGCTGTGCTCCTTCTCTTCTGTCCTCTGGAGGGCAACAGGGACCACTCACACCCAGAAAGACAAGATCCCCTCTACTGAGCACTCAGTGTTATGAAATCCAGCACCTTCCCTGAACAGAGATAATGAGCCTCAAATCACATTGGCTTTTCCTCCTTCTGAGCATTGGAGTTGGATTTTCACTAGCCTTTTAAAATTGTTTTCTGGGTGTGGTACTTTATGCCTGTAATCCCAGCACTTTGGGAGGCCAAGGCAGGTGGATCACCTGAGATTAGGAGTTCGAGATCAGCTTGGTTAACATGATGAAATCCCATCTTTACTAAAAATACAAAAATTAGCCAGGCGTGGTGGTGGGCACTGGTAATCCCAGCTATATGGGAGGCTGAGGCAGGAGAATCCCTTGAACCCAGGAGGTGGAGGCTGCGGTGAGCCAAGATCACACCACTGCACTCCAGCCTGGGTGACAGACAAAAAAAAAAAATATGTTCCCACTGCTCAATTATGTGTCTACCCCCATAGATACTATTGGAAAAGTATGCGGCTGTGTCCAGCTCATCTGTTAATCCCTGCTTTATGGCAGGCACACACCAGTGCTCAAGAAATGAATGGAGTAGGTAAAGGAACACTGAAATGAACATTGAAATGAACTGATTACTCTTAATTTGTAAGACTGTGCATTTTTAATAATTCCTGGGCGGCATTCCCCTTGAGAACTGAAACAAGAAAAGGATGCCCACTCTCATCACTCCTATTCAGCATAGTACTGGAAGTCCCTGCCAGAGCAATCAGGCAAAAGAAAGATATAAAAAGCATCCAAATAAGAAAAGAAGAAGTCAAACCATCTCTCTTCACTACAATGTGATTCTACACCTAGAAAACCCTAACGACAGCCGGGCACAGTGGCTCACGCCTGTGATCCCCGCACTTTGGAAGGCCAAGGCAGGCGGATCACAACATTGGGAGTTGAAGATCAGCCTGGCCAATGTAGTGAAACCCCGTCTCTACTAAAAATACAAAAATTAGCCAGACATGGTGGTGCATGCCTGTAGTCCCAGCTACTCAGGAGGCTGACACAGGAGACTCGCTTGAATCCGGGAGGCAGAGGTTGGGGTGAGTTGAGATCACACTACTGCACTCCAGCCTGGGCAACAGAGCGAGACTCCATAAAAACAAAAAACAAAACAAAACAAAAAACCTAAAGACTGCACCAAAAGGCTCCGGGAACTGGAACTGATAAACAACTTTAGCAAAGTTTCAGGATACAAAATCAATGTACAAAAATCAGTAGAATGTCTATACATCCAGAACATTCAAGCTGAGAGCCAATCAAGAACACAATCCCATTTCTAATATCCCAAGAAAATAAAATACCTAGAAATACATCTAACCAAGGAAGTAAATGATCTCTACAAGAAGAACTAAAAAATGTTGCCGAAAGAAATCATGAATGACACACATACACAGAAAAAAATGGAAAAATATTCCATGCTCATGAATTGGAAGAATCAGTATTGTTAAAATGGCCATACTGCCCAAAGCAATCTGTAGATTTAATGCTATCCGTATCAAGCCAGCAATATCATTTTTCACAGAACTAGAAAAAAACTATTCTAAAATTCATATGGAACAAAAAAAGAAGCCTGAATAGCCAAAGCAATCCTAAGCAAAAAGAACAAAGCTAGAGGCATCACATTACCCAACTTCAAACTATGCTATAAGGCTACGGTGACCAAAACAGCATGGTACTGGTACAAAAACAGACACATAGACCAATGGAACAGAATAGAGAGCCCAGAAATAAGAAGGCACACCTACAGCCATCTGATCATCAACAAAGTCAACAAAAATAGGCAATGGGGAAAGGAATCCCTATTCAATAAATGATGCTGGGAAAGCCATAGGCAGAAGAATAAAATTAGAACCATATATTCCACCATACAGTATCTTTCACCATATACAAAAATTAACTCAAATGGATTAAAGATTTAAATGTAAGACCTCCACTATAACAACTCTAGAAGGAAACCTAGGAAATATCATTCTAGACATTGGTTGGGAAAAAAAAAATATGACTAAGTCTTCAAAAACAGTTGTAACAAAAACAAAAACAAGTGGGACCTAATTAAACTACAGAGGTTCTGGACAGCAAAAGAAACCATCAACAGAGTAAACAGACAACCTACAGAATGGGAGAAAATATTCACAAATGATACATCCAACCAAGGTCTAATATTCAGAATCTATAAGGAATTTAAACAATTGAACATGCAAAAATCAAATAACCCTATTTTAAAAATGAGCAAAAGACATGAAGAGACACTTCTTAAAAGAAGACATATAAGCAGCCAACAAGCAGATGAAAAAAGACTCAACATCATTAATCATCAAAGAAATGCAAATCAAAACCACAGTAAAATACCATCTCACACCAGTCAGAATGACTATTATTAAAGAGTCAGAAAACAACAGATGCTGGCAAGGCTGCAGAGAAGAGCCTTATACATTGCTGGTGGGAATGTAAATTAGTTCAGCCACTGTGGAAAGCAGTTTGGAGATTTCTCAAAGAACTTTGAGAACTACCATTTGAACCAGGAATCCCATTACTGGGTATATAGCCAAAAGAAAATAAATTATTCTACCAAAAGGACATAGCCACTCATATGTCCATCACAATGCTATTCACAATAGCAAAGACATGCAATCAACCTAGGTGCCTATACAGTGGAATGAATAAAGAAAATGTGGTACATATACACCATAGAATACTATGCAGCCATAAAAAGAACTAAATAATCTTTGCCAGCAACATGGAGGCAGCTAGAGGTCATTGTCCTAAGCAAATTAATGCAGAAACAGAAAACCAAGTACCATGTGTTCTCACTTACAAGTAGGATGCTAAACAATGGATACTCAGGGACATAAAGATGACAAGGATAGACACAAGAGTACTAGATGTGAAGAGGGAAGCAGGGAGCAAGAACTGAAAATGACAGTCAGAATGGTGATTATTAAAAAGTCAAGAAACAGTTGCTGGCAAGGTTGCAGAGAAATAGGAACGCCTTTATACTGTTGGTGAGAATGTAAATTAGTTCAACCATTGTGGAAGAGTGTGGCAATTCCTCAAAGATTTAGAACCGGAAATACCATTTGACTCAGCAATCCCATTACTGGTTATATACCCAAAGGAATATAAATCATTCTGTTATAAAGATACATGCATGTGTATGTCCATTGCAGCACTATTCATGATAGCAAAGACATGAAATCAGCCCAAATACCCATCAATGATAGACTGGATAAAGAAAATGTGATACACATACACGACGGAATACTTTGCAGTCATAAAAAGGAATGAGATCATATTCTTTGCAGGGACATGGTTGGAGCTAGAAGCCATTATCCTAAGCAAACTAACACAGGAACAAAAATCGGAACACCACATGTTCTCACTTATAAGTGGCAGCTGAACAATGAGAACACGTGGACACAGGAAGGGAACAACACATGCTGGGGCCTGTCGGGGGAGTGCTGGGATGGGAAGAGCATCAGGAAAAATAGCTAATGCATACGGGGCTTAATACCTAGGTGATGGGTTGTTAGGTGCAGCAAAGCACCATGGCACACATTTATCTGTGTAACAAACCTGCACATCCTGCACATGTGCCCCAAAACTTAAAAGAAAGAAAATTACTTACTGGGTCTGCTATGCTCAGAACCTGGGCAATGGGATCAATTGTCTCCCAAACCTCAGCATCACACAGATGCCCAAGTAACAAACCTGCACATGTACCCCCAAATCAAAAGTAAAAGTTGAAATTAAAACAATAATGATGATTCTTTGCCTCACTACAAAAAAGAAAGAAGATGGTATAACCAATTCCAAAAAAAGTTAAACATAGTATTACTATACAACCCGGTACTTTCAGTTAGGTATACCATATGCTGAAAACACTTGAAAGCAGGGACCGTTCATAGCAGCATTATTCACAACCAAAAGGTGGAAACAACCCAAATGGCCATCAATGAATGAACAGATAAACAAAATGTGATGTGGATGAAGCTTGAGGACATTATGCTGAGTAGAATAAACCAGACTCAAAAGGACAAGTATGGCATGAGCCATCCACATGAGGTGCCTAGAATAGTTAAATGCATAGAGGCAGAAAGTAGAAGGGTGGTTATCAGGGGCTGGAGGGAGAAGCTAATGGAAAGTTATTCTTTAATGCATTTCAAGTTTTGGTTTGAAATGGTGGAAAAGTTCTGGAGATGGTGGTGCTGATGGATGCACAACAATTAATGCCACTGAATTGTACACTCAAAAGGGATTAAAAGATGAAATGAGATGTATATTTTACCATAATAAAAGAGACATAAAGCAATATTCATTTAATGTGCTAACATTCCTGAATCAACCAAGAGAACATCAGTGCTGCTTGTACAGCTTGCAGCTAGCTGTATGTGACAAAGAGGCGGTCAATGCATAGCTACACAGCTTCAGTGACACACAGGCCAGCACAGACTCCATGGCTGTGCACTGCCCTTTTTCCCGTGTGAAACTGGAAGAACACGCCTGGGTCTGCGGGAAAGGCACCTATCCCCAAGCTTCCAAGGCTGGAAGTTATAGGAAAATCTTCCTGTGGAAAGGGGCAACTGGATGGTGTTTCCCCACTCGTCCACCGAGTTGCACCACCCACCTGACAATTACTCACTTATTTCTAGCAGATCTGCCTCTTGGGCAGTACGCTGGTTTGGGTTCACTATTTCTCAGCTGCAGCCTAGAGGAACATTGGGAAGCTAGAGCTCAGCGTGGCAGATGGAAGGGACTGTACTGGTTTGAGCCGCAGTTCTTCAAATAAGTGCCTGTGTGGCTTTGGGAAAGCCACCTACGTGGACCTCAGTTTCCTTATTTAAAAGTGGGAATACGGCAGTACCTACCTCACACAATTGTACCACAGCTTAAATGAGCTATAAATGTTTAACAGCACCTAGAATAAAATAAGTATTCAACAAACAGGACTTTTTTTTTTTTTTTTTAGATGGAGATGAAGTCTTGCTCTGTCGCCCAGGCTAGAGGATAGTGGCATGATCTCAGCTCACTGCAACCTCCGCCTCCCAGGTTTAAGCATTTATCCTGCCTTAGCCTCCCAAGTAGCTGGGATTACAGGCATGTGCCACCATGCCTGGCTAAATTTTTTGTATTTTTAGTAGAGATGCAATTTCCCCATGTTGGCCAGGCTGGTCTCAAACTCCTGACCTCAAGTTATCCGCCTGCCTCAGCCTCCCAAAGTGCTGGGATTACAGACGTAAGCCACCACACCTGGCCTGGATTTTCATATAAGAGATATGTTACAGGTGGTAACAGGGATTGGGGCAGGATGGTCATTCATATCATTATAAGAATTGAAATACATAAATTCTACAATCTGAACCTTGTGCTGGTCAGATAGCCTGCAGGAGCTCCGGGACTGTGCAGGAAAAATAGAAGGAGATTAAATGGTGCTCTCCAAAGAGGTGGGTGATTCTTAAAACATTCTTTTCATTTTCATCTAATTCTTCAACTCGTTCCTTAATATTTTCAGTAGTTTGTCTCTTTGGTGGTAGATATGTACTTTTTTCCCACATCTACTAGAGGGTTTACTCATTCGTGCTTACGAAATGTCTGAAGACCCCTGAATCCAAAGAAATTTTGGTTATGTTAATATACTGCTAAATAAACAGAAAAGCCCTTAAGGAGAGTTTCAGGATTAAACACTACAGAAATTGATTGGAAAGAAATTATTTCCATCGGCGTGTTGGTCGGAACAACCTTTGACCAAACAGTGATGCTGCTTTCATGAGTTCAGTCAATCAGACTCCCATATTGATGGTGTGAAATTGAACTCACTAACTTTAATTGTTTTCTTAATTTTAATTATTCAGGTGCATCTTCCCAAAACCTGAAGACATTTATAGAAAGGTAAGCGGAAGATAAGAAGCTGTTTTTAATTTGGTTTCTCATTTTGAATAAGGAATGAAAACTCTGTTATTATCCCATAATCATTTTTACCGAGCATAAATAGCTTGTTAGTCACTATCCAAACTCTAGGATAGCACTCCTTGGGCCAGTGAGCATAGAAAGTGATTAATTTGCATATGTCCTCAAAGAAGGGTGATAAAGATGCATACAAAGTGGGTAAAACTTAGGCCTGACAGAAGTAACTGAAAAGACAAAAGGATGATGTCATATTCCTGCTTTATGAATGAGAAAACTTTTTGTGCTCATTTGAGCTTCAAGTTCAGAAGCAAGGCTTGAGGTGTCCTGACCAGAAGCCTCAAGAAGCCCTTGCCTTTTCAAAGTTGACTGTGGGTCCACAGCTGCCTGGATATTCTAAGAACGTGGACATAAGGATCTCAATAACTCACCCGTGCTTACTGATGCAATCGCCGTGAAAGATGCCAAGAAGACAGTATTGTGTCTATTTACCCAGGACTTCAATCCACTCTTTTCAATGTTATGCAGTTATATGGCCTTTCTCTAATAGGCAAGTGGGATAATAATTATGGAGAATAAATGGGAAATGAGAATGGTGGTTGGCTGTACTAAAATGAAAGAAAAATAGCAAAAAGTTTGCCAACAGGGGGGTCATACCACGATTGTTTTCAAAGGCCCTGCCTGTGTCACTGGCTGCAAAGCTAAGTTTCCAAATCTCTGACATTCGGATTCCATCTATGCCTTCTCAGCTTGTCTAGACACACAATGTTGGACCATCCTGCCATCGTTATATATGCCATGATTGGAAATGATGTCTGCAATGGGTGAGTTACTGCGAAAAAGTATTTTCAAGATTCTTTGGCTCTGGGGTCTTCCCCACCCCACTCCTCACCAACTCCACTCCATTATAGCAGCATGCTCTTTAACTGAATTTCTCTATCTTAGAAGCACAGCCGGGTGCAGCGGCTCATGCCTGTAACCCCAGCACTTTGGGAGGCCAAGGCGGGCAGATCACCTGAGGTCAGGAGTTTGAGACCAGCCTGGCCAACATGGCAAAACCCCATGTCTCTACTAACAATGCAATGTTAGCTGGACGTGGTGGCATGTGCCTGTAATCCCAGCTACATGAGAGGCTGTGGCAACAGAATCATTTGAACCCGGGAGGTAGAGGTTGCCATGAGCTGAGATCATGCCACTGCACACCAGCCTGAATGACAGAGCAAGACTCTGTCTCAAAAAAAGCAAGTCCTAGACACATATGAAATCAACAGAACCAATCTATGAAGCTGAAAACCCCTTTTGAAAATGTCTGCTCCATTAATTATCAACTCTGATGTAACAACAAATGTATGTCCTCATCATTTATGTCACAAGAAATGTGCCACTAAGGACTGAGAATCCAAGATTGGGAATTGTGACTTTTTTAGTAAAATAAGGCAGAAGCACAGCTACCCCCTAAGAATATCAATCTCACTCATATTCTCATCTACTTTACTTCCTCACGTGGAAGAGACAGCATAGATGCATAGACCTACAGCATTTGCAAAGAAACTATGAATAACTCATGGCCAATCCTATCTATGTCCATGGCCCCTAGCAAGAAGGTAATTTTGCTAAACTGCTGATATCAGCAGTGACTTCAAAATGGTGAATCCCTTAGTTCCTATACAACATTTGGGGAGTTTTGTCAAAATCTGTGTACACCCCTAATAATATGATACGTGTATGAATGCCATCTGTTCTGTGATTGTGGCCAAAAAAGAAAAAAAATTGGTAAGATAGAATTTAGAGCAACTCCGCAGTAGCAATAGCCACCCACTCACTATTTGAGGAAACCGAAAAGTAAGGCCAAGAGACGTTCATGACTTGCCCGAGGCAACAGGGTTGATTAATGGCAGAGCTGGACTCCACCCCAACTATGCTAGAAGTGGGCAATCCTGCTCACTCGCCCCGTTTGCTTTCCTGTATTTCACTTGCCATGCTTTCTAAGCCTGCGCTGAAAACAAAACTCAATAGTATTAAAGTGTGTTTGCCCACACAGACAAAATTCAGTTGGCAAAGGAGACGTAGACATAATCAGTGAAGTGTGTTCAGGGCAGGATATACCACACAATGATCCAGAGACTCTGATATGTCAGATATCACCTTGGTGCCCTTAGGCTGGTTTACTGCTGTCCTCAGAATCCCAAGTTGCCAAGGCTACATGCTGGGCACCAAGGTCTGTGAAGGGCCACCTGGGACTTTCTAATAAACAGCAAACACCATGACTGCCATGAGCCAAGAGGTACAATACTCTCTATCATTCCATCCTCCCAGCAGCTCTAAGAGGCAAGGATGATTGTCCCATTTAGCAGATGAGGAACTGATTTGGCAAGGATAAGGAGCTTGCCTGTTCTGGGATCGAGCATCAAAGCTGGGAGCCAAACCAGGTTCTCTACCAAATCCCATCCCCTTTCTATAGTCCACGCTTCCTTATTTCCTTTCTTTGACTCATTCACTTTTTTAAGTATATAGTGAACACCCATGATGTGCCAAGCACTGTGCCAGGCTCTAGGATACAATGGCAAAGAAGCCACAGCCACTGCCATCAAGAAGCTAATGGAAGGAGAAACACCATGCTTCAGCTCCTAGCCGCCATCATGAAACAGAATAAAGCTACGGTCAGACCAGCCAGTGCTCCCCCAGCCCCCAGAGCATGTCCTTCCAAAGAGGGACAGAGAGCAAACTGACAATACTGAATAAAGAATGTGTGCAGAAAGTGACTCTGGCTCCAAAAGCCAAAATCCCTGAAACTATACTTTTCCAGCACAACCTGCCTACCCAGACCCCTCCAGCCCAGTCCTACTTTTCCTTTCCCGAAGAGCTAAAGGGCAGGCAGACATCAGCCAGAGACCTGTGCCAGCCTCTCCCCTGCTGGGGATCTGGGCAGAGAAGCAGCAAGCATTTGGGTGAAAGAACAGAGTTGGCAGTATGGGATGTCCCTGTGGTGCCCACTTTGTGATGTCCTGTGGAGGGGTTAAAAAAATAAAGACAGATGGCAACTACACCTCCCCATCTGCCAGAATGTCAAGGTGGAATAGATTTCCCAAAATGAGCAAAGGGATTTTATAAAAAGCTCAAGCAGCAAGGAGTTACATAATAAGTCTGTCCTGGAACAAGTTTTAGGATATTTGCTTGACTTTTTTCTTTTCTTTTTCTATGATGATGCTAGTTCTTGCTGAAGTAACACATTTATGTGTTTCTTTCTCAATTCTCTAAACCCATGCAGTTACTCAACAAACACTTGTTAAATGAATGAGGGTCACGGTAGGAAGATAGCTTTTAGCATCAGAAAGTCAAAAAGAAAGGTCATACATATAGAGAACCTGACTTTCTCATTGTAAACCTGCTTAATTTGATTTAGGCTAACTCAGCTTCCTTCATGCCTTTCCCATCACTGCCCTTGAGAGCCATGTGATATGAGTGATATGGAAGGAGAAACATTCCTGAAAACGGCAAATGTGAAGGAGCTACAGCAGCAGAACATTGGGGTGGCAGAGGCAGCAGTGGGAAATGAGAATGGCCTCAGAACATCCAATCATACAGGCCAGTGACAACCCTTCCCCAACATCCCAACATGGCATCCCTGAAATGAACATGGTAATTGCTGGAAATGCCATAGAATTATCCAAGCGTCTAGCACTAGCCCCATAAATGGATATGGTTTCATTTGTTACAGTGGGCAATCACAGGACAGATGGCATTCATATAAGCATCATATTCTTAGGAGAATACACAGAAAGTATACATTATACATTTTAATCTTATGGAGAGAGCCAGGACCACCCACACAGGTTTTTTGTGCCCCCCTGGCCCCAACCATTGTTTTTCTTCAATGCCAATGCTTCAGGTTATACCCTGGGCAGCAGCACTGCATTAAGAGGAAGCCAGCCAAGGCACTGACAGGTTGCAGGCCCCAAGAAGCCTGGACTAGTGAGAAACAATCGATGCTATTTATTCAGATGATAGGAAAGCCAGTAGGGAAGGGAATGGACAGAGCTCCTACTGCTCAGAGGAATTCTCTCTCCTAGCCTCCTCAGTCAGAGACATGGGTAGCAAAGGGAATGATAAGGAAGTTACAACCAACCAGCATGTTCCAGGCCACACCCACATTTAAGGGATGTTTAATGTATCTCTATGCATGAGGTAATGTGGAAGTCCTCACCCCATTTCCAGTGTGTATTACGATGCCCCTTCTCCCCAGCTACTCAGAAGGCTAAGGTGGGAGGATAGCTTGAGCCCAGGGGTTCAACCCTGCAGTGAGCTATGATCATACCACAGCCCTTCAGCCTGGGTGATAGAGCAAGACCCTGTATCTGTTTAAAAAAAAAAAATCTCTTCAAGGGGATTGGATGGGAGCCCAATGATGTGATTGCAACTGGCTGGCATGAAGAAAAGGGCTAACCCTCTTAACTGGGTGTTTTGAAAACACAAATCTAGCTATGAGTGAGGTCTGAGCACTTGATCACTAGCGATCTGGGCTTTAGCTATGGTTCTAGGAAGCCAATTTTCTGCACAAGCTGATCAATTTCTTCCTTGAAAAGGGACACCTGTCTCTGGCACCAGCCAGGTAAAATCTGGCTGGCTTACCTACCAGGGTAATGAAATGATCAGGCTTATTTTGCCTGATCAGACACAATTCATTAGGGCAGGACAGGCTTCAGAGCCACCCTCAGGGGTGAGGCTCTTCATCTGTTCTGAGCTCGTCATGTACTCCCGACGTGTGTGAGAGCATGTCAGTGAGCACCAATTTCTCTCTCATTATTTTCCCTAGTGTGGCCACTGTGTCCCAGGCTGATTTTCACATCTTCTCCGTTATTTGAGCACTCCTGATCTCTCACCTATCCATCTGAATGTCTGGAGTGAGCTCATTGTGAGAAGGGGTGCCAGGGTGCTGGGGTGGGCAGGCAAACTGAGGGTGGCAGGTGACTGGGACTCCTGAGTTGAAAAGGATTAGACACTTTCAGCTCAGCCCATTTGTTCTTTGGCAGACACCAGAGAACCTAGTAGGTAGTTCCCAATCACTAGGGTTCTCTGATCTCCAGAATACTAGCACTAAGTCTCCCCCAGGATCACCAGAGGAGAGAGAGTACACAGGTCAAAATGGCATTGAAAACTTTTCAGGGACAGAAGTCAGAAGGCATCTTCTATGGCATCTGGAAGGAGTGATCCCCCCACGACTCACATAGACTCCCTTGCCCTTACCTGAGCTAAGAGTTGGTTGATTTTGCTCTGCAAATTAAAAGTAAATTATATAGTTGTGCCAGATGGAACAAAGATAACTGGCGAATGTTCCATTAGCAACACCAAGGCTTCCATTTTGATTTCACTTAGCAATTAACCATGTTGATTATACTTGCTTAATTTGTGGGTGCCCTTTCATAAGCACAAATTAGCTCAAATTCTTCATTTAGCATCAGGGTTGTGTCTCTAACCAAAAAAATAATTATTCAATGGGGATTTGGGGAGACTTTGTCCATCTTAACTCATCTTGCCTTTATGTGGTTGGAGAACATTAGCTCAGCATAATTGCTTTATGCCAAAGTGCTGTTGTATTAACATGAAAAAAAAAAAGGTGTGGCAAGGCAAAAGTTAATAGGCAGTGTGTGCTAGCTTTACCAATGACAGAAAAAAGGATGCAGACACCCAACTTGCCTTTCATTTCACCCTTGCTGTCACACTTCAGACACACAGAGAATACAGAACCTGGGTACTTTGGGCAGATTCTCCAGTGCTGCTTCTGTGTAGGTGGGAATTAAGTCAAAGCCCCTCCCCACCCCTCTCCCCTAGTAGGTAGGTCACCTAGTCGCAAATCTTTGTAGCTGCTTTTTAGCAGGTTAGAAAGATTTTTATTTTTAAAATAGTATAATTTTTTCATGACAATGGAAAGCATGAATTTAGCATGCAGTTCTACATCCTGAGGTTTTGTAAAATTAGACATCTTCTTCTCTCCCCTCTTAGGAGACTCCAGCAATCCATTACCTAGTGTAGAAGCACATACACCAACCACAGCTACCACCCTACTGGCTACCCCCACAGCTCCAAAAGTATTGTTGTAGTCAACAGTACTTTTTAGCCATCTTTCTATATTCATACATAAAAATTACTTCATTTGTTTTATTCAGGTGAAATTCACATAATGTAAGACTAACCATTCTAAAGCAAACAATTCAGTGGCATTCCCAGTTCACCGTGTTGTTCAACCAATGGTATCTAGTTATTTTATTCTTTGTAATGGCTGTATAGAGTTCTATTGTATGGGTGTACCATAATTTATGTATTTAGGCTTTTATCTTTTCCAGTTGTGCACTATACCAAGTAATATTGCAGTACTCGTATGTACATTTTTACATATTTGTGGAAATGTTACTGTAGGATAACTTCTTGAAATTTCAAGGTCAAAAGTTAAGCCAACTTTAAATTTGGATACATCTTTAAAAATTGCCCTCCAAAAAGACAGTGCCAATATTCATTTATGAGCTCCCTTAAAAGTAAGAAGTGTGGATTCCTGAGGACCCCTTTCTGTCCCCTCTTCCCAGATCACTCATGCCCTGGGTCCAGCCTCTGAGTGATGGACTTATTTGATCTAGTTCACAGTCTATATTAAGTTCACTGGAGCTGCCATAACAAAGTACCAAAACTGGATGACTCAAAATGCAGACATGTATTCCATCAGAGTTCTGGATGCTAAAAATCCAAGATCAAGGTGTCTGCAGGGTCATGCTCCCTCTGAAAGCTCTAGGGAAAAATCCTTCCTTTTCTCTTTCTGCTTCTGGTGGCCCCCAGCGATCCTCAGCACTTTTTGGCTCCTGGAAGCCATAACCCCAGATTCTGCCTCTGTCTTCACGTGGCCTTCATCCTGGCATGTGTCTGTGTGTCCTCTCCTCTTCTTAGGAGGATTCAGTCATTGAATTTAAGGCCCACACTAATCCCTTATGACCTCATGTTAACTAATGACAGCCATAAAGACCCTGTTTTCAAGTAATGTCATATTCTCAGGGACACTATTTAAACCACTGCAGTATCATTAGGGAAACTGGAATTTTAAGTATGCAAAATGGAAAGTAACACTGTAGCATTATTCCACTTAGGGTAAAGACAGGCAGTTAGAGCCTAAAGAATAGATGAAAACCCTATAAAATTCTGTATTCTACTCCCAAGTTAATGCAGGTTAGGATCCTAATCCATATTTGCTGTGTTCCTGAAGGTGTGTGCAAAAGTCAGTTGTGCAAAAAATGAACAATAATAAACATATATTAATGCCAAAAATATTTTGGGACTCCTTGCCTTTTAAACATAGCTTTTTAAAATAATTTCAACTTTTATTTTAGATTCAGGGGTACATGTGCAATTTCATTACATTACATGGATATATTGTGTTATGCTGAGGTTTGGAGTACAAATCACCTCATCACCCTGCTGGTGAGCAGAGTACCCAATGAAACATAACATTAAATCAATCAATGAACACAATTTAAACATAACTTCAAATGATGTCTTTGTAGTATTTTGTATATTCCTTACTTCTTTTCCAAACCAAATGAAAATAAGTCAATCAGCTTAAATTCAATAAATGTCTGACTGAGGGTAAAGATTGGCCACTTTCAGCGCACTTAGGAATTTGACCTTCATCTGACATGCTTTGATTTTAGGCCTGTGTTTCCCATAACTACTTTCAGCACTTTGTTTATTTTACTAACTTTTACAAAATAAGAAGAGAAAATATAACTTAAAATTTCAAATACCCTCTATAGAGCACAAGCACTAATATTTAAAGACAATAATGCAAGCTGGAATTGTTTGTTGGAAATGGTGTTGCAGGGTATAGCCTGGAATAGAAGCCCATCAGAAAATGCATGCAAGTCCAAATCCAGTGCCGAAAATGAAGGATAAAAAGCAAGATATAGTGTGGACATATAATACAGCTTTGTCAGTAAGATTCTGTTTTCTAACTGTGATACATTTGAAAAGTTTTAAAGACCAAGTTACAAATGTCAAAGTGTCAAATAAATCATAAGCAACACCAGACCCCTTTCATTTCAAAAACTGTGTAAGTCAGGCCAGTGAGGTTATGCTACAGGAACACGGGAACAAACAGTCCCTAAAATCTTAGTAGCATAAACAAAAAAGCTTATGTCTCTCTCATACTACTTGTCCATCAGAGATCACCATGGGACTCTGTCCTGGGACTCAGATTGTTGAAGCAGCTATCTTGAATGTTGCCTATACCCATTCAAAGAAAAAGAGGATTCTAGAAGGTGTCACATCACCAAATATGACACGTCACTTCAGCTCACCACTCATTGGTTAGAACTAGTCACATGCTCCACTCAACCACAGAGAAGTCAGGAAATATAGTCTGACCATGTGCCAGAAAGGTGGAAATCCAGGAATATTTTGCAAATAGCCCCAATGACCACCACATTGTGTGTGTGTGTGCGTGTGTGTGTGTGTGTGTGTGTGTGTGTGTGTGTGAGATGTATCTTGTATTTGCCTGCAATTTGCATGCATCTATCCCTATAATTAAGCAAGATATTTTCTGTTTATTCCACCAACAGGAAGCGCGACACAGTCCCAGCCATGACCACTCCTGAGAAATTCTACTCCAACGTCATGCAGACTCTGAAGTATCTAAATTCCCACCTACCCAAGGGCAGCCATGTTATTTTTTATGGCTTACCAGATGGAACCTTTCTCTGGGATAATTTGCACAACAGATATCATCCTCTCGGTACCAGTTTGAAGATTCTTTTTCTCTTTAACAATATCAATGTATATATAGTTAAATGTATATATGGTTCAAGCCATATAGAAATGTGCCTAAAATGCCATCATGGGACATGAGTCAGAGCTGATAAACACAAGAGCCCCCAGGTGCAGTATCTAAAGGTCATTACCCAGAGGTGGGCAGAATCAGATCTAAAGCCAGAAAGGGCAGAAGTAATTCATGAAGAATTAAGACACACTGAAAGGTAAGCGCTCAAACCAAGAAACTTCTCTAACAGAAGGTGAAATGTAAAATGAGCTGAGGAAGCCCAAACAGGAGACAGACCCCTGAGTGGAAGGTATGGATCTCTCTGAACCTCACTGGTGAGTGCCTCCTCGTGGCCTGTTAGAATTCTCTAGAGCATGGTCCTCCAGCCTGCTCATTACCTGCTTGTACACTCTCTTGGGGTCCTTGGCTCTAAAATGTCCCTGGGACCTTCTAATGGCAACTCAAATATTCCTGATACCATACAAACATAAAAGTGCCAGTAATTCATATTAGGAAGATGTGATCCTTACCCCTGTGAGATAGATGTTTTCATCAAGCACAATAATGTCATTTTATAGATGAGAAAACCAAGGCTCAGAGAGGTCAGGTAGCTTGCCAAATGCCACAGAGCTCACTGAATATGTAAGCTGGCTGTAGCAGGACTCTGCCTTCTGTTTTTCAGGGGAGAATGTATTTATTAAGTGCCTACTATGTGCCAGACACTGTTCTAGGCACAGGGTAACCAGCAGCAAACACAATAGTGTTAAGCTCCTGCCCACAGAAAGATTACATGACAGTGGGAGAATGACTCAAAAGTATGTCAGAGGGCAATAAGTGCCACAGGAAGAAAATTGAGCAAGGAAGAGGAACAGGGAGCTGGCCTCAGTCGTCCCTGATGAGCATCTATAAGAAGAGGCCCGGGTACCCTCCTCTCAGCCCCATATTGACAGCACCTGCACCAAACTATCATGAAGAAAGGGCTATCCCTTCCCTGGTGTTACCTCACTCACCTCCTGAGCCCAACCCACTAAAAAGTGCTGGCAGTCCAAGCACCTTCTTAGGAATCCGGTGAGAAATTCAAAGAAGACCTGAAACTCATTCCTTCATGCCCTCCTTAGAGTGTGGGGGTGGGGAGCAAGATTTCAAATTTCAGGCCATCAAGAGCCTTTCCTTGCATATACACCTTTGCATGTACCTTTTCAATCTTCCCTTGTCCTCTTCCTGCAGTTCTTGTCTAAGACAACCTCCCTACTTCTCCCTCAGGAAATTCCACCTCTCCCCACCTGGGAAAAATGTAAGGGTCCTTTAGCCAGCTCTCAAAGAGCCCTGATCTCTTAGTTAGAGGGACAGTGGTGGACATATACATTCCAGATTCTCCACCAATAAGGATGAAGCCATTTTCCTCTTGAGTTACTGGTGTGTCACAAATACTATCATCCAAGCAAAACACTGTCCAGCCTCACCTAAGTAGAGCATAGTTCATGCAACCTTGACCACTCCCCCTTGGAAATCACGTGCTCACACATGGACCTTCACTCCATTCTGGGCTGCTTTGCATGCATAAAGGATAACGACCTGGGCTAAGAATGTCTCTTTGAACTGCAGGATATGAAAATTGTACACCTGCCCTCAACTGATTCTTTCAGATTTTGAAATGACTCTCCCACATTAAGAAATGCTTAGGAAAGAGAAGCTGAGGGCAGGCAAGTTTGTTCCCAATTTACTCCATCACAATCATAGCGACTTGACTTCCATTTTTCTGCTTTCAAATCCCATTTTCTTTCCATGAACTCTGGCTATGCCATCACCATAAATTCTTTCCGATATGCCATACAATTCACTTGATTTATGAGGCATGTTTGGTTTCATAAATATGAGACCAAATGTAAGAATGACTCCATGCAATTTGGAAAGGACTAAGGGAAGGAAAAACATAAGAATGTAAGAATGAGGCCCGACACAGCGGCTCACACCTATAATCTTAGCACTTTGGGAGGCCGAGGCGGGTGGATCACCTGAGGTCAAGAGTTCGAGACCAGCCTGGCCAACATAGTGAAACCTCACCTCTACTAAAAATACAAAAATTAGCCAGGTGTGGTGATGCACACCTGTGATCTCCCAGCTACTTGGGAGACTGAGACAGGAGAATTGCTTGAGGAGGTGGAGGTTGCAGTGAGCCGAGATTGCACCATTGCACTCCAGCCTGGGCAACAAGAGCAAAAAACAAAAAAACAAACAAGAAACCTCTGTCTAAAAAAAAAAAAAAAAAGAATGTAAGAATGGTTTGTGAGAATGACTCCATGCAATTTGGAAAGGACTGAAAAGGATGATTGGGGGATTAGTCCACTTCTGTGGGTTCTCTAGGCCAGCGGTTCTCAACTGGGGGCAGCCCACTCACGCCCGCCCCACTTTTATCATCTCTGGAAACAGAAGAGCGTACAACTAGAGTAGGCGCGGTGGCTCACGCCTGTAATCCCAGCACTTTGGGAGGCCAAGGCGGGTGGATGACCTGAAGTCAGGAGCTCAAGACCAGCCTGGCTAACATGGTGAAACCCTGTTACTACCAAAAATACAAAAAAAAAAAAAAAAATAGCCGGGTGTGGTGGCACGCATCTGTAATCGCAGCTGCTCTGGAGGCTGAGGCAAGAGAATCCCTTGAACCCAGGAGGCGGAGGTTGCAGTGAGCTGAGATCACACCACTGCACTCCAGCCTGGGCAACAAGAGTGAAACTCGGTCTCAAAAAAGAAATCAAGAAGAAGAGGGGTGCAACTAGCATCTAGCAAGTAGAGGCCCGGGGTTTTGCTAAACATCTGTGATGCACAGGACGGCACCCACAACCAAGACCGTCAGTCGTGCAGCGTTGAAAGACTGCTCTAGACTTTGCCTTGTCCTCCTCAAGTGGACTCTCTGTGGCTGCTAATCACAACCTAGCATGTCACAGCACAAAATGGGAAGAAGAAAAAGATAGAGCGAGTTCATTCTATAGAAACATCAGTAGTTTTTTTTTAAAAAAAAAAAAAAAAAGAAAACAACTCCAATCACGGAGAAAGCTGAAACCATCTAAAATTTGTTTGATGCTTTTAAGTAATTATTCATATCCTAAATTATCTCTGCTGCCTGGTTGCCATGGGAAACAAATTTAAAATTTCTCAACAAAGCATTAGGGTCCTTCCTAGAAAGTCTGGGGAACGTAGGTGGGATTTGTCCAGCATCCCCAGCCTCATTTGGCAGGTCTCATAACTCACACAACATGACAGACTTCAAAAGAGGCCACATTAGGAAGGTGTGATTTCTTTTTTTTTTTTTTTTTAGATGGAGTCTCGTTCTCATCCAGGCTGGAGTACAATGACATAATCATTGCTCACTGAAACCTCTGCCTCCCAGGTTCAAGCAATTCTCCTGCTTCAGCCTCCTGACTAGCTGGGATTACAGGCACCTGCCATGATACCAGGCTAATTGTTGTATTTTTAGTAGAGGCGGGGTTTCACCATGTTGGCCAGGCTGGTCTCGAACTCCTGACCTCAGGTGATCCACCTGCCTTGGCTTCCCAAAGTGCTGGGATTACAGGCATGAGCCACCGCACCCGGCCAGGAAGGTATGATTCTGAGAATAACCCTGTGAGATAGATGCTTTCATTAATCACAGTGATTTCATTTCTTGCTCTCATGCTGTC
This sequence comes from Sapajus apella, assembly GCF_009761245.1. Taxonomy (NCBI): domain Eukaryota; kingdom Metazoa; phylum Chordata; class Mammalia; order Primates; family Cebidae; genus Sapajus; species Sapajus apella. The sequence continues at coordinate 1,555,275 of NW_022436959.1, forward strand.
TCTCTTCTGCTCTTATTCCAAACCCCATCTTTGGCTATCGTGCCAGCAGTGAAGCAGGGCTGGTGCTGGACTGGCCTCCGGGCTTGGTTGCTCTTTTTAGGCCATCGTAGATCTCATCCTATCAGCTGGACACTCGAGTCTGATTCCTGGCCACCATATTAAGGGTTGTGCTAACGGTGATGTGCAAAGAAAAAAAAGCAGGAAGAAGGGGGTGGGTTCCATTAATTTGAGCCTAGAAATGTGGTGATAATAGTGTCTAGACTTGACTTTGGCCACCTCTTGAGGATTAGGAAAGAGTCCAGGGAACAGAAGCATTGGGGGAGCCCCTGGCCAGTGACACAGTCTCTGCTGCCTCCTTTCCCCTCAGGACAGGCAAGAACTCAGCCTGAGCAACCAGCGAAGGCAGGGTTAGATGCCACAGCACCCACTCAGCAGGTCACAGAGGCCCAGAACAAGAGCAGGTGCCTGTGTCACTCCTGCCAGGGAGGAGGGGGTGACAAGCCCCTCCGAGCCTCCATCCTCCTCAGCTGGGTTTGTGACTCACTACCCAATCTATCGCTGGCCACCGAAGCACCCCACAGCCTTCACCAGTCACTAAAATTCCTGGTGAGAGTTTATTGTCTTTATGAGGAATTACCAGACAGCGAGCCTCACACATTGGGATTCTACTGACGTAGGTCTTTTAAGAAAAGTCAAGCTTGGCCGGTTACAAGCCCTCTCAGCCATGCTCTGTGAGGAAGGCGATCATTCCAGAAATATATCTGAGTTTCCTATTCTGTGCTTTTAAGTAAAGATGACATAAGATACAGTCTGTGTACTCACATGAGAGAGAAAAGACAACTCCGCTGGGGAACACAGCACACGGACTCTGTGGACCCTGACGGTGAACGTGCCGAGTGCCCATGAGGATGGGCAAGTCACAGGCATTCCAGGGCCGTCCCAAGGGTTAGACTCTGGGGAGGAAGCCACGGACTCCAGGCTGCTAATTCGTCTGCTAGTGGGCCTGCCTTGAAGGGCTTCTGCTGCAAAACAGCAACTTCATCTTACTCCAATTACTCTTAATATCTTTTTAAAATACTTTGGTGTTTCTATCTGTCTGAATGAATGTGGTTTCAATACATTTATGTTGCATTTCCTGGAAGTATGACTGATCTTTGTTGGAACTAAGTTTCTATGGTACCTAAGATTTCAGTTACGTTTCCAGAATTAAATAGATATGAGAGACCCTGCTCTAAAGAAATTACAGATTACGAAGACACAAACCGTCACCTAGCCAGCTGGGGAAGAACATGCCTTTGATCTTCAGAGGAGTTTGTGGCAAACACTGGGCCAGCCCACTGGCTCTCCACAACACACACACAGGCACACAGACACACACCCACACAGACACATACAGACAGATACACACCCACACAGACACACACAGACACATACACACAAACACACAGAGACACAGAGACACAGACACACACATACCAACACATACACACACACACACACCAACACATACACACACACACACACACATAGAGACACACACACACACAAACACACAGAGAGACACAGACACACACACACAGACACAGACACACAAACAGACACAGAAACATACAGATGCACACAAAGACACACAGAGACACAGACATGCAGACACACACGAAGATACACAGATAAACACAGACAGAGCTCCTCGGCCCCTGGAGATTCCTGGCCACTGTGGGACAGTCCTCCTGGCCTGCCCCTGGGCTTTTTTGATCAGCTTTTCTATCCAGAGGGACTTTCTGACCAGGGAGTCACAGACACAGTCTCTCTGCAGGATCCCCATAGAGGCAGGATCAATAGGCAAAAATTACATTAAAGTAACAAAGATAAAAGATAATGCCTAAAAAGACTGGGGGACCAACTGATGGTACCAATAAAGCAGAAAGCCTAAGGAGCCATTTCCCTCTTCCCTTCCTTGAAGCCATAAGCCCATCGCAAGCACCCCTAGCCAGTCTTCCAAGTGTCCAGCTTCAGAGTCCCTACCCTCTAACAGGCAGAGACACCAGAGAGGAGGAACACTGACTCATTACAACTTTCCCAGGTCCTTCTAAGTGTACCTAATGTGCCCTCATCCTGTTCAGCAGACCTAGCTCCCCACAGTGAGGATGTTCCCTTTCTCAACAAGGTCCAGTTGGAGGTGGAGTCAGGAGACGAAGGGGAAGGGAGAGGGACTGGAGGAGGTGTGGAAGGAGGGTACCCCCTAGGGCCTGTGCTGGCCGTCAGCTGTGAGACAGCAGGAGAAGGCCTCAGGCAGGGTGGAACAAGGCTGAGGCGGGCCTTCATTCCCAAGGAGAATCCGGCAATGAAGTTCCCAGTGTCACAGGAGAAGGACAGACTCCAGCCTCTCTGGATATCAAAGCAATCCAGGCCTGAAGGTGGGGAGGGGAGAGTGAACGCTCAGGCATGAGGTGCCACCTCCAGTTGGGCTGCAGAGAGATGCCACCCCTCGGCCGGGGGGCACACCAAGGCCCAGAAGGGTGGCAGGACCCTGGCCAGGCTATCTAAGTTTCGCTATGAGGCCCCATTTCCAACATAGAGACAAGATGGTGCTGGGCACCAAGGCAAAAGCATTCAGAGACACTGGGCCCTCACAGAAGGTAGGGAGAGGGAAAGCTGGGGCTCAGTGGCAGTTTCTGGGGGAAAGAGCCAAGCCAGGAGAGCACGTGGAGGGCCCAGGGTGGGGAGTGGAGAAGGAAGGTGTCAATCACTGCAACTGGGACACATTCAGGAAAGGGGAAAATAACACACACACACACACACACACACACACACACACACACACACACATAGAAGGAACAAAACCTCGGTGGGTAGAAGCAGGAATTTGGGGGAAAAGGTGACCTCAGTGTCGGGCCCATAAAATGAAAGCAAGGACAAAAGCCAAGGACTTGGGATTCATCTAAAATGCAAAGATACAGAAGCCTGTGCAGAAGACAGACCTGGCGGGTCACTGTGACTTTAGCGGCCGTAATGAGCCTGAGGGTTTCCCGTCCTGGGACTCACTCACCCTCACAGAGAGATAATAAACTTTTTCTCTATGACAAGAAAATTGAATCTAACTGCCAGTCTAACTAATCAGAGGTATAAGTGAAAAATAAGACTGTGTTCTATCACCTTCAATCTTTCTCTTGGTTCTGAGATAGATACTATTATCTTCCTTTATGTTTTCAAGAGTGTGAGGAGTGTTAATGGATACAGTGTCAGTCATTCAGCCCTGAGATTGCAGAGACCTGGCTTTTGTGTGTGAGCCACAGCATGAAAGTTGAATTGCTACAGAGGGGTGGATATGCTGCAGGCGGGGTGGGGCAGTGTTGGGAAGAGAGGAGAAATCACCACAGATTCTGGGACTAGAGCTGATGTTTAGAAAAACTGGATGAACCCTCGTCTGGTTCATGAACCAGATGAACCTTTTATTATGTACCTCTGTAAGCTGCACTAAAAATAAAGGGTAGGGCATTCACTAATTGGGGCCAAATAAGGTATCCACTGGACACCCTTACTCCAGTGCCACGAAGGGAGACATGAGATACCACCTTCCCCGTCCCGTGGCCGCCCAAGCATTTTTGAAGGCTTTCAGTTCACCAAACTGCAGGGAACTACATGATCAAAGTTTCAGATACTCAGAATGTCCTGCCAGGCCCCCAGCATGGGATAATTTGGTCAGGCCTGAGCATTTCATAAACCTAGAAAAGGGGATTAGGTCAACCGCCACCTCGAATGTTCCCCGTGCCCCATGCAGGGAGCATTTCATACCAGGGCCAGGAGAAAGTGCTATTCTTAAAGGGCTTTGTTCAAGGGATCCTGGTTCATATTGAGCTGTAGGATACTTGCATTTCTCTTTCCTGGGTCCATATGAGGCCAGCTGCCCCAGCCCCATCCTAGCCCAATGCTCAGAGCTCTATATGGAATTGAACTCCTCAGGAGTTCAGACCCCAACTCTGGGTCTGAATTTTTAGGGGCTCAGAAAGGAGGAAAGCACAGGCATTCTTGGAGGGCAATGCGCCATGAAAAATCAGGGCAACCCCCTGGAAATAGCGACCTTCCACAAGAGAGGCAGGGAAGCCCCCAAGTGTCTCTAAATGCCGCTATTGCCGAGTGCATTCAACCTACCATACCTCTCCGTTTTCCAGGCCAGCTAAATAAAGACGTGACCTATGCGCAGCTGTACTCTTTCCTGAACTGCCTCCAGGTGAGCACTCACTGACTTGCTTCAAGCCCGCTTGCCCGTCCTGTTCCTCTGTAATCAAAGTGTTTTCCTGCTCTCAGGTCAGCCCCTGCCACGGCTGGATGTCTTCCAACAAGACGTTGCGGACTCTCACTTCAGAGGTACGACTGTCACAGACCTTTTGATACCATCTTTGATCATTCTTTCCCTGTGTTTGCTGCAGAGTTTTCAGTGGGGATGGGATCCTAGCAGGGAGATGGCCTCCAAAACCTCCCGGGTGCTTGGGGAGCGGAGAGAACTTGGTGCACCCTGTCTCCCTCTGCCTCGCTCTGGGTCTGTCCTCTGACTGTGTTTCTCAGCCACTGTCTCTCTCATGTGTGCACGTGTATACACACATTCTTCTGCACACACACACACACACACACACAAGTTTTAAAACTGGTCGTAAGCATAGTTGTAGAGGTGGAGAGAACTGGTTGCGATTGGCCCCTATGCATGACGAAAGTTCTCCTGAGGTGAATAAGAACCTTCCTCCCTTCTCTCAGGGAATCCATTGCTCCAAGAACATGGTTTGCACTTCTTTCACACATGGTGACCAATCTCTTTGTAAAAGACTTATTGAGGCTGGGCGTGGTGGCTGTAATCCCAGCACTTTGGGAGGCGGAGGTGGGCAGATCACTTGAGATCAGGAGTTCAAGACCAGTCTGACCAACATGATATAACACTGTCTCTACTAAAAATACAAAAATTAGCCAGGTGTCATGGCAGGCACCTGTAGTCCCAGCTGCTCGGGAGGCTGAGGCATGAGAAGCACTTCAACCTGGAGGCAGAGGTTGCAGTGAGCTAAGATCACGCCACTGCACTCCAGCCTGGGCAACAGAGCGAAACCCTGTCTCAAAAAAAAAAAAAAAAAAAAAAAAGACTCATTGAATATTTTTTACATAAAAAGCATATTTTAATTTTTTAGAACTTGGAGAACACAAAAAAGCATAAAGAACAATAACAAAAATCCACATTCCACCACCCAAATTCAGTATATGTGTATGTCTTTCCATTACCACTTCCAGAGATCAATATATTTGGTTTCTGCCTATATAATATGAGAATGCACATACTCTTTTAGGCTTTCTAGTGTTCATAGATTATTTCTCCACATCATGATGTAACCATTCAAAAGTTAATAAATGTGAATACATTATGATTTATTTCATCCTTTGGTGTTGGACATTTAGATGGTTTCCAAATTTATACTATGATAAATAGCACTGTGATGAACAGTCGTATATCTAAAGATGTATGTCTCTGTGTACATCTCTATTTCCTCAAGACAAATTCCTAGAAAAATTACTGGGCCAAAGAGTATGTCCATGTTTAAGGATTTGATCCATACCGCCAAATTGCTCTTTAGAAAGGTTAAGCTAATGACATTCTCATTCACCTACCCATGACAACATTCAATATTATGGTTATCTTACCTTTGCCAATCCCAAGGGTGGAAAAACTAGTATCACTAATTCACACTGATTTGATGCCTAATGAACGTTAACATTTGTCGTATGTTCATTGGCCATTTGTACGTGAATAGAGTTGAATGTGCAGAGCTTCGGTCTGCTGATGGCTTGGAGAAATGAAAGTGGGGTAGGATGTGGAAGATCGATTTCTTTGTTCTGCCTGATTTATCTCACTAAAGTCAAAGTCTAGATTTCACGAAATTCTCCCTGTTTCCTCTGTCTTTAGAGAGCAGAGCAACTCTCCAACACACTGAAAAAAATTGCAGCCAAAGAGAAATTTACAAACTTCAATCTTTTCTACATGGAATTTGCCTTCCATGAAAGTAAGTGGCTTTGTTTGGATATTGACAGAAGTTGAAAGCAGCAGCTAGTTTAGGGCCTGGGCAACTGGTTTTATACTGGTTTTATAAGCCATTAGGCAGCAGATTGGGCAGGGTTACTCCTACCTATTCTGATACATTAATAGCTCTCGGCATTGAAAAAAGATAAAATGTGGGACTGTTTCTGAGAAGGTTGGGCTCAGCGTTACCTCTGCACTTCACCGTCATTTGGCAGTCCCTGATGCAATGGAGCCAGTGACTGGTTAGAAAGAGCTTTGGGCTGGCAACCTACAGGTTAATTCACTCACTAACCTGTGCTTGCCAGGTTAAATGCCCTGGTTACCTGTGGGCCACAGATGGATGTGACAGAAACGACAGATAGGGCTGGCACCTCTCACAGTGGGCCCTGAATTACCCAGGGACTCAGGAGCAGTGCAGATTCTCAGGCCCCACACATGACCAACCTAATCAGAACCTCTAAGGGAGGGACCAAAGAACTTGCCTGTGGCAAATTGATCAACCCATGTCCCAGCTTTCTGGAAAGGACATTACTAAGTTTCGTTTTTAGCATTCTGTCCAAACACTGGCGTCACTGCTAAGTGGCCACACAAAAACAGGCGTGATGACTATAGCTACTGATTTACCCTTTACATCTTGAGTCTGAAAAATTATTGCTGATTGAATGTAATCCTTCCTGATTGATTTTCATTGCTAAGCAATTTTTATACCAGAGCAAAGCCCCCTGTTGACTGCCAGACGAGATAATGCTATGAAGTTTCACGGTATAGGCGAAAGATGGAAGATTCCTCACCCAGAGTTCATCATCTCTGTCCGCCACCCCCAGGGCCCCCATCCTCAGCATCTGGGTTGGAGCAGATGGCCATCATGAATTATCAGATATTACATTCGCTGACAGGTTTTACCTTGCAAACTCTAGTAGTTCAATTCCAAACATCCTTTCAACAAGACTGATCTCCCTTAACTAGATTTCCTGCCTAGGTGATACACATTTCCCTCATGGGGAGAGACATTTTGATAAATAACCTCTCATTATAATGCAGAGTTAAAGACTCATTAATGAATTCCTGGTGTAAACAAATGCACCATCAAGTGATCTTTGATCATCATCAACCTTGAATATAGATAAAGTTATTAAAAATATAATAATGTCTAACACTCACATGGGGCTTTTTTTTGTTTTGTTTTCCAGAGTGATCTCTAGCTCTGTCATTTATTATCTCTGGGACTACAGGCAATTCTCTGATTATTTCTAAATTCCCTTTCCAGCCCTGGAAATGGGGATACCGTATCTTCCTAACAAATCTTTGTGATGATTCTATGAAATAATGTGCCATCCTCCTAAATGTTATGCCAGGTACACAGAAAAGGTACCATTTCCTTACTCAATGTATGCTTCTGGATAAGCAAAATCAACACTGCCCAGGAGCTGGTTATAAACACAGAATTCCAGGCCCCCCTCCAGACCTACCTAATCAGAATCTGCATTCAAACACAATCCACAGATCATTTCTATGCTCATTAAAGTTTAATAAATGGTTTGTGAGGCTGAAGTGGGAGGATCGCTCAAATCCAAGAGTTCAAGACCAGCCTGGGCAACGTTGCAAGACCTCATCTCTCTATGGCCGGGCGTCGTGGCTCACGCCTGTAATCCCAGCACTTGGGGAGGCTGAGGCAGGCAGATCACAAAGTCAAGAGTTGGAGACCAACCTGGCCAACATGGTGAAACCCTGTCTCTACTAAAAATACAAAAATTAGCCAGGTGTGGTGGCACATTCCTGTAATCACAGCTACTCGAGAGGCTGAGGCAGGAGAATAGCTTGAACCTGGGAGGCAGAGGTTGTAGTGAGCTGAGATTGCACCATTGCGCTCCAGCCTGGGCAACAAGAGTGAAACTCCATCAAAAAGAAAAAAAAAAAAAACCCATCTCTACGATTTTTTCTTTTAATTAGCCAGGCATGGTGGTGCATGCTTGTAGTCCCAGCTACTCTAGAGGCTGAGGTGAGCGGGGGATCACTTGAGCCTGGGAGGTTGAGGCTGCAGTGAGCTGTGATCACATCACTGAACTCCAGCATGGCTGACTGAGACCTCATCTCTATAAAAATAAGAATAAATTTTAATAAACAGAGTTCTATAATGCTTTCAGACTAAGAGCTGGGTCAGTCATCAGATTTATAAGTCCTGCTATGTGCCGGGAGCTATGAAGGTGCCAGGAACATAATTGTCAACAAAACAGAAGACTCCTTATCTCCATGAAGGATACAGAGAGAAGAGCTTTATTCTTGACTGGCCAGAATTCCACTGGTGAACTGACATGCTTGGAAGCAGGGCCTCATCAGCCCTTTCTTGTCCTCGCAGCAATAATAAATGCTGTGAAAAAGCAAAAAGTTGAGTTAAGCTGAACTGAACAGTCTACATCAATGTGGCAGAAAGCTCGTAGCCATTTCTCCTTGCTTAGTGATTCCCATCAACAATTCAAGGAATTTCCTGTTTTGTAATCTCCTGCCATTTGTTTAAAAGAAATGCGAAGATCCAGCTTTGGTGCAGGGCCTCCTTCGCCTTCTCCTCAGGAAGTTAAGCATGTGGGCACCGTGGGAGCACTGTGGAAACTGCCTCCATGAACAGCTGATACAGCACCTGCATTTGATGCCTCGGTGCCACCATGTCCACACCCGAAAGAGCTAGCATTTCTATCTGGTTTTCAGTAACATTTTTAACTTGAAATTTTAGCATTTCCAAAAGCAAGTGGAGGGATAATCCCATCCCAGACCCATCTCTGCGTGTCACCTCCCGTGCCCGGGAAGCTCATCTTCCCAGAAACCTACCTCATGTGGGTACTATGCGTGGTTCTAGAAAGAGCACAGAATTTACAACTGTGTTCCAGCTCAGAGATAGAGGATCTGGGTAACCTCAAGTGAATTCAATAACCACCCAGCCTTTGTTTCCTTGTATGTAGGATAGAAATAACTGACCCATGTAAGGATTAACTGAAACAAAACGTGTAAAGTTTAAGGGCTCCATAACTGTTAGCAGCCATCCCCCCACTGCCATCATCAGTGTGTAGGAAGCAACTCCTTCACTTCTGAGGTCCAGCCCATCCCCCAGCTCCATTCATGCCTATGAAGTACTTTGAGTTCCTTCGAGGAAGGTATGGTAGAAATGCATGTCATTACCAAGAAGAAAAGTAATCTTCTATCAGAAATTAAAACCCTACAGAGTCGCTTATTAAGTCTGCAGTCCTAATAGTCCCATGAAAATCTCTTCTCTCATTTTGGTACTTTATGTGAGCTGACTATTGCGTCAAAAATATTCTCATTTTTCATGATACTAAAATTCACAATTTCACATCCTTGTGACAGAGCAAATTGCATTTGAGGGTTCCTGTCACTTGCGGGTAGACACGAGACCTATTCGTTTTCTGCCCTGACAGCCTCGGTCCAGCACTGAAAGATCATTGCTCATTTCCAAAGACTCTTTTTTGTCTCTTGCTGACTCATTCTCCAACTGGTTATGAACTAAACAGAGGCAGCAACTTTTCCTCCCTTCAGGAAATGCCAACTTGAGCAGGTGATGTTCTTTCTCTTTGTCTGCACCACACATCCCTAACAGAGGAAAGAAAATACCACTTGGCTGACAAAGCCATTTTTATACCAACAGTTTAAATATACCTCCAGCTGCCCTCAGCGTCCCAGACAGCTCAATTGGAGGAAGCCTGGTTCCTGGTTCCCGCCAACATGAATACATCTGTAAAATCAGCCAATGGCTTTATGGTGCTGACCAGAATGCAGCCTTTCCTTTAAAATATCTGCTAGTGTTGCTGTTCACCCAAGAGCTACCAAGTGTTTTATGAGTCATTAGCAGTTTCTTTGACTTTACAAATAAAGAAAATACATTAAGTAGAAGAAAACAAAACAAAATACATTATGCTCCAAATCTCCACAGATCATCCATGATCATTCAAGAAACTTAATCCAGATCTTCTGAAGAACAAATAGGAATTCACTAGTCTATTTTAAGTTATGGTCTGAAGTAGAAAGCAGTTTCTTTGACTTTACAAATAAAGAAAATACATTAAGAAGAAGAAAACAAAACAAAATACATTATGCTCCAAATCTCCGCAGATCATCCATGGTCATTCAAGAAACTTAATCCAGATCTTCTGAAGAACAAATAGGAATTCACTAGTCTATTTTGAGTTATGATCTGAAGTAGAAAGCAGTTTCTTTGACTTTACAAATAAAGAAAATACATTAAAGAAGAAGAAAACAAAACAAAATACAGTATGTTCCAAATCTCCACAGATCATCCATGGTCATGCAGGAAACTTAATCCAGATCTTGTGAAGAACAAATAGGAACTCATTGCTCTGTTTTAAGTTATGGTCCTAAGTAGAAAGGAAACTGACCAACTTACCATATTATCTTTGATTGGACCTCCCACTTGAAAATCAATTAAGGAAAAAGTAAAGACCAGTGTCTGGTATTGCATTTCTCCCCAGAAAGCAGAATTTCATCCTGAGATAAACAAAAGATCTTTCCTTTGACATTGGTCATGATACAGATAAAATTCTAAACACTTGCCTGTGAGTTACTGAGGCCTCCTTAAGTTTTACTGTCCTGATGGCTACGTATATGTGATGACCCATAGCCCTCACAGACATAATAATCCTGTGGGGGAAAAATGATGCTTGCCTCTGTAAATAGATAGATTGTAGCCTTAGTAAACTTGGAGAATTTTCTTTTAACACCTACTGTATTATTTTATACAGCAAGCAAGTTCTTCCAAAGGCTGGACTCCCTTGTAGTGGTCACCTAATGTAGAGAAGGGATGGGGGCTGGGAGACAGGAATAATTTCTTAGCAGGGAGGGATGTGTTATCATCGACATCATTCAGAATTGCTGGACTAGGGTGATGATAAAAGGTGGACGTCTCCCATTGCCCCCGACGCTAGGGTATGCTTCTGTTCCCCTGCAAATCTTGGCAAGTAAACATCCCTTCTCTTTCTTCGTGTTTTTATTCCTGATTTCCTTCCAAAATTCCCACAATTATGGAATTGCTGAAGTCTCCAAGGGAAGGAAAAAGGAATGGCCATCTCTTCTCATTTTGAAAGCACAGTATAGGTTGAATATCCTTATCCTGAATGCTTGGGACCAGAAATATTTCAGATTTTGGATTTGGGGGGATGTTTTCAAATTTTGGAATATATGCATTACATATACTTAACCAGTTGAGCATCCTGTGTACAAAATCCAAAATTTTCCAGTGGGCATCTCCTTTGAGCATTATGTTGGTACTCAAAAAGTTTTTAATATTAGAGCATTTTGGATTTTGGCTTTTTGGATGTGAGATGCTCAGCCTGCGTCACTATCTCTGATCATTGAAGTAATTATCTTGTTCCAGGAAGACATCTATCAACACCTCTCTTTCTTTCTCTAAGGGCCATAGTTTTTAGTTTGGTAATTAGTAACACACATAAAATATGAATCAAAATGAAAATAGCGTAAAATTACTTTAAGCCTAGATGCCAAAATTGAATCACAGTCTAAGAAACTCACGTATAAGCAAATCTCACCTTGTAAATATCAGGTTCCTAGTAAACATTCTTCTCAAGGAACACGATCTTGTTTAAATTACTTCCTTAACAGGTTCAAATTTGCTTTCTACTTTAGATTTCCCAGAGCTCTGGATCACCATAACCCTTTTCTAGACATTTTCTTACCCATTGCAGGCATGGGTTTGATTCAACATGTCATTCAACTCTCTTTACGAACATGGAGAGTCAAAAAGCACTGAAGAGGCTTCCTACCCCTGCAGCATCAGGTGACACCAGGGTACTCCAGGTCAGGTCTGTGGCTTGCTGTGCATCTACTTATTACAAGACGACTCTACCTCATGTCTTATTCATCCAACTCTTCCTAACTTTTTAGCAGTCTCTGTCTGCGGTCTTGATTGGGCTCAGTTCCCATTGACCTACTCTTATTAGCATGCCTGGGAATTTTTTAATATCTGCCTCATCTTAGAATGCTATAATAAACTACCATAACCTGGGTGGCTTATAAACAACAAAAATTTATTTCTCACAGTTCTGGAGGCTGAAAGTTTAAAACCAGGATGCCAGCATGGTCAGGTTCTGGTGAGGGCCTCCTTCTGTGTTGCTGGCTGCTGACTTCTCATTGTATCCTCATATGGTTAAACAAATAAATAAATAAAAAGAGTGAGAGAGCCCTCTGGGTTTTTTGTTTTGTTTTGTTTTGACAGAGTCTTGCATTGTCAACCGGGCTGGAGTGCAGTGGCGTTATCTTGGCTCGCTGCAACCTCTGCCTCCCAGGTTCAAGAGATTCTCCTGCCTCAGCCTCCTGAGCAGCTGGGATTACTGGCGCCTGCCACCATGCCTGGTTAATTTTTTTTTTTTGTATTGTTTTTGTAGAGATGGGGTTTTACTATGTTGGCCAAGCTGGTCTCGAACACCTGACCTCATGATCCACCCGCATCGGCCTCCCAAACTACTGGGATTACAAGCATGAGCCACTACGCCCAGCTGGGATCCATTTTATAAGGGCATGAATCCCGTGATGGGGGCTCCATTCTCATGGCATAATTACCTCCCAAAGGCCCCCACCTCCTAATGCCATCATACTGTGGATTAGGATTTCAACACGGGAATTTGGAAGGGACACAAGCATTCAGTCCTTGTAACACCCTGTTGGGATTTTCTTTCATTCTTTCTTTTCTTTTTTCTGTTAGCATCTGTACAGCATAAGTTGAAACCCAACTAGAAATAAAGGGAAAAGGGACAAAATGTTCATCAAGAACTTTGGTGAAGCAAAAAGGAACACAAGTAGGATGGAGATGATGTCACCTCTGAAGTCATGGAGGGGACTAGGAGGCTGACATCTCACCTGGCCTGGCCTTTCTGCATCATTGCCGATTTTTGAGAGACTCCTGTGGGACTGCAAGGAGAGATGAGACAAAGATCATAAAAGGACAAAGAGAACTGAGAGGGCTCAGTGGTGATGATCCTGACTCTGCATTTGAAGAAATCTTTCCAGATGCCTGGTTCTCCATTAAGGGCAATTTGTTGGATGTTCAGATTGGAGGTAGCTTGGACAGAGAATCAGCATAGAGTTAGAAAATAGAAAATCAGGACCCAAAAAGGAGAAATTGGCCCATTCTCCTGGATAACAGGGAGAACAAAGAGCCCAAAAGAAGCATCAGGGAATGGCAGGGGATGGGCTGGACAGCATCCCTGACCCGGCAAAGCCAGCATCGCAGCCAGGAGGGCAGTCTGGAACCCCACAGGGGGTCAAGTCCCGAAGGAAAGATGAGGCAGCTAGGACTGAACCTCAAGCAGAAGGTTGGATTCCAAGGTCATGCCTAAAAAAAACAGGCAAAACAGTCCAGGCAAACTGAAGACTGAGCCAGGCAAGCTTCTCCAAAACTGTGCCTTTACAAGACATTATGGCCAAGGGCAAGAAAGAAATTGTTGAAAGCTGCATGCTGACTTGGCAGAACAAATAAACTTTCATGAGAGTGAATGCTGTTTAAGCATCAGTGCAGATCTGCCTACCATTTCTTTAGAGAGAAGTGTTATTTACCAACATGCTGCTACTTCTCCCTTGAGACTCTGTGTGGCAGACAGCACGTGACACAGTGGACCGTGTCCTCAGTTTGAGTTTTCAAGAAATGCAAAGGCAACTTATCAATAGCTGCTTCTTCTAAAAGCCTCCAGTAAAAGCCGGAAGCATAATATGAAACCGTGGCTCAGGGGCGGTCATTCTACCAGAGAGTCAGCTAGCAGGGACCCCAATTCAGTGTGTAGGACTCCAAACCATTAGCATGAACTTTTTTTCCTGGGCTTTGAGAAGGGCAGCGTTATCTTCAGCACTCCCACCCCACCCACCTCCAGGGAACTGGGATTGGGTAGTAAGTGGGGATGGCATACTGGGATATTAGGACTAATTGCAAAAGCAGCCTTGTATTGACTCAGCCTGGGGAAGTCCAGCCCCTCTTGTCCAATCAAAGCCCCCGACAGAATCTCCATCCTTCCTTTGGGATAAGAAAGGGAGATTCAGAGGGCACAGACCTGTGTTCTTGAGTTTTCTGGGGAATGAAGAGTAAAGAAGAGGAGGAATCTTAGCTGTGCCTGACCCCATCACTGGACGCTGGGGAAGTGAGGGCGTAACTTTACCGGGAGCAGCTAGCTCAGATGCTGCTCTCTGGAGGCTCCCTAGGGGTCTGAAGTTTCCTTGAGGAGTTCTTACTGACTGTATGATGGAATGACGTCGAGTTAATCGTGCTGTTGCCTTGCAGCAACTGACATTCTTGGTCTCTCACCCCGGTTGAAGGACAGTTTTATTGCTTTTCATCACTTTGGGGCTCATAATATTTTCTCTGCAGCCATATTCCCTCTAAATGTGGCGATGAGATAATTTTATGTAATTATATTCCTGATGTACTGTATGATTTTGAAAGGCAAGTGCTTGACACATGCAGGCAGAGTCTGCAAATGGCAACCCATGAAAGGGGATGTTCACAAAATGTTGGCTTTTCCCCTCCTGTAATACCATCCTACCACACCACTGAAAAATGGCATGTACTGAAATCGGTGTTGAATATTTTAGAGCTCACCTTTTCCCACTGCCCTCCCTGCTACACAAACCACATTCATCTAACACTCTCACGTATTCTCTTCCTGAGTTAGAAAAAGGCGCACACACACACACACACACACACACACACACAAATAGGAAGGTCCTTTCTGTTCAGAAAGCCCCCAGTGCAAGAGAGCAGCTCAGGGGCAGCCGTGGCTGGGTCAACATGGGCCTGTGAGGGCCTGGGCAGCTCTCACATCCTTTCCCTTGGATGTTGGCTGTTGCTTGTGCAAGTGTGTCTGTAACCCTCTGGTTCTGTGCCCTGCAGTCATACAGGAGTGGCAGAAGAGAGGTGGGCAGCCCTGGCAGCTCATCGAGCCCGTGGACGGATTCCACCCCAACGAGGTGAGCAGTTACACGGTGGTTGCAGAAGGCTGTTTATTGGTTTGTTGGTTTTTAATTGCCCTTACACATTCATGTGTTTATTTTTTATCCTGTTTTGTTCCAGAAAAGACTTGAGGTAATGTACACACGTGTAAGATAGAAGATTTAATAAAAACAAAGTGAAATTCGGGACAATAGGAAAATGAAGTAGAAATTATACCTGGATTCCTGACTTAATTTCTACAATTAATAAAATATGTGCAGGGCAGTCCTGAGAAACTGCCAGAAGGGGCTTACAGAATCAACTCTGTGCTTTCTAGCAGCAATGCTAAAAAGGGCATTAAGCCACGGCTTCCATAAGATAAAAAAAATAAATCAAGGACTCCAAAAAAACAAAAAAAAAAAAGAAGAAGAAGAAGGAAAATTACAAGGATTTTTTAGAAGTGAGACCCACAAGAAATTTATTCTAAAGATCTTTCTAGAAAGGGTGCTGTATAGGAGAACGATGTCCTTGGCAGTATCCTGCAGTAAGAGCTGTTTCTCATTGAGGATCCAAAGTACAGTTCTGTCAGGTAGCTCTCCTCTGGTCTCTTCACAAAGCAAGGGGAGCCAGAGGGCGGGACTCTGTCCCCTCCCGGCTCCACTCCCATCCCATTATCCTGGCTTCAGCCAGGGAAGTTCCACTTTTATCTGTTGTATGGTCCTGGACTTACTCATGACAGTTCTTTATTAAGAAGAAGAAGAAGAAAAAGAAGTGGGGGAGTTGCTCTGCCACTTGTAAAATGTTGAAAGCTGCTCCTCCGTGGGGAGGGAAAGGCCATTTACTCTCAGGGAATCCCGCATTACAGAGCCTTTCTGCTTGAGCTGTTGGGGAAGCATGGTGTGGCTACCAAAGGGTACAAACCTGATGGGCGTGTCTGGGGGATGCTCCTTGGCTGGCCATTGAGACCCAGGCCACAAGAGGGCTGATCGTCCCCTCAGGAGCCTGAATGAAGTGAGCACAGCCCACCTTCCTCCAACTCTAGGTTCAGCCAGTGCCCATGGGCAGGGCTAAGAATCACCTCCAAAAGGAAAAGAATAGAAGGGTGCCCACTCCCCAACAAATGAGTTAAAGTGGTATCCCACAAATGCTGAGCAAATTTTAAAGTAAGTGTTAAATGCCCGCCTCACAGATTTAAATAGCCACATACACACACACACACACACACACACACACACACACACACACAGACACACACAGACAGACACACAAAATCAGAGTAATGACCTCTGAATAGCTAACCTTCCTGTGTATCAATTGGATGAGTTAATCAAAGAAAATTATTGGCTAGATTCTGGTTAAATATCAGGATCTTGTCCCCCAAAACTGATGTCTTTGGTTATAGAAGAGTTTGTATCTATTGTCTATCCCTTCTTCCTAGCAGTTATGAGGTGGTAGTTCTTGTCATTCTCTGAACAGAACAGCATCTTACCCTTCTGATTCTGTAGAGAATGGGCATATTAAAAGATGCTCACGTAGCGTGTCAGGAACAAACTAAAAACAAGAGGGTCAAAGACAGCTTTGTTTTATCTCTCAGGATATATTTATCCTATCTATCAAATAACCATTCTGTTTCTGACTCTTAAAATGACTTTGGGGTTCAAGGTCTGTCATATTGAGGCTCTATCTTGAACTCAGTTTCACCTATATCTGGTTGTTGAAAACGCAGTCAAAACTGAAAATCAATATGTGCCATAATCTTATGCTATTCCTGCAAGATTTGTTCACATGCCGGTAGCCAGTGATAAAGTGGGCAAGAATAAGCAGCTAGGCCTAAAGCCTGCCTGTTTAGCATGTATACTGAGCTGAAAAGATTGGCTACATGCCATCCAAAAATATTTATTGAGTGACTACCCAGTGTCAAATGCAGTGAGAATTCAAGAGTGAACAAGAAAATACCTTGCCACTTAAAATTATAGTATAGAGTAGGAAAATGATGAGTAAACAGACAATTAACTATAAAGTAGTAAATGCCTTCAACTGTGCAAGTGCAGAACACCACAGAGCATTACGGGGTGGGATGGGAGAGGGGGGTTTTCGAAATGTTTTCAGAGGAGGCGATGTCAGAACTAAGACCATGAACTAGTCAAGTGAAGGGAAGCAAAGAAGGGTTACAGAAAGTGTTTTGAGCAGAGGCAACTGCATGGGCAAAGACCTGAATATGAAAGAAAGCATGGCCTATTAGAGGAAAGAAAAGCACTCAGTGCGGCCAGAGAGTATGACCCTGGAGTTGAGCGGGGGAATCTACAGCATATTAGAGAACTAGATCATGGAAGATCTGCCTGGGGCTTGACCTTGGTCCTGAGGGAGATGAGGCGCCACTGGACATTCTCAAGCAAAAAATGATCCAACTTGTGTTCTAAAAAGATGCCTGTTGCAGCAGCGTGGAGGATGGTTTCGCAGGGAACCAGTCCAGAGGGACAAAGAAAAATGGAAGGAAAAGTTGTATTTTAAACAGTTTTTTTTTTAATGGCTAAACACAGAGTCACAGGATAGCGAGGCAAGTTCGTATCAGAGATTTTATTCAGGGAATCAAAGTCAAGTGCCTCCTGGAGTCAGTACAGATTGTGCCCACTCTCCTCCCACATTCTCCTCAGTGGCCGCAGACTGATGTAAGGATGGCCAGCATGATTCCAGATCATCAGGTGGTTGAAGAAAGCGTCATGCTGTATTACAAGAAACTAAACTGATGTACTCAGAAACCACTTCTGGCTTTACCAGGTTATGAATTGGATGTGTTTATATGCAACTTAGCAAGAAAGTGGGCTTGAAAGATGTTCAACTACAAAGGAAAATACCTGGAAAAGAATTTCTATGAACCAGAAGATCCCACTTAATCAGAGCACCCACTCCCTAGCATTCTTCTGGAATAGATTTATTCCACACACATGCTTAGTACGGCAGCCAATGACCTCCTCCTGAGCTGTCAAGGTTGTGTGAACTGGCAGAAGAAGGATGTCTCCATCCTCTCATCCTGAGGACAAATGCTGGGGTGGAGTATGTGATAAAAGTTTCTACTGATAAAATGAATTAACTTGCGTCTATGTGATAGCATACTATGCACTGAATAACACCATCTCTACTAAAAATACAAAAATTAGTTGGGCATGGTGGCACACATCTGTGGTCCCAGCTACTCCGGAGGCTCAAGGTGGGAGAATCGCTTGCACTGGAAGGTGGATGTTGCAGTAAGCTGAGATTGTGCCATTGCACTCTAGCTTGGGTGGCAAAGTGAGACTTTGTCTAAAAAAAAAAAAAAAAGATCTACCTTTAGTGACATAGAAATGTGTTTATAATGTACAGCAAAGTAAATACAATCAGACTACAGATTATAGGAGTAATGACTCAACTGTATGCATTTGTCAAATTCATAGCACTGTTTACCAAAGAGAGTTCATTTTACTGTTTCTAAATTTGACTTCAATAAGAGCAGAGTATAAAATGACATTCAAGAGGAATGGTGTGTGGGTGTGTGTGTGTGTGTGTGTGTGTGTGTGTGTGTGTGTTTTCAGATATAAAATCAGGGCCAGGTGCAGTGGCTCATGCCTGTAATCATAGCACTTTGGGAGGCCGAGGTGGGCAGATCGCCTGAGGTTAGGAGTTTGAGACTAGCCTGGCCTACATGGTGAAACCCTGTCTCTACTAAAAATACAAAAATTAGCTGGATGTGATAGTGGGTTCCTATAATTCCAGCTACTTGGGAGGCTGAGGTGGGAGAATCGCTTGAACCTGGGAAGTGGAGGTTATAGTGAGTTGAGATCATGACACTATACTCCAGCCTGGGTGAGAAAGGGAGATTCCATCTCAAAAATAAAAATTAAAAAAATATATATACATACATATATATGTGTGTGTGTGTATGTGTGTGTGTGTATATGTGTGTGTGTATATATATATATACATATATGTGTGTGTATATATATACATATGTGTATGTGTGTGTATGTGTGTGTGTGTATATATATATACACACATATATATACACACATATATGTATATATGTGTGTATATATGCGTATATATGTGTATATATATACACACATACATATATACATATATATTTATATATATATGTGTGTGTATATATATACACACACACACACATACACACACACATATATATGTATGTATATATATATTTTTTTTAATTTTTATTTTTGAGATGGAGTCTCCCTTTCTCACCCATATATATGTGTGTATATATATATATGTATATATATATACACACACACACACACATACATAAAATCACATATATACACACATATATATGAATATATATACACATGTATATATATACACACACACACACATACATAAAATCACATATATACACATATATATATAAATATATATACACATATATATATGAATATATATACACATATATATATATATACACACACACATACATAAAATCACAAAGGTTCTACACCCCATGTTAACAGAGGCTACTTCTATTTTAATTACGGATGACTTTTATTCTGTTTTTCTCTTTGTGCTTAAGTGGGCTTCAGTTTTTCTAGAATGAACAGGTTTTGCTTTAATATTTTAGACTATGAGTGGAGAAGCACAAAAGGATATCAGTTCAGGAGGCTGAGGCAAGAGACTCGCTTGAACCTGGGAGGCGGAGGTTCCAGTGAGCCAAGATCTGGCCACTGCAGTCCAGCCTGGGTGACAGAGAAAAATCCTGTCACACACACAAAAAAGAAAACGACTTGGGTAAAGAGAGGAAAGGGTAGCTGTGCCCTGCCCTGTGCAGTGCCCTGTGGAAGTTATAACAGGAGATTGTGGTATAAGAAACCCACAGCAGATGCTCAGTAAATATTTGTCAAATGAATGAATGATTACAGTGGATCATTTTATCACGTCTCTAGTTTAGTGATAAGCATGCCAGTGTCATTTCAGACCCAATATTTTCTCAATGCCTGCTCATAAATATATTATTCCCTATTAGAGTGACAGTCAACTAATTGCTTTCAAACAAAGCAGTTACCAAATGCTCAGATCTGAGCTATTTCATTTTCATTTTCCTCTTCTTGCCCTCACCCTGTCTCCTCCCTTATTAACACACATAGGGAAATAAAAGCCTTGTACCACTTAACTGTTAGAAAGACAGCTTAGGTGTATCATGTTGAAAGCCAGTAACACAAAACAGAAGAACCAGTAATTTTCCACAGACCTGGCAGCAGTTTCCTTTGTTGAGAAATGGCAGGAAAACAGCCACAAGCCCAGGCTTCTGTCTTCAAAGGTCCTGACTGCTTTGTGTGAGAGATGATCCGCCCTCCCTGGAGCACTGGCCAGCTTTGCAGGCAGCCTTTGACGTGCTCCTGCTTTAAGTGCAAAGAAGTATATATGGGGTGTGTATGGTGTGTGGTTTCTCTGTGTGTTTGGTATCGGTGTGCTTTCTGTGGCTGGTGTGGGGGGGTGAGGTATGTATGGTGTTTGTATGTGTCTGTGTGGTGTGTGTGTGTGAGAGATGTGGGGGGTGTAGGGGTGTGTGTGTTGGTGGTGTATGTGGTGTATGTGTATGTATGGTATACGTGTATTGGGGTGGTGGGGGTACATATGTGTGGTGTGGGGGTGTGTTGTATATGTATGGTGTGTGTGGTGTGAGTAGTATATGTGTGGTGTATGTGTGTAGTGAGGGCTGTGTGTGTATGTGATATGTGTACGTGGTGAGTGTGCATGTGGTGGTATCTGTGTGAGGTGCATGGGGGGTGTGTGTGGGGTGTGTGTGTGTGTATGTGAGATAGATGTATGTGTGTGGGGTGTGGAGTGTGTGTGTTGGGATGTGTGCGATGTGTGTGGTGTGGGGTTGTGTGTGTGGTGCGTG